>NW_027673196.1:0-538000 GCF_964194105.1 Spermophilus citellus | reverse complement strand
ACACAATAAAGTAGCTCCAAGTTCTATCTCTATGGTTTGTTTCCTATTGATGTAGCCCTAAGCAGAGACTGGCGCAAATCACTTTCATGGAAAGGGGTTACCAAGCTTCCAAAAAACTACGAGTTTCCTGAAATCTCAGCACACATTTTTTCACCCAATCTTGATGACACTTTCAGGTAATGATCAGTAAAACAAATCCCACTTGGTTCACCAAGTTTCTTTCTTGTAGGTTAAACCGTTCGTTAGCAGTAACAGTTTTAATTTTTAGGTTTCACTCTGTTTTCTCCTATATGGATACATGTAGTTGGAACTCTAAATCAAATGCGGTTTGTGCTATCTCTTTGAAACTTGACACAATAAAGTAGCTCCATGTTCTATCTCTATGGTTTGTTTCCTATTGATGTAGCCCTAAGCAGAGACTGGCGCAAATCACTTTTCATGGAAAGGGTTTGAGAATCTTCCAAAAAACTACGAGTTTCCTGAATTCTCAGCACACGTTTTTTCACCCAATCTTGATGACACTTTCAGGTAATGATCAGTACCCCAATCCCACTTGGCTCACCAAATTTCGTTCTTCTAGGTTAAACCGTTCGTTGGCAGTAACAGTTTTAATTTTTAGGTTTCACTCTGTTTTCTCCTATATGGATACATGTATTTGGAACTCTAAATCAAACACGGTTTGTGCTAGCTCTTTGAAACTTGACACAATAAATAGATCCAAGTTCTATCTCTATGGTTTGTTTCCTATTGATGTAGCCCTAAGCAGAGACTGGCGCAAATCACTTTCATGTAAGGGGGTTGCCAATCTTCCAAAAAACTACGAGTTTCCTGAAAGGTCAGCACACATTTTTTCACCCAATCTTGATGACACTTTCAGGTAATGATCAGCACCCCAATCCCACTTGGCTCACCAAATTTCGTTCTTCTAGGTTAAACCGTTCGTTGGCAGTAACAGTTTTAATTTTTAAGTTTCACTCTGTTTTCTCCTATATGGATACATGTAGTTGGAACTCTAAATCAAACACGGTTTTTGCTAGCTCTTTGATACTTGACACAATAAAGTAGCTCCAAGTTCTATCTCTATGGTTTCTTTCCTATTGATGTAGCCCTAAGCAGAGACTGGCGCAAATCACTTTCATGGAAAGGGGTTGCCAAGCTTCCAAAAAACTACGAGTTTCCTGAAATCTCAGCACACATTTTTTCACCCAATCTTGATGACACTTTCAGGTAATGATCACTACCCCAATCTCACTTGGCTCACCAAATTTCGTAGTTCTAGGTTAAACCGTTCGTTGGCAGTAACAGTTTTAAATTTTAGGTTTCACTCTGTTTTCTCCTATACGGATACATGTAGTTGGAACTCTAAATCAAACATGGTTTGTGCTAGCTCTTTGATACTTGACACAATAAAGTAGCTCCAAGTTCTATCTCTATGGTTTGTTTCCTATTGATGTAGCCCTAAGCAGAGACTGGCGCAAATCACTTTCATGGAAAGGGGTTGCCAAGCTTCCAAAAAACTACGAGTTTCCTGAAATCTCAGCACACATTTTTTCACCCAATCTTGATGACACTTTCAGGTAATGATCAGTAAAACAAATCCCACTTGGTTCACCAAGTTTCTTTCTTGTAGGTTAAACCGTTCGTTAGCAGTAACAGTTTTAATTTTTAGGTTTCACTCTGTTTTCTCCTATATGGATACATGTAGTTGGAACTCTAAATCAAACGTGGTTTGTGCTATCTCTTTGAAACTTGACACAATAAAGTAGCTCCATCTTCTATCTCTATGGTTTGTTTCCTATTGATGTAGCCCTAAGCAGAGACTGGCGCAAATCACTTTTCATGGAAAGGGTTTGAGAATCTTCCAAAAAACTACGAGTTTCCTGAAATCTCAGCACACATTTTTTCACCCAATCTTGATGACACTTTCAGTTAATGATCAGTACCCCAATCCCACTTGGCTCACCAAGTTTCTTTCTTCTAGGTTAAACAGTTCGTTGGCAGTAACACTTTTAACTTTTAGGTTTCACTCAAATTTCTCCTATATGAATACATGTAGTTGGAACTCTAAATCAAACACGGTTTGTGCTAGCTCTTTGAAACTTGACACAATAAAGTAGCTCCAAGTTCTATCTCTATGCTTTGTTTCCTATTGATGTAGCCCTAAGCAGAGACTGGCGCAAATCACTTTCATGGAAAGGGGTTGCCAAGCTTCCAAAAAACTATGAGTTTCCTGAAATCTCAGCACACATTTTTTCAACCAATCTTGATGACACTTTTAGGTAATGATCAGTACCCCAATCCCACTTGGCTCACCGAATTTCGTTCTTCTAGGTTAAACCGTTCGTTGGCAGTAACAGTTTTAATTTTTAGGTTTCACTCTGTTTTCTCCTATATGGATACATGTAGTTGGAACTCTAAATCAAACACGGTTTGTGCTAGCTCTTTGATACTTGACACAATAAAGTAGCTCCAAGTTCTATCTCTATGGTTTGTTTCCTATTGATGTAGCCCTAAGCAGAGACTGGCGCAAATCACTTTCATGGAAAGGGGTTGCCAAGCTTCCAAAAAACTACGAGTTTCCTGAAATCTCAGCACACATTTTTTCACCCAATCTTGATGACACTTTCAGGTAATGATCAGTAAAACAAATCCCACTTGGTTCACCAAGTATCTTTCTTGTAGGTTAAACCGTTCGTTAGCAGTAACAGTTTTAATTTTTAGGTTTCACTCTGTTTTCTCCTATATGGATACATGTAGTTGGAACTCTAAATCAAACGCGGTTTGTGCTATCTCTTTGAAACTTGACACAATAAAGTAGCTCCATGTTCTGTCTCTATGGTTTGTTTCCTATTGATGTAGCCCTAAGCAGAGACTGGCGCAAATCACTTTTCATGGAAAGGGTTTGAGAATCTTCCAAAAAACTACGAGTTTCCTGAATTCTCAGCACACGTTTTTTCACCCAATCTTGATGACACTGTCAGGTAATGATCAGTACCCCAATCCCACTTGGCTCACCAAATTTCGTTCTTCTAGGTTAAACCGTTCCTTGGCAGTAACAGTTTTAATTTTTAGGTTTCACTCTGTTTTCTCCTATATGGATACATGTATTTGGAACTCTAAATCAAACACGGTTTGTGCTAGCTCTTTGAAACTTGACACAATAAATAGACCCAAGTTCTATCTCTATGGTTTGTTTCCTATTGATGTAGACCTAAGCAAAGACTGGCGCAAATCACTTTCATGTAAGGGGGTTGCCAATCTTCCAAAAAACTACGAGTTTCCTGAAAGGTCAGCACACATTTTTTCACCCAATATTGATGACACTTTCAGGTAATGATCACTACCCCAATCCCACTTGGCTCAACAAATTTCGTTCTTCTAGGTTAAACCGTTCGTTGGCAGTAACAGTTTTAATTTTTAGGTTTCACTCTGTTTTCTCCTATATGGATACATGTAGTTGGAACTCTAAATCAAACACGGTTTGTGCTAGCTATTTGAAACTTGACACAATAAAGTAGCTCCAAGTTCTATCTCTATGTTTTGTTTCCTATTGATGTAGCCCTAAGCAGAGACTGGCGCAAATCACTTTCATGGAAAGGGGTTGCCAATCTTCCAAAAAACTACGAGTTTCCTGAAATCTCAGCACACAATTTTTCACCCAATCTTGATGACAATTTAAGGTAATGATCAGTACCCCAATCCCATTTGGCTCACCAAATTTCGTTCTTCTAGGTTAAACCGTTCGTTGGCAGTAACAGTTTTAATTTTTAGGTTTCACTCTGTTTTCTCCTATATGGATACATGTAGTTCTAACTCTAAATCAAACACGGTTTGTGCTAGCTCTTTGAAACTTGACACAATAAAGTAGCTCCATGTTCTATCTCTATGGTTTGTTTCCTATTGATGTAGCCCTAAGCAGAGACTGGCGCAAATCACTTTCATGGAAAGGGGTTGCCAATCTTCCAAAAAACTACGAGTTTCCTGAAATCTCGGCACACATTTTTTCACCCAATCTTGATGACACTTTCAGGTAATGATCAGTACCCCAATCCCACTTGGCTCACCAAATTTCATTCTTCTAGATTAAACCGTTCGTTGGCAGTAACAGTTTTAGTTTTTAGGTTTCACTCTGTTTTCTCCTATATGGATACATGTAGTTGGAACTATAAATCAAACACGGTTTGTGCTAGCTCTTTGAAACTTGACACAAAAAAGTAGCTCCAAGAACTATCTCTATGGTTTGTTTCCTATTGATGTCGCCCTAAGCAGAGACTGGCGCAAATCACTTTCATGGAAAGGGGTTGCCAAGCTTCCAAAAAACTACGAGTTTCCTGAAATCTCAGCACACATTTTTTCACCCAATCTTGATGACACTTTCAGGTAATGATCAGTACAACAAATCCCACTTGGGTCACCAAGTTTCTTTCTTCTAGGTTAAACCGTTCGTTGACAGTAACACTTTTAACTTTTAGGTTTCACTCAAATTTCTCCTATATGAATACATGTAGTTGGAACTCTAAATCAAACACGGTTTGGGCTAGCTCTTTGAAACTTGACACAATAAAGTAGCTCCAAGTTCTATCTCTATGCTTTGTTTCCTATTGATGTAGCCCTAAGCAGAGACTGGCACAAATCACTTTCATTTAAAAGGGTTGCCAAGCTTTTAAAAAACTACGAGTTTCCTGAAATCTCAGCACACATTTTTTCAACCAATCTTGATGACACTTTCAGGTAATGATCAATACCCCAATCCCACTTGGCTCACCGAATTTCGTTCTTCTAGGTTAAACCGTTCGTTGGCAGTAACAGTTTTAATTTTTAGGTTTCACTCTGTTTTCTCCTATATGGATACATGTAGTTGGAACTCTAAATCAAACGCGGTTTGTGCTATCTCTTTGAAACTTGACACAATAAAGTAGCTCCATGTTCTATCTCTATGGTTTGTTTCCTATTGATGTAGCCCTAAGCAGAGACTGGCGCAAATCACTTTTCATGGAAAGGGTTTGAGAATCTTCCAAAAAACTACGAGTTTCCTGAATTCTCAGCACACGTTTTTTCACCCAATCTTGATGACACTTTCAGGTAATGATCAGTACCCCAATCCCACTTGGCTCACCAAATTTCGTTCTTCTAGGTTAAACCGTTCGTTGGCAGTAACAGTTTTAATTTTTAGGTTTCACTCTGTTTTCTCCTATATGGATACATGTATTTGGAACTCTAAATCAAACACGGTTTGTGCTAGCTCTTTGAAACTTGACACAATAAAGTAGCTCCAAGTTCTATCTCTATGGTTTGTTTCCTATTGATGTAGCCCTAAGCAGAGACTGGCGCAAATCACTTTCATGTAAGGGGGTTGCCAATCTTCCAAAAAACTACGAGTTTCCTGAAAGGTCAGCACATATTTTTTCACCCAATATTGATGACACTTTCAGGTAATGATCACTACCCCAATCCCACTTGGCTCAACAAATTTCGTTCTTCTAGGTTAAACCGTTCGTTGGCAGTAACAGTTTTAATTTTTAGGTTTTACTCTGTTTTCTCCTATGTGGATACATGTAGTTGGAACTCTAAATCAAACTCGGTTTGTGCTAGCTCTTTGAAACTTGACACAATAAAGTAGCTCCAAGTTCTATCTCTATGTTTTGTTTCCTATTGATGTAGCCCTAAGCAGAGACTGGCGCAAATCACTTTCATGGAAAGGGGTTGCCAATCTTCCAAAAAACTACGAGTTTCCTGAAATCTCAGCACACATTTTTCACCCAATCTTGATGACAATTTAAGGTAATGATCAGTACCCCAATCCCACTTGGCTCACCAAATTTCGTTCTTCTAGGTTAAACCGTTCGTTGGCAGTAACAGTTTTAATTTTTAGGTTTCACTCTGTTTTCTCCTATATGGATACATGTAGTTCTAACTCTAAATCAAACACGGTTTGTGCTAGCTCTTTGAAACTTGACACAATAAAGTAGCTCCATGTTCTATCTCTATAGTTTGTTTCCTATTGATGTAGCCCTAAGCAGAGACTGGCGCAAATCACTTTCATGGAAAGGGGTTGCCAATCTTCCAAAAAACTACGAGTTTCCTGAAATCTCAGCACACATTTTTTCACCCAATCTTGATGACACTTTCAGGTAATGATCAGTACAACAAATCCCACTTGGGTCACCAAGTTTCTTTCTTCTAGGTTAAACCGTTCGTTGGCAGTAACACTTTTAACTTTTAGGTTTCACTCAAATTTCTCCTATATGAATACATGTAGTTGGAACTCTAAATCAAACACGGTTTGTGCTAGCTCTTTGAAACTTGACACAATAAAGTAGCTCCAAGTTCTATCTCTATGCTTTGTTTCCTATTGATGTAGCCCTAAGCAGAGACTGGCACAAATCACTTCCATTTAAAGGGGTTGCCAAGCTTCCAAAAAACTACGAGTTTCCTGAAATCTCAGCACACATTTTTTCAACCAATCTTGATGACACTTTCAGGTAATGATCAGTACCCCAATCCCACTTGGCTCACCGAATTTCGTTCTTCTAGGGTAAACCGTTCGTTGGCAGTAACAGTTTTAATTTTTAGGTTTCACTCTGTTTTCTCCTATATGGATACATGTAGTTGGAACTCTAAATCGAACACGGTTTGTGCTAGCTCTTTGAAACTTGACACAATAAAGTAGCTCCAAGTTCTATCTCTATGGTTTGTTTCCTATTGATGTAGCCCTAAGCAGAGACTGGCGCAAATCACTTTCATGGAAAGGGGTTGCCAAGCTTCCAAAAAACTACGAGTTTCCTGAAATCTCAACACACATTTTTTCACCCAATCTTGAAGACACTTTCAGGTAATGATCAGTACCCCAATCCCACTTGGCTCACCAAATTTCGTTCTTCTAGGTTAAACCGTTCGTTGGCAGTAACAGTTTTAATTTTTAGGTTTCACTCTGTTTTCTCCTATACGGATACATGTAGTTGGAACTCTAAATCAAACACGGTTTGTGCTAGCTCTTTGATACTTGACACAATAAAGTAGCTCCAAGTTCTATCTCTATGGTTTGTTTCCTATTGATGTAGCCCTAAGCAGAGACTGGCGCAAATCACTTTCATGGAAAGGGGTTGCCAAGCTTCCAAAAAATTACGAGTTTCCTGAAATCTCAGCACACATTTTTTCACCCAATCTTGATGACACTTTCAGGTAATGATCACTACCCCAATCTCACTTGGCTTACCAAATTTCGTTCTTCTAGGTTAAACCGTTCGTTGGCAGTAACAGTTTTAATTTTTAGGTTTCACTCTGTTTTCTCCTATACGGATACATGTAGTTGGAACTCTAAATCAAACACGGTTTGTGCTAGCTCTTTGATACTTGACACAATAAAGTAGCTCCAAGTTCTATCTCTATGGTTTGTTTCCTATTGATGTAGCCCTAAGCAGAGACTGGCGCAAATCACTTTCATGGAAAGGGGTTGCCAAGCTTCCAAAAAACTACGAGTTTCCTGAAATCTCAGCACACATTTTTTCACCCAATCTTGATGACACTTTCAGGTAATGATCAGTAAAACAAATCCCACTTGGTTCACCAAGTTTCTTTCTTGTAGGTTAAACCGTTCGTTAGCAGTAACAGTTTTAATTTTTAGGTTTCACTCTGTTTTCTCCTATATGGATACATGTAGTTGGAACTCTAAATCAAACGCGGTTTGTGCTATCTCTTTGAAACTTGACACAATAAAGTAGCTCCATGTTCTATCTCTATGGTTTGTTTCCTATTGATGTAGCCCTAAGCAGAGACTGGCGCAAATCACTTTTCATGGAAAGGGTTTGAGAATCTTCCAAAAAACTACGAGTTTCCTGAATTCTCAGCACACGTTTTTTCACCCAATCTTGATGACACTTTCAGGTAATGATCAGTACCCCAATCCCACTTGGCTTACCAAATTTCGTTCTTCTAGGTTAAACCGTTCGTTGGCAGTAACAGTTTTAATTTTTAGGTTTCACTCTGTTTTCTCCTATATGGATACATGTATTTGGAACTCTAAATCAAACACGGTTTGTGCTAGCTCTTTGAAACTTGACACAATAAAGTAGCTCCAAGTTCTATCTCTATGGTTTGTTTCCTATTGATGTAGCCCTAAGCAGAGACTGGCGCAAATCACTTTCATGTAAGGGGGTTGCCAATCTTCCAAAAAACTACGAGTTTCCTGAAAGGTCAGCACATATTTTTTCACCCAATATTGATGACACTTTCAGGTAATGATCACTACCCCAATCCCACTTGGCTCAACAAATTTCGTTCTTCTAGGTTAAACCGTTCGTTGGCAGTAACAGTTTTAATTTTTAGGTTTCACTCTGTTTTCTCCTATACGGATACATGTAGTTGGAACTCTAAGTCAAACACGGTTTGTGCTAGCTCTTTGATACTTGACACAATAAAGTAGCTCCAAGTTCTATCTCTATGGTTTGTTTCCTATTGATGTAGCCCTAAGCAGAGACTGGCGCAAATCACTTTCATGGAAAGGGGTTGCCAAGCTTCCAAAAAACTACGAGTTTCCTGAAATCTCAGCACACATTTTTTCACACAATCTTGATGACACTTTAAGGTAATGATCAGTACCCCAATCCCACTTGGCTCACCAAATTTCATTCTTCTAGGTTAAACCGTTCGTTGGCAGTAACAGTTTTAATTTTTAGGTTTCACTCTGTTTTCTCCTATATGGATACATGTAGTTGGAACTATAAATCAAACACGGTTTGTGCTAGCTCTTTGAAACTTGACACAATAAAGTAGCTCCAAGAACTATCTCTATGGTTTGTTTCCTATTGATGTAGCCCTAAGCAGAGACTGGCCAAATCACTTTCATGGAAAGGGGTTGCCAAGGTTCCAAAAAACTACGAGTTTCCTGAAATCTCAGCACACATTTTTTCACCCAATCTTGATGACACTTTCAGGTAATGATCAGTACAACAAATCCCACTTGGGTCACCAAGTTTCTTTCTTCTAGGTTAAACCGTTCGTTGGCAGTAACACTTTTAACTTTTAGGTTTCACTCAAATTTCTCCTATATGAATACATGTAGTTGGAACTCTAAATCAAACACGGTTTGTGCTAGCTCTTTGAAACTTGACACAATAAAGTAGCTCCAAGTTCTATCTCTATGCTTTGTTTCCTATTGATGTAGCCCTAAGCAGAGACTGGCACAAATCACTTTCATTTAAAGGGGTTGCCAAGCTTCCAAAAAACTACGAGTTTCCTGAAATCTCAGCACACATTTTTTCAACCAATCCTGATGACACTTTCAGGTAATGATCAGTACCCCAATACCACTTGGCTCACCGAATTTCGTTCTTCTAGGTTAAACCGTTCGTTGGCAGTAACAGTTTTAATTTTTAGGTTTCACTCTGTTTTCTCCTATATGGATACATGTAGTTGGAACTCTAAATCAAACACGGTTTGTGCTAGCTCTTTGAAACTTGACACAATAAAGTAGCTCCAAGTTCTATCTCTATGGTTTGTTTCCTATTGATGTAGCCCTAAGCAGAGACTGGCGCAAATCACTTTCATGGAAAGGGGTTGCCAAGCTTCCAAAAAACTACGAGTTTCCTGAAATCTCAACACACATTTTTTCACCCAATCTTGAAGACACTTTCAGGTAATGATCAGCACCCCAATCCCACTTGGCTCACCAAATTTCGTTCTTCTAGGTTAAACCGTTCGTTGGCAGTAACAGTTTTAATTTTTAGGTTTCATTCTGTTTTCTCCTATACGGATACATGTAGTTGGAACTCTAAATCAAACACGGTTTGTGCTAGCTCTTTGAAACTTGACACAATAAAGTAGCTCCAAGTTCTATCTCTATGCTTTGTTTCCTATTGATGTAGCCCTAAGCAGAGACTGGCACAAATCACTTTCATTTAAAGGGGTTGCCAAGCTTCCAAAAAACTACGAGTTTCCTGAAATCTCAGCACACATTTTTTCAACCAATCCTGATGACACTTTCAGGTAATGATCAGTACCCCAATACCACTTGGCTCACCGAATTTCGTTCTTCTAGGTTAAACCGTTCGTTGGCAGTAACAGTTTTAATTTTTAGGTTTCACTCTGTTTTCTCCTATATGGATACATGTAGTTGGAACTCTAAATCAAACACGGTTTGTGCTAGCTCTTTGAAACTTGACACAATAAAGTAGCTCCAAGTTCTATCTCTATGGTTTGTTTCCTATTGATGTAGCCCTAAGCAGAGACTGGCGCAAATCACTTTCATGGAAAGGGGTTGCCAAGCTTCCAAAAAACTACGAGTTTCCTGAAATCTCAACATACATTTTTTCACCCAATCTTGAAGACACTTTCAGGTAATGATCAGCACCCCAATCCCACTTGGCTCACCAAATTTCGTTCTTCTAGGTTAAACCGTTCGTTGGCAGTAACAGTTTTAATTTTTAGGTTTCATTCTGTTTTCTCCTATACGGATACATGTAGTTGGAACTCTAAATCAAACACGGTTTGTGCTAGCTCTTTGATACTTGACAAAATAAAGTAGCTCCAAGTTCTATCTCTATGGTTTGTTTCCTATTGATGTAGCCCTAAGCAGAGACTGGCGCAAATCACTTTCATGGAAAGGGGTTGCCAAGCTTCCAAAAAACTACGAGTTTCCTGAAATCTCAGCACACATTTTTTCACCCAATCTTGATGACACTTTCAGGTAATGATCACTACCCCAATCTCACTTGGCTCACCAAATTTCGTTCTTCTAGGTTAAACCGTTCGTTGGCAGTAACAGTTTTAATTTTTAGGTTTCACTCTGTTTTCTCCTATACGGATACATGTAGTTGGAACTCTAAATCAAACACGGTTTGTGCTAGCTCTTTGATACTTGACACAATAAAGTAGCTCCAAGTTCTATCACTATGGTTTGTTTCCTATTGATGTAGCCCTAAGCAGAGACTGGCGCAAATCACTTTTATGGAAAGGGGTTGCCAATCTTCCAAAAAACTACGAGTTTCCTGAAATCTCAGCACACGTTTTTTCACCCAATCTTGATGACACTTTCAGGTAATGATCAGTACCCCAATCCCACTTGGCTCACCAAATTTCGTTCTTCTAGGTTAAACCGTTCGTTGGCAGTAACAGTTTTAATTTTTAGGTTTCACTCTGTTTTCTCCTATATGGATACATGTATTTGGAACTCTAAATCAAACACGGTTTGTGCTAGCTCTTTGAAACTTGACACAATAAAGTAGCTCCAAGTTCTATCTCTATGGTTTGTTTCCTATTGATGTAGCCCTAAGCAGAGACTGGCGCAAATCACGTTCATATAAGGGGGTTGCCAATCTTCCAAAAAACTACGAGTTTCCTGAAAGGTCAGCACATATTTTTTCACCCAATATTGATGACACTTTCAGGTAATGATCACTACCCCAATCCCACTTGGCTCAACAAATTTCGTTCTTCTAGGTTAAACCGTTCGTTGGCAGTAACAGTTTTAATTTTTAGGTTTCACTCTGTTTTCTCCTATATGGATACATGTAGTTCTAACTCTAAATCAAACACGGTTTGTGGTAGCTCTTTGAAACTTGACACAATAAAGTAGCTCCATGTTCTATCTCTATGGTTTGTTTCCTATTGATGTAGCCCTAAGCAGAGACTGGCGCAAATCACTTTCATGGAAAGGGGTTGCCAATCTTCCAAAAAACTACGAGTTTCCTGAAATCTCAGCACACATTTTTTCACCCAATCTTGATGACACTTTCAGGTAATGATCAGTACAACAAATCCCACTTGGGTCACCAAGTTTCTTTCTTCTAGGTTAAACCGTTCGTTGGCAGTAACACTTTTAACTTTTAGGTTTCACTCTAATTTCTCCTATATGAATACATGTAGTTGGAACTCTAAATCAAACACGGTTTGTGCTAGCTCTTTGAAACTTGACACAATAAAGTAGCTCCAAGTTCTATCTCTATGGTTTGTTTCCTATTGATGTAGCCCTAAGCAGAGACTGGCACAAATCACTTTCATTTAAAGGGGTTGCCAAGCTTCCAAAAAAATACGAGTTTCCTGAAATCTCAGCACACATTTTTTAAACCAATCTTGATGACAATTTCAGGTAATGATCACTACCCCAATCTCACTTGGCTCACCAAATTTCGTTCTTCTAGGTTAAACCGTTCGTTGGCAGTAACAGTTTTAATTTTTAGGTTTCACTCTGTTTTCTCCTATATGGATACATGTAGTTGG
Organism: Spermophilus citellus; assembly: GCF_964194105.1. Taxonomy (NCBI): domain Eukaryota; kingdom Metazoa; phylum Chordata; class Mammalia; order Rodentia; family Sciuridae; genus Spermophilus; species Spermophilus citellus. The sequence continues at coordinate 525,784 of NW_027673196.1, read as the reverse complement.
AACTCTAAATCAAACACGGTTTGTGCTAGCTCTTTGAAACTTGACACAATAAAATAGCTCCAAGTTCTATCTCTACGGTTTGTTTCCTATTGATGTAGCCCTAAGCAGAGACTGGCGCAAATCACTTTCATGGAAAGGGGTTGCCAAGCTTCCAAAAAACTACGAGTTTCCTGAAATCTCAGCACACATTTTTTCACCCAATCTTGAAGACACTTTCAGGTAATGATCAGCACCCCAATCCCACTTGGCTCAACAAATTTCGTTCTTCTAGGTTAAACCGTTCGTTGGCAGTAACAGTTTTAATTTTTAGGTTTCACTCTGTTTTCTCCTATACGGATACATGTAGTTGGAACTCTAAATCAAACACGGTTTGTGCTAGCACTTTGATACTTGACACAATAAAGTAGCTCCAAGTTCTATCTTTATGGTTTGTTTCCTATTGATGTAGCCCTAAGCAGAGACTGGCGCAAATCACTTTCATGGAAAGGGGTTGCCAAGCTTCCAAAAAACTGCTAGTTTCCTGAAATCTCAGCACACATTTTTTCACCCAATCTTGATGACACTTTCAGGTAATGATCAGTGAAACGAATCCCACTTGGTTCACCAAGTTTCTTTCTTCTAGGTTAAACCGTTCGTTGGCAGTAACAGTTTTAATTTTTAGGTTTCACTCTGTTTTCTCCTATATGGATACATGTAGTTGGAACTCTAAATCAAACGCGGTTTGGGCTATCTCTTTGAAACTTGACACAATAAAGTAGCTCCATGTTCTATCTCTATGGTTTGTTTCCTATTGATGTAGCCCTAAGCAGAGACTGGCGCAAATCACTTTCATGGAAAGGGTTTGAGAATCTTCCAAAAAACTACGAGTTTCCTGAATTCTCAGCACACGTTTTTTCACCCAATCTTGATGACACTTTCAGGTAATGATCAGTACCCCAATCCCACTTGGCTCACCAAATTTCGTTCTTCTAGGTTAAACCGTTCGTTGGCAGTAACAGTTTTAATTTTTAGGTTTCACTCTGTTTTCTCCTATATGGATACATGTATTTGGAACTCTAAATCAAACACGGTTTGTGCTAGCTCTTTGAAACTTGACACAATAAAGTAGCTCCAAGTTCTATCTCTATGGTTTGTTTCCTATTGATGTAGCCCTAAGCAGAGACTGGCGCAAATCACTTTCATGTAAGGGGGTTGCCAATCTTCCAAAAAACTACGAGTTTCCTGACAGGTCAGCACACATTTTTTCACCCAATATTGATGACACTTTCAGGTAATGATCACTACCCCAATCCCACTTGGCTCAACAAATTTCGTTCTTCTAGGTTAAACCGTTCGTTGGCAGTAACAGTTTTAATTTTTAGGTTTCACTCTGTTTTCTCCTATATGGATACATGTAGTTGGAACTCTAAGTCAAACACGGTTTGTGCTAGCTCTTTGATACTTGATACAATAAAGTAGCTCCAAGTTCTATCTCTATGGTTTGTTTCCTATTGATGTAGCCCTAAGCAGAGACTGGCGCAAATCACTTTCATGGAAAGGGGTTGCCAAGCTTCCAAAAAACTACGAGTTTCCTGAAATCTCAGCACACATTTTTTCACACAATCTTGATGACACTTTAAGGTAATGATCAGTACCCCAATCCCACTTGGCTCACCAAATTTCATTCTTCTAGGTTAAACCGTTCGTTGGCAGTAACAGTTTTAATTTTTAGGTTTCACTCTGTTTTCTCCTATATGGATACATGTAGTTGGAACTATAAATCAAACACGGTTTGTGCTAGCTCTTTGAAACTTGACACAATAAAGTAGCTCCAAGAACTATCTCTATGGTTTGTTTCCTATTGATGTAGCCCTAAGCAGAGACTGGCCAAATCACTTTCATGGAAAGGGGTTGCCAAGGTTCCAAAAAACTACGAGTTTCCTGAAATCTCAGCACACATTTTTTCACCCAATCTTGATGACACTTTCAGGTAATGATCAGTACAACAAATCCCACTTGGGTCACCAAGTTTCTTTCTTCTAGGTTAAACCGTTCGTTGGCAGTAACACTTTTAACTTTTAGGTTTCACTCAAATTTCTCCTATATGAATACATGTAGTTGGAACTCTAAATCAAACACGGTTTGTGCTAGCTCTTTGAAACTTGACACAATAAAGTAGCTCCAAGTTCTATCTCTATGCTTTGTTTCCTATTGATGTAGCCCTAAGCAGAGACTGGCACAAATCACTTTAATTTAAAGGGGTTGCCAAGCTTCCAAAAAACTACGAGTTTCCTGAAATCTCAGCACACATTTTTTCAACCAATCCTGATGACACTTTCAGGTAATGATCAGTACCCCAATCCCACTTGGCTCACCGAATTTCGTTCTTCTAGGTTAAACCGTTCGTTGGCAGTAACAGTTTTAATTTTTAGGTTTCACTCTGTTTTCTCCTATATGGATACATGTAGTTGGAACTCTAAATCAAACACGGTTTGTGCTAGCTCTTTGAAACTTGACACAATAAAGTAGCTCCAAGTTCTATCTCTATGGTTTGTTTCCTATTGATGTAGCCCTAAGCAGAGACTGGCGCAAATCACTTTCATGGAAAGGGGTTGCCAAGCTTCCAAAAAACTACGAGTTTCCTGAAATCTCAACACACATTTTTTCACCCAATCTTGAAGACACTTTCAGGTAATGATCAGCACCCCAATCCCACTTGGCTCACCGAATTTCGTTCTTCTAGGTTAAACCGTTCGTTGGCAGTAACAGTTTTAATTTTTAGGTTTCATTCTGTTTTCTCCTATACGGATACATGTAGTTGGAACTCTAAATCAAACACGGTTTGTGCTAGCTCTTTGATACTTGACAAAATAAAGTAGCTCCAAGTTCTATCTCTATGGTTTGTTTCCTATTGATGTAGCCCTAAGCAGAGACTGGCGCAAATCACTTTCATGGAAAGGGGTTGCCAAGCTTCCAAAAAACTACGAGTTTCCTGAAATCTCAGCACACATTTTTTCACCCAATCTTGATGACACTTTCAGGTAATGATCACTACCCCAATCTCACTTGGCTCACCAAATTTCGTTCTTCTAGGTTAAACCGTTCGTTGGCAGTAACAGTTTTAATTTTTAGGTTTCACTCTGTTTTCTCCTATACGGATACATGTAGTTGGAACTCTAAATCAAACACGGTTTGTGCTAGCTCTTTGATACTTGACACAATAAAGTAGCTCCAAGTTCTATCACTATGGTTTGTTTCCTATTGATGTAGCCCTAAGCAGAGACTGGCGCAAATCACTTTTATGGAAAGGGGTTGCCAATCTTCCAAAAAACTACGAGTTTCCTGAAATCTCAGCACACGTTTTTTCACCCAATCTTGATGACACTTTCAGGTAATGATCAGTACCCCAATCCCACTTGGCTCACCAAATTTCGTTCTTCTAGGTTAAACCGTTCGTTGGCAGTAACAGTTTTAATTTTTAGGTTTCACTCTGTTTTCTCCTATATGGATACATGTATTTGGAACTCTAAATCAAACACGGTTTGTGCTAGCTCTTTGAAACTTGACACAATAAAGTAGCTCCATGTTCTATCTGTATGGTTTGTTTCCTATTGATGTAGCCCTAAGCAGAGACTGGCGCAAATCACTTTCATGGAAAGGGGTTGCCAATCTTCCAAAAAACTACGAGTTTCCTGAAATCTCAGCACACATTTTTTCACCCAATCTTGATGACACTTTCAGGTAATGATCAGTACAACAAATCCCACTTGGGTCACCAAGTTTCTTTCTTCTAGGTTAAACCGTTCGTTGGCAGTAACACTTTTAACTTTTAGGTTTCACTCTAATTTCTCCTATATGAATACATGTAGTTGGAACTCTAAATCAAACACGGTTTGTGCTAGCTCTTTGAAACTTGACACAATAAAGTAGCTCCAAGTTCTATCTCTATGGTTTGTTTCCTATTGATGTAGCCCTAAGCAGAGACTGGCAAAAATCACTTTAATTTAAAGGGGTTGCCAAGCTTCCAAAAAAATACGAGTTTCCTGAAATCTCAGCACACATTTTTTCACCCAATCTTGATGACACTTTCAGGTAATGATCACTACCCCAATCTCACTTGGCTCACCAAATTTCGTTCTTCTAGGTTAAACCGTTCGTTGGCAGTAACAGTTTTAATTTTTAGGTTTCACTCTGTTTTCTCCAATATGGATACATGTAGTTGGAACTCTAAATCAAACACGGTTTGTGCTAGCTCTTTGAAACTTGACACAATAAAATAGCTCCAAGTTCTATCTCTACGGTTTGTTTCCTATTGATGTAGCCCTAAGCAGAGACTGGCGCAAATCACTTTCATGGAAAGGGGTTGCCAAGCTTCCAAAAAACTACGAGTTTCCTGAAATCTCAGCACACATTTTTTCACCCAATCTTGAAGACACTTTCAGGTAATGATCAGCACCCCAATCCCACTTGGCTCAACAAATTTCGTTCTTCTAGGTTAAACCGTTCGTTGGCAGTAACAGTTTTAATTTTTAGGTTTCACTCTGTTTTCTCCTATACGGATACATGTAGTTGGAACTCTAAATCAAACACGGTTTGTGCTAGCACTTTGATACTTGACACAATAAAGTAGCTCCAAGTTCTATCTTTATGGTTTGTTTCCTATTGATGTAGCCCTAAGCAGAGACTGGCGCAAATCACTTTCATGGAAAGGGGTTGCCAAGCTTCCAAAAAACTGCTAGTTTCCTGAAATCTCAGCACACATTTTTTCACCCAATCTTGATGACACTTTCAGGTAATGATCAGTAAAACGAATCCCACTTGGTTCACCAAGTTTCTTTCTTCTAGGTTAAACCGTTCGTTGGCAGTAACAGTTTTAATTTTTAGGTTTCACTCTGTTTTCTCCTATATGGATACATGTAGTTGGAACTCTAAATCAAACGCGGTTTGGGCTATCTCTTTGAAACTTGACACAATAAAGTAGCTCCATGTTCTATCTCTATGGTTTGTTTCCTATTGATGTAGCCCTAAGCAGAGACTGGCGCAAATCACTTTCATGGAAAGGGTTTGAGAATCTTCCAAAAAACTACGAGTTTCCTGAATTCTCAGCACACGTTTTTTCACCCAATCTTGATGACACTTTCAGGTAATGATCAGTACCCCAATCCCACTTGGCTCACCAAATTTCGTTCTTCTAGGTTAAACCGTTCGTTGGCAGTAACAGTTTTAATTTTTAGGTTTCACTCTGTTTTCTCCTATATGGATACATGTATTTGGAACTCTAAATCAAACACGGTTTGTGCTAGCTCTTTGAAACTTGACACAATAAAGTAGCTCCAAGTTCTATCTCTATGGTTTGTTTCCTATTGATGTAGCCCTAAGCAGAGACTGGCGCAAATCACTTTCATGTAAGGGGGTTGCCAATCTTCCAAAAAACTACGAGTTTCCTGACAGGTCAGCACACATTTTTTCACCCAATATTGATGACACTTTCAGGTAATGATCACTACCCCAATCCCACTTGGCTCAACAAATTTCGTTCTTCTAGGTTAAACCGTTCGTTGGCAGTAACAGTTTTAATTTTTAGGTTTCACTCTGTTTTCTCCTATATGGATACATGTATTTCTAACTCTAAATCAAACACGGTTTGTGCTAGCTCTTTGAAACTTGACACAATAAAGTAGCTCCATGTTCTATCTCTATGGTTTGTTTCCTATTGATGTAGCCCTAAGCAGAGACTGGCGCAAATCACTTTCATGGAAAGGGGTTGCCAATCTTCCAAAAAACTACGAGTTTCCTGAAATCTCAGCACACATTTTTTCACCCAATCTTGATGACACTTTCAGGTAATGATCAGTACCCCAATCCCACTTGGCTCACCAAATTTCATTCTTCTAGGTTAAACCGTTCGTTGGCAGTAACACTTTTAACTTTTAGGTTTCACTCAAATTTCTCCTATATGAATACATGCAGTTGGAACTCTAAATCAAACACGGTTTGTGCTAGCTCTTTGAAACTTGACACAATAAAGTAGCTCCAAGTTCTATCTCTATGGTTTGTTTCCTATTGATGTAGCCCTAAGCAGAGACTGGCACAAATCACTTTCATTTAAAGGGGTTGCCAAGCTTCCAAAAAAATACGAGTTTCCTGAAATCTCAGCACACATTTTTTCAACCAATCTTGATGACACTTTCAGGTAATGATCAGTACCCCAATCCCACTTGGCTCACCGAATTTCGTTCTTCTAGGTTAAACCGTTCGTTGGCAGTAACAGTTTTAATTTTTAGGTTTCACTCTGTTTTCTCCTATATGGATACATGTAGTTGGAACTCTAAATCAAACACGGTTTGTGCTAGCTCTTTGAAACTTGACACAATAAAGTAGCTCCAAGTTCTATCTCTATGCTTTGTTTCCTATTGATGTAGCCCTAAGCAGAGACTGGCACAAATCACTTTCATTTAAAGGGGTTGCCAAGCTTCCAAAAAACTACGAGTTTCCTGAAATCTCAGCACACATTTTTTCAACCAATCCTGATGACACTTTCAGGTAATGATCAGTACCCCAATCCCACTTGGCTCACCGAATTTCGTTCTTCTAGGTTAAACCGTTCGTTGGCAGTAACAGTTTTAATTTTTAGGTTTCACTCTGTTTTCTCCTATATGTATACATGTAGTTGGAACTCTAAATCAAACACGGTTTGTGCTAGCTCTTTGAAACTTGACACAATAAAGTAGCTCCAAGTTCTATCTCTATGGTTTGTTTCCTATTGATGTAGCCCTAAGCAGAGACTGGCGCAAATCACTTTCATGGAAAGGGGTTGCCAAGCTTCCAAAAAACTACGAGTTTCCTGAAATCTCAACACACATTTTTTCACCCAATCTTGAAGACACTTTCAGGTAATGATCAGCACCCCAATCCCACTTGGCTCACCAAATTTCGTTCTTCTAGGTTAAACCGTTCGTTGGCAGTAACAGTTTTAATTTTTAGGTTTCATTCTGTTTTCTCCTATACGGATACATGTAGTTGGAACTCTAAATAAAAACACGGTTTGTGCTAGCTCTTTGATACTTGACAAAATAAAGTAGCTCCAAGTTCTATCTCTATGGTTTGTTTCCTATTGATGTAGCCCTAAGCAGAGACTGGCGCAAATCACTTTCATGGAAAGGGGTTGCCAAGCTTCCAAAAAACTACGAGTTTCCTGAAATCTCAGCACACATTTTTTCACCCAATCTTGATGACACTTTCAGGTAATGATCACTACCCCAATCTCACTTGGCTCACCAAATTTCGTTCTTCTAGGTTAAACCGTTCGTTGGCAGTAACAGTTTTATTTTTAGGTTTCACTCTGTTTTCTCCTATACGGATACATGTAGTTGGAACTCTAAATCAAACACGGTTTGTGCTAGCTCTTTGATACTTGACACAATAAAGTAGCTCCAAGTTCTATCTCTATGGTTTGTTTCCTATTGATGTAGCCCTAAGCAGAGACTGGCGCAAATCACTTTTATGGAAAGGGGTTGCCAATCTTCCAAAAAACTACGAGTTTTCTGAAATCTCAGCACACATTTTTTCACCCAATCTTGATGACACTTTCAGGTAATGATCAGTAAAACAAATCCCACTTGTTTCACCAAGTTTCTTTCTTGTAGGTTAAACTGTTCGTTAGCAGTAACAGTTTTAATTTTTAGGTTTCACTCTGTTTTCTCCTATATGGATACATGTAGTTGGAACTCTAAATCAAACGTGGTTTGTGCTATCTCTTTGAAACTTGACACAATAAAGTAGCTCCATGTTCTATCTCTATGGTTTGTTTCCTATTGATGTAGCCCTAAGCAGAGACTGGCGCAAATCACTTTCATGGAAAGGGGTTGCCAAGCTTCCAAAAAACTACGAGTTTCCTGAATTCTCAGCACACGTTTTTTCACCCAATCTTGATGACACTTTCAGGTAATGATCAGTACCCCAATCCCACTTGGCTCACCAAATTTCGTTCTTCTAGGTTAAACCGTTCGTTGGCAGTAACAGTTTTAATTTTTAGGTTTCACTCTGTTTTCTCCTATATGGATACATGTATTTGGAACTCTAAATCAAACACGGTTTGTGCTAGCTCTTTGAAACTTGACACAATAAAGTAGCTCCAAGTTCTATCTCTATGGTTTGTTTCCTATTGATGTAGCCCTAAGCAGAGACTGGCGCAAATCACGTTCATATAAGGGGGTTGCCAATCTTCCAAAAAACTACGAGTTTCCTGAAAGGTCAGCACATATTTTTTCACCCAATATTGATGACACTTTCAGGTAATGATCACTACCCCAATCCCACTTGGCTCAACAAATTTCGTTCTTCTAGGTTAAACCGTTCGTTGGCAGTAACAGTTTTAATTTTTAGGTTTCACTCTGTTTTCTCCTATATGGATACATGTAGTTGGAACTCTAAATCAAACACGGTTTGTGCTAGCTCTTTGAAACTTGACACAATAAAGTAGCTCCAAGTTCTATCTCTATGTTTTGTTTCCTATTGATGTAGCCCTAAGCAGAGACTGGCGCAAATCACTTTCATGGAAAGGGGTTGCCAATCTTCCAAAAAACTACGAGTTTCCTGAAATCTCAGCACACATTTTTTCACCCAATCTTGATGACAATTTAAGGTAATGATCAGTACCCCAATCCCACTTGGCTCACCAAATTTCGTTCTTCTACGTTAAACCGTTCGTTGGCAGTAACAGTTTTAAATTTTAGGTTTCACTCTGTTTTCTCCTATATGAATACATGTAGTTGGAACTCTAAATCAAACACGGTTTGTGCTAGCTCTTTGAAACTTGACACAATAAAGTAGCTCCAAGTTCTATCTCTATGGTTTGTTTCCTATTTATGTAGCCCTAAGCAGAGACTGGAGCAAATCACTTTCATGGAAAGGGGTTGCCAAGATTCCAAAAAACTACGAGTTTCCTGAAATCTCAGCACACATTTTTTCAGACAATCTTGATGACACTTTCAGGTAATGATCAGTACCCCAATCCCACTTGGCTCACCAAATTTCGTTCTTCTAGGTTAAACCGTTTGTTGGCAGTAAGAGTTTTAATTTTCAGGTTTCACTCTCTTTTCTCCTATATGGATACATGTAGTTGGAAGTCTAAATCAAACACGGTTTGTGCTAGCTCTTTGAAACTTGACACAATAAAGTAGCTCCAAGTTCTATCTCTATGGTTTGTTTCCTATTGATGTAGCCCTAAGCAGAGACTGGCGTAAATCACTTTCATGGAAAGGGGTTGCCAATCTTCCAAAAACTACGAGTTTCCTGAAATCTCAGCACACATTTTTTCACCCAATCTTGATGACACTTTCAGGTAATGATCAGTACCCCAATCCCACGTGGCTCACCAAATTTCGTTCTTCTAGGTTAAACCGTTCGTTGGCAGTAACAGTTTTAATTTTTAGGTTTCACTCTGTTTTCTCCAATATGGATACATGTAGTTCTAACTCTAAATCAAACACGGTTTGTGCTAGCTCTTTGAAACTTGACACAATAAAGTAGCTCCATGTTCTATCTCTATGGTTTGTTTCCTATTGATATAGCCCTAAGCAGAGATTGGCGCAAATCACTTTAATAGAAAGCGGTTGCCAAGCTTCCAAAAAACTACGAGTTTCCTGAAATCTCAGCACACATTTTTTCACCCAATCTTGATGACACTTTCAGGTAATGATCAGTACAACAAATCCCACTTGGGTCCACAAGTTTCTTTCTTCTAGGTTAAACCGTTCATTGGCAGTAACACTTTTAACTTTTAGGTTTCACTCAATTTTCTCCTGTATGAATACATGTAGATGGAACTCTAAATCAAACACGGTTTGTGCTAGCTCTTTGAAACTTGACACAATAAAGTAGCTCCATGTTCTATCTCTATGGTTTGTTTCCTATGGATGTAGCCCTAAGCAGAGACTGCCGCAAATCACTTTCATGGAAAGGGGTTGCCAATTTTCCAAAAAACTACGAGTTTCCTGAAATTTCAGCACACATTTTTTCACCCAATCTTGATGACACTTTCACGTAATGATCAGCACCCCAATCCCACTTGGCTCACCAAATTTCGTTCTTCTAGGTTAAACCGTTCATTGGCAGTAACAGTTTTAATTTTTAGGTTTCACTCTGTTTTCTCCTATATGGATACATGTAGTTGGAACTCTAAATCAAACACGGTTTGTGCTAGCTCTTTGAAACTTGACACAATAAAGTAGCTCCAAATTCTATCTCTATGGTTTGTTTCCTATTGATGTAGCCCTAAGCAGAGACTGGCGCAAATCACTTTCATGGAAAGGGGTTGCCAATCTTCCAAAAAACTGCGAGTTTCTTGAAATCTCATCACACATTTTTTCACCCAATCTTGATGACACTTTCAGGAAATGATCAGTACAACAAATCCCACTGGGTCACCAAGTGTCTTTCTTTTAGATTAAACCGTTCGTTGGCAGTAACAGTTTTAATTTTTAGGTTTCACTCTGTTTTCTCCTATATGGATACATGTAGTTGGAACTCTAAATCAAACACGGTTTGTGCTAGCTCTTTGAAAGTTGACACAATAAAGTTGCTCCAAGTTCTATCTCTATGGTTTGTTTCCTATTGATGTAGCCCTAAGTAGAGACTGCGCAAATCACTTTCATGGAAAGGGGTTGCCAATCTTCCAAAAACTACGAGTTTCCTGAAATCTCAGCACACATTTTTTCACCCAATCTTGATGACACTTTCAGGTAACGATCAGCACCCCAATCCCACTTGGCTCACCAAATTTCGTTCTTCTAGGTTAAACCGTTCGTTGGCAGTAACAGTTTTAATTTTTAGGTTTCACTCTGTTTTCTCCTATATGGATACATGTATTTGGAACTCTAAATCAAACACGGTTTGTGCTAGCTCTTTGAAACTTGACACAATAAAGTAGCTCCAAGTTCTATCTCTATAGTTTGTTTCCTATTGATGTAGCCCTAAGCAGAGAGTGGCGCAAATCACTTTCATCGAAAGGGGTTGCCAATCTTCCAAAAAACTGCGAGTTTCCTGAAATCTCAGCACACATTTTTTAACCCAAACTTGATGACACTTTCAGGTATTGATCAGTACCCCAATCCCACTTGCCTCACCAAATTTCGTTCTTCATGGTTAAACCGTTCGTTGGCTGTAACAGTTTTAATTTTTACGTTTCACTGTTATCTCCTATATGGATACATGTAGTTGGAACTCTAAATCAAACACGGTTTGTGCTAGCTCTTTGAAACTTGACACAATAAAGTAGCTCCATGTTCTATCTGTATGGTTTGTTTCCTATTGATGTAGCCCTAAGCAGAGACTGGCGCAAATCACTTTCATTGAAAGGGGTTGCCAAGATTCCAAAAAACTACGAGTTTCCTGAAATCTCAGCACAAATTTTTTCACCCAATCTTGATGACACTTTCAGGTAATGATCAGTACAACAAATCTCACTTGGGTCACCAAGTTTCTTTCTTTTAGGTTAAACCGTTCCTTGGCAGGAACAGTTTTAATTTTTAGGTTTCAGTCTGTTTTCTCCTATATGGATACATGTAGTTGGAACTCTAAATCAAACACGGTTTGTGCTAGCTCTTTGAAACTTGACACAATAAAGTAGCTCCAAGTTCTATCTCTATGGTTTGTTTCCTATTGATGTAGCCCTAAGCAGAGACTGGCGCAAATCACTTTCATGGAAAGGGGTTGCCAAGATTCCAAAAAGTACGAGATCCTGAAATCTCAGCACACATTTTTCACCCAATCTTGATGACACTTTCAGGTAATGATCAGTACAACAAATCTCACTTGGGTCACCAAGTTCCTTTCTTTTAGGTTAAACCGTTCGTTGGCAGTAACAGTTTTAATTTTTAGGTTTCACTCTGTTTTCTCCTATATGAATACATGTAGTTGGAACTCTAAATCAAACACGGTTTGTGCTAGCTCTTTGAAACTTGACACAATAAAGTAGCTCCAAGTTCTATCTCTATGGTTGTTTCCTATTGATGTAGCCCTAAGCAGAGACTGGCGCAAGTCACTTTCATGGAAAGGGGTTGCCAAGATTCCAAAAAGGAGGAGTTTCCTGAAATCTCAGCACACATTTTTTCACACCATCTTGATGACACTTTCAGGTAATGATCAGTACAACAAATCCCACTTGGGTCACCAAGTTTCTTTATTTTAGATTAAACCGTTCGTTGGCAGTAACAGTTTTAATTTTTAGGTTTCACTCTGTTTTCTCCTATATGGATACATGTAGTTGGAACTCTAAATCAAACACGGTTTGTGCTAGCTCTTTGAAACTTGACACAATAAAGTAGGTCCAAGTTCTATCTCTATGGTTTGTTTCCTATTGATGTAGCCCTAAGCAGAGACTGGCGCAAATCACTTTCATGGAAAGAGGTTGCCAATCTTCCAAAAAACTGCTAGTTTCCTGAAATCTCAGCACACATTTTTTCACCCAATCTTGATGACACTTTCAGGTAATGATCAGCACCCCAATCCCACTTGGCTCACCAAATTTTGTTTTTCTAGGTTAAACCGTTCGTTGGCAGTAACAGTTTTAATTTTTAGGTTTCACTCTGTTTTCTCCTATATGGATACATGTAGTTGGAACTCTAAATCAAACACGGTTTGTGCTAGCTCTTTGATACTTGACACAATAAAGTAGCTCCAAGTTCTATCTCTATGGTTTGTTTCCTATTGATGTAGCCCTAAGCAGAGACTGGCGCAAATCACTTTCATGGAAAGGGGTTGCCAATCTTCCAAAAAACTGCGAGTTTCCTGAAATCTCAGCACACATTTTTTCACCCAATTTTGATGACACTTTCAGGAAATTATCAGTACAACAAATCCTACTTGGGTCACCAAGTTTCTTTCTTTTAGGTTAAACCGTTCGTTGGCAGTAACAGTTTTAATTTTTAGGTTTCACTCTGTTTTCTCCTATATGGATACATGTAGTTGGAACTCTAAATCAAACACGGTTTGTGCTAGCTCTTTGAAAGTTGACACAATAAAGTAGCTGCAAGTTCTATCTCTATGCTTTGTTTCCTATTGATGTAGCCCTAAGTAGAGACTGGCGCAAATCACTTTCATGGAAAGGGGTTGCCAATCTTCCAAAAACTACGAGTTTCCTGAAATCTCAGCACACATTTTTTCACCCAATCTTGATGACACTTTCAGGTAACGATCAGCACCCCAATCCCACTTGGCTCACCAAATTTCGTTCTTCTAGGTTAAACCGTTCGTTGGCAGTAACAGTTTTAATTTTTAGGTTTCACTCTGTTTTCTCCTATATGGATACATGTAGTTGGAACTCTAAATCAAACACGGTTTGTGCTAGCTCTTTGAAACTTGACACAATAAAGTAGCTCCAAGTTCTATCTCTATGGTTTGTTTCCTATTGATGTAGCCCTAAGCAGAGACTGGCGCAAATCACTTTCATCGAAAGGGGTTGCCAATCTTCCAAAAAACTGCTAGTTTCCTGAAATCTCAGCACACATTTTTTAACCCAAACTTGATGACACTTTCAGGTAATGATCAGTACCCCAATCCCACTTGGCTCACCAAATTTTGTTCTTCATGGTTAAACCGTTTGTTGGCTGTAACAGTTTTAATTTTTAGGTTTCACTCTGTTTTCTCCTATATGGATACATGTAGTTGGAACTCTAAATCAAACACGGTTTGTGCTAGCTCTTTGAAACTTGACACAATAAAGTAGCTCCAGGTTCTGTCTCTTTGTTTTGTTTCCTATTGATGTAGCCCTAAGCAGAGACTGGCGCAAATCACTTTCATGGAAAGGGGTTGCCAAGATTCCAAAAAACTACGAGTTTCCTGAAATCTTAGCACACATTTTTTCACCCAATCTTGATGACACTTTCAGGTAATGATCAGTACAACAAATCTCACTTGGGTCACCAAGTTTCTTTCTTTTAGGTTAAACCGTTCCTTGGCAGGAACAGTTTTAATTTTTAGGTTTCAGTCTGTTTTCTCCTATATGGATACATGTAGTTGGAACTCTAAATCAAACACGGTTTGTGCTAGCTCTTTGAAACTTGACACAATAAAGTAGCTCCAAGTTCTATCTCTATGGTTTGTTTCCTATTGATGTAGCCCTAAGCAGAGACTGGCGCAAATCACTTTCATGGAAAGGGGTTGCCAAGATTCCAAAAAGTACGAGATCCTGAAATCTCAGCACACATTTTTTCACCCAATCTTGATGACACTTTCAGGTAATGATCAGTACAACAAATCACACTTGGGTCACCAAGTTCCTTTCTTTTAGGTTAAACCGTTCGTTGGCAATAACAGTTTTAATTTTTAGGTTTCACTCTGTTTTCTCCTATATGAATACATGTAGTTGGAACTCTAAATCATACACGGTTTGTGCTAGCTCTTTGAAACTTGACACAATAAAGTAGCTCCAAGTTCTATCTCTATGGTTGTTTCCTATTGATGTTGCCCTAAGCAGAGACTGGCGCAAGTCACTTTCATGGAAAGGGGTTGCCAAGATTCCAAAAAGTACGAGTTTCCTGAAATCTCAGCACACATTTTTTCACCCAATCTTGATGACACTTTCAGGTAATGATCAGTACAACCAATCCCACTTGGGTCACCAAGTTGCTTTCTTTTAGATTAAACCGTTCGTTGGCAGTAACAATTTTAATTTTTAGGTTTCACTCTGTTTTCTCCTATATGGATACATGTAGTTGGAACTCTAAATCAAACACGGTTTGTGCTAGCTCTTTGAAACTTGACACAATAAAGTAGCTCCAAGTTCTATCTCTATGGTTTGTTTCCTATTGATGTAGCCCTAAGCAGAGACTGGCGCAAATCACTTTCATGGAAAGAGGTTGACAGTCTTCCAAAAAACTAAGAATTTCCTGAAATCTCAGCACACATTTTTTCACCCAATCTTGATGACACTTTCAGGTAATGATCAGTACAACAAATCACACTTGGGTCACCAAGTTGCTTTCTTTTAGTTAAACCGTTCGTTGGCAGTAACAGTTTTAATTTTTAGGTTTCACTCTGTTTTGTCCTATATGGATACATGTAGTTGGAACTCTAAATCAAACACGGTTTGTGCTAGCTCTTTGAAACTTGACACAATAAAGTAGCTCCAAGTTCTATCTCTATGGTTTGTTTCCTATTGATGTAGCCCTAAGCAGAGACTGGCGAAAATCACTTTCATGGAAAGGGGTTGCCAAGCTTCCAAAAAACTATGAGTTTCCTGAAATCTCAGCACACATTTTTTCACCCAAACTTGATGACGCTTTCAGGTAATGATCAGTACCCCAATCCCACTTGGCTCACCAAATTTCGTTCTTTTAGGTTAAACCGTTCGTTGGCAGTAACAGTTTTAATTTTTAGGTTTCACTCTGTTTTCTCCTATATGGATACATGTAGTTGGAACTCTAAATCAAACACGGTTTGTGCTAGCTCTTTGAAACTTGACACAATAAAGTAGCTCCAAGTTCTATCTCTATGGTTTGTTTCCTATTGATGTAGCCCAAAGCAGAGACTGGCGCAAATCACTTTCATGGAAAGGGGTTGCCAATCTTCCAAAAAACTACGAGTTTCCTGACAGGTCAGCACACATTTTTTCACCCAATATTGATGACACTTTCAGGTAATGATCACTACCCCAATCCCACTTGGCTCAACAAATTTCGTTCTTCTAGGTTAAACCGTTCGTTGGCAGTAACAGTTTTAATTTTTAGGTTTCACTCTGTTTTCTCCTATATGGATACATGTATTTCTAACTCTAAATCAAACACGGTTTGTGCTAGCTCTTTGAAACTTGACACAATAAAGTAGCTCCATGTTCTATCTCTATGGTTTGTTTCCTATTGATGTAGCCCTAAGCAGAGACTGGCGCAAATCACTTTCATGGAAAGGGGTTGCCAATCTTCCAAAAAACTACGAGTTTCCTGAAATCTCAGCACACATTTTTTCACCCAATCTTGATGACACTTTCAGGTAATGATCAGTACCCCAATCCCACTTGGCTCACCAAATTTCATTCTTCTAGGTTAAACCGTTCGTTGGCAGTAACACTTTTAACTTTTAGGTTTCACTCAAATTTCTCCTATATGAATACATGCAGTTGGAACTCTAAATCAAACACGGTTTGTGCTAGCTCTTTGAAACTTGACACAATAAAGTAGCTCCAAGTTCTATCTCTATGGTTTGTTTCCTATTGATGTAGCCCTAAGCAGAGACTGGCACAAATCACTTTCATTTAAAGGGGTTGCCAAGCTTCCAAAAAAATACGAGTTTCCTGAAATCTCAGCACACATTTTTTCAACCAATCTTGATGACACTTTCAGGTAATGATCAGTACCCCAATCCCACTTGGCTCACCGAATTTCGTTCTTCTAGGTTAAACCGTTCGTTGGCAGTAACAGTTTTAATTTTTAGGTTTCACTCTGTTTTCTCCTATATGGATACATGTAGTTGGAACTCTAAATCAAACACGGTTTGTGCTAGCTCTTTGAAACTTGACACAATAAAGTAGCTCCAAGTTCTATCTCTATGCTTTGTTTCCTATTGATGTAGCCCTAAGCAGAGACTGGCACAAATCACTTTCATTTAAAGGGGTTGCCAAGCTTCCAAAAAACTACGAGTTTCCTGAAATCTCAGCACACATTTTTTCAACCAATCCTGATGACACTTTCAGGTAATGATCAGTACCCCAATCCCACTTGGCTCACCGAATTTCGTTCTTCTAGGTTAAACCGTTCGTTGGCAGTAACAGTTTTAATTTTTAGGTTTCACTCTGTTTTCTCCTATATGTATACATGTAGTTGGAACTCTAAATCAAACACGGTTTGTGCTAGCTCTTTGAAACTTGACACAATAAAGTAGCTCCAAGTTCTATCTCTATGGTTTGTTTCCTATTGATGTAGCCCTAAGCAGAGACTGGCGCAAATCACTTTCATGGAAAGGGGTTGCCAAGCTTCCAAAAAACTACGAGTTTCCTGAAATCTCAACACACATTTTTTCACCCAATCTTGAAGACACTTTCAGGTAATGATCAGCACCCCAATCCCACTTGGCTCACCAAATTTCGTTCTTCTAGGTTAAACCGTTCGTTGGCAGTAACAGTTTTAATTTTTAGGTTTCATTCTGTTTTCTCCTATACGGATACATGTAGTTGGAACTCTAAATCAAACACGGTTTGTGCTAGCTCTTTGATACTTGACAAAATAAAGTAGCTCCAAGTTCTATCTCTATGGTTTGTTTCCTATTGATGTAGCCCTAAGCAGAGACTGGCGCAAATCACTTTCATGGAAAGGGGTTGCCAAGCTTCCAAAAAACTACGAGTTTCCTGAAATCTCAGCACACATTTTTTCACCCAATCTTGATGACACTTTCAGGTAATGATCACTACCCCAATCTCACTTGGCTCACCAAATTTCGTTCTTCTAGGTTAAACCGTTCGTTGGCAGTAACAGTTTTATTTTTAGGTTTCACTCTGTTTTCTCCTATACGGATACATGTAGTTGGAACTCTAAATCAAACACGGTTTGTGCTAGCTCTTTGATACTTGACACAATAAAGTAGCTCCAAGTTCTATCTCTATGGTTTGTTTCCTATTGATGTAGCCCTAAGCAGAGACTGGCGCAAATCACTTTTATGGAAAGGGGTTGCCAATCTTCCAAAAAACTACGAGTTTTCTGAAATCTCAGCACACATTTTTTCACCCAATCTTGATGACACTTTCAGGTAATGATCAGTAAAACAAATCCCACTTGTTTCACCAAGTTTCTTTCTTGTAGGTTAAACTGTTCGTTAGCAGTAACAGTTTTAATTTTTAGGTTTCACTCTGTTTTCTCCTATATGGATACATGTAGTTGGAACTCTAAATCAAACGTGGTTTGTGCTATCTCTTTGAAACTTGACACAATAAAGTAGCTCCATGTTCTATCTCTATGGTTTGTTTCCTATTGATGTAGCCCTAAGCAGAGACTGGCGCAAATCACTTTCATGGAAAGGGGTTGCCAAGCTTCCAAAAAACTACGAGTTTCCTGAATTTTCAGCACACGTTTTTTCACCCAATCTTGATGACACTTTCAGGTAATGATCAGTACCCCAATCCCACTTGGCTCACCAAATTTCGTTCTTCTAGGTTAAACCGTTCGTTGGCAGTAACAGTTTTAATTTTTAGGTTTCACTCTGTTTTCTCCTATATGGATACATGTATTTGGAACTCTAAATCAAACACGGTTTGTGCTAGCTCTTTGAAACTTGACACAATAAAGTAGCTCCAAGTTCTATCTCTATGGTTTGTTTCCTATTGATGTAGCCCTAAGCAGAGACTGGCGCAAATCACGTTCATATAAGGGGG
Source organism: Spermophilus citellus (assembly GCF_964194105.1). NCBI lineage: Eukaryota > Metazoa > Chordata > Mammalia > Rodentia > Sciuridae > Spermophilus > Spermophilus citellus. The sequence continues at coordinate 507,447 of NW_027673196.1, read as the reverse complement.
TTGCCAATCTTCCAAAAAACTACGAGTTTCCTGAAAGGTCAGCACATATTTTTTCACCCAATATTGATGACACTTTCAGGTAATGATCACTACCCCAATCCCACTTGGCTCAACAAATTTCGTTCTTCTAGGTTAAACCGTTCGTTGGCAGTAACAGTTTTAATTTTTAGGTTTCACTCTGTTTTCTCCTATATGGATACATGTAGTTGGAACTCTAAATCAAACACGGTTTGTGCTAGCTCTTTGAAACTTGACACAATAAAGTAGCTCCAAGTTCTATCTCTATGTTTTGTTTCCTATTGATGTAGCCCTAAGCAGAGACTGGCGCAAATCACTTTCATGGAAAGGGGTTGCCAATCTTCCAAAAAACTACGAGTTTCCTGAAATCTCAGCACACATTTTTTCACCCAATCTTGATGACAATTTAAGGTAATGATCAGTACTCCAATCCCACTTGGCTCACCAAATTTCGTTCTTCTACGTTAAACCGTTCGTTGGCAGTAACAGTTTTAAATTTTAGGTTTCACTCTGTTTTCTCCTATATGAATACATGTAGTTGGAACTCTAAATCAAACACGGTTTGTGCTAGCTCTTTGAAACTTGACACAATAAAGTAGCTCCAAGTTCTATCTCTATGGTTTGTTTCCTATTTATGTAGCCCTAAGCAGAGACTGGAGCAAATCACTTTCATGGAAAGGGGTTGCCAAGATTCCAAAAAACTACGAGTTTCCTGAAATCTCAGCACACATTTTTTCAGACAATCTTGATGACACTTTCAGGTAATGATCAGTACCCCTATCCCACTTGGCTCACCAAATTTCGTTCTTCTAGGTTAAACCGTTTGTTGGCAGTAAGAGTTTTAATTTTCAGGTTTCACTCTCTTTTCTCCTATATGGATACATGTAGTTGGAAGTCTAAATCAAACACGGTTTGTGCTAGCTCTTTGAAACTTGACACAATAAAGTAGCTCCAAGTTCTATCTCTATGGTTTGTTTCCTATTGATGTAGCCCTAAGCAGAGACTGGCGTAAATCACTTTCATGGAAAGGGGTTGCCAATCTTCCAAAAACTACGAGTTTCCTGAAATCTCAGCACACATTTTTTCACCCAATCTTGATGACACTTTCAGGTAATGATCAGTACCCCAATCCCACGTGGCTCACCAAATTTCGTTCTTCTAGGTTAAACCGTTCGTTGGCAGTAACAGTTTTAATTTTTAGGTTTCACTCTGTTTTCTCCAATATGGATACATGTAGTTCTAACTCTAAATCAAACACGGTTTGTGCTAGCTCTTTGAAACTTGACACAATAAAGTAGCTCCATGTTCTATCTCTATGGTTTGTTTCCTATTGATATAGCCCTAAGCAGAGATTGGCGCAAATCACTTTAATAGAAAGCGGTTGCCAAGCTTCCAAAAAACTACGAGTTTCCTGAAATCTCAGCACACATTTTTTCACCCAATCTTGATGACACTTTCAGGTAATGATCAGTACAACAAATCCCACTTGGGTCCACAAGTTTCTTTCTTCTAGGTTAAACCGTTCATTGGCAGTAACACTTTTAACTTTTAGGTTTCACTCAATTTTCTCCTGTATGAATACATGTAGATGGAACTCTAAATCAAACACGGTTTGTGCTAGCTCTTTGAAACTTGACACAATAAAGTAGCTCCATGTTCTATCTCTATGGTTTGTTTCCTATGGATGTAGCCCTAAGCAGAGACTGCCGCAAATCACTTTCATGGAAAGGGGTTGCCAATTTTCCAAAAAACTACGAGTTTCCTGAAATTTCAGCACACATTTTTTCACCCAATCTTGATGACACTTTCACGTAATGATCAGCACCCCAATCCCACTTGGCTCACCAAATTTCGTTCTTCTAGGTTAAACCGTTCATTGGCAGTAACAGTTTTAATTTTTAGGTTTCACTCTGTTTTCTCCTATATGGATACATGTAGTTGGAACTCTAAATCAAACACGGTTTGTGCTAGCTCTTTGAAACTTGACACAATAAAGTAGCTCCAAATTCTATCTCTATGGTTTGTTTCCTATTGATGTAGCCCTAAGCAGAGACTGGCGCAAATCACTTTCATGGAAAGGGGTTGCCAATCTTCCAAAAAACTGCGAGTTTCTTGAAATCTCATCACACATTTTTTCACCCAATCTTGATGACACTTTCAGGAAATGATCAGTACAACAAATCCCACTGGGTCACCAAGTGTCTTTCTTTTAGATTAAACCGTTCGTTGGCAGTAACAGTTTTAATTTTTAGGTTTCACTCTGTTTTCTCCTATATGGATACATGTAGTTGGAACTCTAAATCAAACACGGTTTGTGCTAGCTCTTTGAAAGTTGACACAATAAAGTTGCTCCAAGTTCTATCTCTATGGTTTGTTTCCTATTGATGTAGCCCTAAGTAGAGACTGCGCAAATCACTTTCATGGAAAGGGGTTGCCAATCTTCCAAAAACTACGAGTTTCCTGAAATCTCAGCACACATTTTTTCACCCAATCTTGATGACACTTTCAGGTAACGATCAGCACCCCAATCCCACTTGGCTCACCAAATTTCGTTCTTCTAGGTTAAACCGTTCGTTGGCAGTAACAGTTTTAATTTTTAGGTTTCACTCTGTTTTCTCCTATATGGATACATGTATTTGGAACTCTAAATCAAACACGGTTTGTGCTAGCTCTTTGAAACTTGACACAATAAAGTAGCTCCAAGTTCTATCTCTATAGTTTGTTTCCTATTGATGTAGCCCTAAGCAGAGAGTGGCGCAAATCACTTTCATCGAAAGGGGTTGCCAATCTTCCAAAAAACTGCGAGTTTCCTGAAATCTCAGCACACATTTTTTAACCCAAACTTGATGACACTTTCAGGTATTGATCAGTACCCCAATCCCACTTGGCTCACCAAATTTCGTTCTTCATGGTTAAACCGTTCGTTGGCTGTAACAGTTTTAATTTTTACGTTTCACTGTTATCTCCTATATGGATACATGTAGTTGGAACTCTAAATCAAACACGGTTTGTGCTAGCTCTTTGAAACTTGACACAATAAAGTAGCTCCATGTTCTATCTGTATGGTTTGTTTCCTATTGATGTAGCCCTAAGCAGAGACTGGCGCAAATCACTTTCATTGAAAGGGGTTGCCAAGATTCCAAAAAACTACGAGTTTCCTGAAATCTCAGCACAAATTTTTTCACCCAATCTTGATGACACTTTCAGGTAATGATCAGTACAACAAATCTCACTTGGGTCACCAAGTTTCTTTCTTTTAGGTTAAACCGTTCCTTGGCAGGAACAGTTTTAATTTTTAGGTTTCAGTCTGTTTTCTCCTATATGGATACATGTAGTTGGAACTCTAAATCAAACACGGTTTGTGCTAGCTCTTTGAAACTTGACACAATAAAGTAGCTCCAAGTTCTATCTCTATGGTTTGTTTCCTATTGATGTAGCCCTAAGCAGAGACTGGCGCAAATCACTTTCATGGAAAGGGGTTGCCAAGATTCCAAAAAGTACGAGATCCTGAAATCTCAGCACACATTTTTCACCCAATCTTGATGACACTTTCAGGTAATGATCAGTACAACAAATCTCACTTGGGTCACCAAGTTCCTTTCTTTTAGGTTAAACCGTTCGTTGGCAGTAACAGTTTTAATTTTTAGGTTTCACTCTGTTTTCTCCTATATGAATACATGTAGTTGGAACTCTAAATCAAACACGGTTTGTGCTAGCTCTTTGAAACTTGACACAATAAAGTAGCTCCAAGTTCTATCTCTATGGTTGTTTCCTATTGATGTAGCCCTAAGCAGAGACTGGCGCAAGTCACTTTCATGGAAAGGGGTTGCCAAGATTCCAAAAAGGAGGAGTTTCCTGAAATCTCAGCACACATTTTTTCACACCATCTTGATGACACTTTCAGGTAATGATCAGTACAACAAATCCCACTTGGGTCACCAAGTTTCTTTCTTTTAGATTAAACCGTTCGTTGGCAGTAACAGTTTTAATTTTTAGGTTTCACTCTGTTTTCTCCTATATGGATACATGTAGTTGGAACTCTAAATCAAACACGGTTTGTGCTAGCTCTTTGAAAGTTGACACAATAAAGTAGCTGCAAGTTCTATCTCTATGCTTTGTTTCCTATTGATGTAGCCCTAAGTAGAGACTGGCGCAAATCACTTTCATGGAAAGGGGTTGCCAATCTTCCAAAAACTACGAGTTTCCTGAAATCTCAGCACACATTTTTTCACCCAATCTTGATGACACTTTCAGGTAACGATCAGCACCCCAATCCCACTTGGCTCACCAAATTTCGTTCTTCTAGGTTAAACCGTTCGTTGGCAGTAACAGTTTTAATTTTTAGGTTTCACTCTGTTTTCTCCTATATGGATACATGTAGTTGGAACTCTAAATCAAACACGGTTTGTGCTAGCTCTTTGAAACTTGACACAATAAAGTAGCTCCAAGTTCTATCTCTATGGTTTGTTTCCTATTGATGTAGCCCTAAGCAGAGACTGGCGCAAATCACTTTCATCGAAAGGGGTTGCCAATCTTCCAAAAAACTGCTAGTTTCCTGAAATCTCAGCACACATTTTTTAACCCAAACTTGATGACACTTTCAGGTAATGATCAGTACCCCAATCCCACTTGGCTCACCAAATTTTGTTCTTCATGGTTAAACCGTTCGTTGGCTGTAACAGTTTTAATTTTTAGGTTTCACTCTGTTTTCTCCTATATGGATACATGTAGTTGGAACTCTAAATCAAACACGGTTTGTGCTAGCTCTTTGAAACTTGACACAATAAAGTAGCTCCAGGTTCTGTCTCTTTGTTTTGTTTCCTATTGATGTAGCCCTAAGCAGAGACTGGCGCAAATCACTTTCATGGAAAGGGGTTGCCAAGATTCCAAAAAACTACGAGTTTCCTGAAATCTTAGCACACATTTTTTCACCCAATCTTGATGACACTTTCAGGTAATGATCAGTACAACAAATCTCACTTGGGTCACCAAGTTTCTTTCTTTTAGGTTAAACCGTTCCTTGGCAGGAACAGTTTTAATTTTTAGGTTTCAGTCTGTTTTCTCCTATATGGATACATGTAGTTGGAACTCTAAATCAAACACGGTTTGTGCTAGCTCTTTGAAACTTGACACAATAAAGTAGCTCCAAGTTCTATCTCTATGGTTTGTTTCCTATTGATGTAGCCCTAAGCAGAGACTGGCGCAAATCACTTTCATGGAAAGGGGTTGCCAAGATTCCAAAAAGTACGAGATCCTGAAATCTCAGCACACATTTTTTCACCCAATCTTGATGACACTTTCAGGTAATGATCAGTACAACAAATCACACTTGGGTCACCAAGTTCCTTTCTTTTAGGTTAAACCGTTCGTTGGCAATAACAGTTTTAATTTTTAGGTTTCACTCTGTTTTCTCCTATATGAATACATGTAGTTGGAACTCTAAATCATACACGGTTTGTGCTAGCTCTTTGAAACTTGACACAATAAAGTAGCTCCAAGTTCTATCTCTATGGTTGTTTCCTATTGATGTTGCCCTAAGCAGAGACTGGCGCAAGTCACTTTCATGGAAAGGGGTTGCCAAGATTCCAAAAAGTACGAGTTTCCTGAAATCTCAGCACACATTTTTTCACACCATCTTGATGACACTTTCAGGTAATGATCAGTACAACAAATCCCACTTGGGTCACCAAGTTTCTTTCTTTTAGATTAAACCGTTCGTTGGCAGTAACAGTTTTAATTTTTAGGTTTCACTCTGTTTTCTCCTATATGGATACATGTAGTTGGAACTCTAAATCAAACACGGTTTGTGCTAGCTCTTTGAAACTTGACACAATAAAGTAGCTCCAAGTTCTATCTCTATGGTTTGTTTCCTATTGATGTAGCCCTAAGCAGAGACTGGCGCAAATCACTTTCATGGAAAGAGGTTGACAGTCTTCCAAAAAACTAAGAATTTCCTGAAATCTCAGCACACATTTTTTCACCCAATCTTGATGACACTTTCAGGTAATGATCAGTACAACAAATCACACTTGGGTCACCAAGTTGCTTTCTTTTAGTTAAACCGTTCGTTGGCAGTAACAGTTTTAATTTTTAGGTTTCACTCTGTTTTGTCCTATATGGATACATGTAGTTGGAACTCTAAATCAAACACGGTTTGTGCTAGCTCTTTGAAACTTGACACAATAAAGTAGCTCCAAGTTCTATCTCTATGGTTTGTTTCCTATTGATGTAGCCCTAAGCAGAGACTGGCGAAAATCACTTTCATGGAAAGGGGTTGCCAAGCTTCCAAAAAACTATGAGTTTCCTGAAATCTCAGCACACATTTTTTCACCCAAACTTGATGACGCTTTCAGGTAATGATCAGTACCCCAATCCCACTTGGCTCACCAAATTTCGTTCTTCTAGGTTAAACCGTTCGTTGGCAGTAACAGTTTTAATTTTTAGGTTTCACTCTGTTTTCTCCTATATGGATACATGTAGTTGGAACTCTAAATCAAACACGGTTTGTGCTAGCTCTTTGAAACTTGACACAATAAAGTAGCTCCAAGTTCTATCTCTATGGTTTGTTTCCTATTGATGTAGCCCAAAGCAGAGACTGGCGCAAATCACTTTCATGGAAAGGGGTTGCCAATCTTCCAAAAAACTACGAGTTTCCTGAAATCTCAGCACACATTTTTTCACCCAATCTTGATGACACTTTCAGGTAACGATCAGCACCCCAATCCCACTTGGCTCACCAAATTTCGTTCTTCTAGGTTAAACCGTTCATTGGCAGTAACAGTTTTAATTTTTAGGTTTCACTCTGTTTTCTCCTATGTGGATACATGTAGTTGGAACTCTAAATCAAACACGGTTTGTGCTAGCTCTTTGAAACTTGACACAATAAAGTAGCTCCAAGTTCTATCTCTATGGTTTGTTTCCTATTGATGTAGCCCTAAGCAGAGACTGGCGCAAATCACTTTCATGGAAATTTGTTGCCAATCTTCCAAAAAACTGCTAGTTTCCTGAAATCTCAGCACACATTTTTTAACCCAATCTTGATGACACTTTCAGGTAATGATCAGTACCCCAATCCCACTTGGCTCACCAAATTTCGTTCTTCATGGTTAAACCGTTCGTTGGCTGTAACAGTTTTAATTTTTAGGTTTCACTCTGTTTTCTCCTATATGGATACATGTAGTTGGAACTCTAAATCAAACACGGTTTGTGCTAGCTCTTTGAAACTTGACACAATAAAGTAGCTCCAGGTTCTGTCTCTTTGGTTTGTTTCCTATTGATGTAGCCCTAAGCAGAGACTGGCGCAAATCACTTTCATGGAAAGGGGTTGCCAAGATTCCAAAAAACTACGAGTTTCCTGAAATCTCAGCACACATTTTTTCACCCAATCTTGATGACACTTTCAGGTAATGATCAGTACAACAAATCTCACTTGGGTCACCAAGTTTCTTTCTTTTAGGTTAAACCGTTCATTGGCAGTAACAGTTTTAATTTTTAGGTTTCACTCTGTTTTCTCCTATATGAATACATGTAGTTGGAACTCTAAATCAAACACGGTTTGTGCTAGCTCTTTGAAACTTGACACAATAATGTAGCTCCAAGTTCTATCTCTATGGTTTGTTTCCTATTGATGTAGCCCTAAGCAGAGACTGGCGTAAATCACTTTCATGGAAAGGGGTTGCCAAGATTCCAAAAAGTACGAGTTTCCTGAAATCTCAGCACACATTTTTCACCCAATCTTGATGACACTTTCAGGTAATGATCAGTACAACAAATCCCACTTGGGTCACCAAGTTTCTTTCTTTTAGATTAAACCGTTCGTTGGCAGTAACAGTTTTAATTTTTAGGTTTCACGCTGTTTTCTCCTATATGGATACATGTAGTTGGAACTCTAAATCAAACACGGTTTGTGCTAGCTCTTTGAAACTTGACACAATAAAGTAGCTCCAAGTTCTATCTCTATGGTTTGTTTCCTATTGATGTAGCCCTAAGCAGAGACTGGCGAAAATCACTTTCATGGAAAGGGGTTGCCAAGTTTCCAAAAAACTATGAGTTTCCTGAAATCTCAGCACACATTTTTTCACCCAAACTTGATGACGCTTTCAGGTAATGATCAGTACCCCAATCCCACTTGGCTCACCAAATTTCGTTCTTCTAGGTTAAACCGTTCGTTGGCAGTAACAGTTTTAATTTTTAGGTTTCACTCTGTTTTCTCCTATATGAATACATGTAGTTGGAACTCTAAATCAAACACGGTTTGTGCTAGCTCTTTGAAACTTGACACAATAAAGTAGCTCCAAGTTCTATCTCTATGGTTGTTTCCTATTGATGTAGCCCTAAGCAGAGACTGGCGCAAGTCACTTTCATGGAAAGGGGTTGCCAAGATTCCAAAAAGGAGGAGTTTCCTGAAATCTCAGCACACATTTTTTCACACCATCTTGATGACACTTTCAGGTAATGATCAGTACAACAAATCCCACTTGGGTCACCAAGTTTCTTTCTTTTAGATTAAACCGTTCGTTGGCAGTAACAGTTTTAATTTTTAGGTTTCACTCTGTTTTCTCCTATATGGATACATGTAGTTGGAACTCTAAATCAAACACGGTTTGTGCTAGCTCTTTGAAAGTTGACACAATAAAGTAGCTGCAAGTTCTATCTCTATGCTTTGTTTCCTATTGATGTAGCCCTAAGTAGAGACTGGCGCAAATCACTTTCATGGAAAGGGGTTGCCAATCTTCCAAAAACTACGAGTTTCCTGAAATCTCAGCACACATTTTTTCACCCAATCTTGATGACACTTTCAGGTAACGATCAGCACCCCAATCCCACTTGGCTCACCAAATTTCGTTCTTCTAGGTTAAACCGTTCGTTGGCAGTAACAGTTTTAATTTTTAGGTTTCACTCTGTTTTCTCCTATATGGATACATGTAGTTGGAACTCTAAATCAAACACGGTTTGTGCTAGCTCTTTGAAACTTGACACAATAAAGTAGCTCCAAGTTCTATCTCTATGGTTTGTTTCCTATTGATGTAGCCCTAAGCAGAGACTGGCGCAAATCACTTTCATCGAAAGGGGTTGCCAATCTTCCAAAAAACTGCTAGTTTCCTGAAATCTCAGCACACATTTTTTAACCCAAACTTGATGACACTTTCAGGTAATGATCAGTACCCCAATCCCACTTGGCTCACCAAATTTTGTTCTTCATGGTTAAACCGTTCGTTGGCTGTAACAGTTTTAATTTTTAGGTTTCACTCTGTTTTCTCCTATATGGATACATGTAGTTGGAACTCTAAATCAAACACGGTTTGTGCTAGCTCTTTGAAACTTGACACAATAAAGTAGCTCCAGGTTCTGTCTCTTTGTTTTGTTTCCTATTGATGTAGCCCTAAGCAGAGACTGGCGCAAATCACTTTCATGGAAAGGGGTTGCCAAGATTCCAAAAAACTACGAGTTTCCTGAAATCTTAGCACACATTTTTTCACCCAATCTTGATGACACTTTCAGGTAATGATCAGTACAACAAATCTCACTTGGGTCACCAAGTTTCTTTCTTTTAGGTTAAACCGTTCCTTGGCAGGAACAGTTTTAATTTTTAGGTTTCAGTCTGTTTTCTCCTATATGGATACATGTAGTTGGAACTCTAAATCAAACACGGTTTGTGCTAGCTCTTTGAAACTTGACACAATAAAGTAGCTCCAAGTTCTATCTCTATGGTTTGTTTCCTATTGATGTAGCCCTAAGCAGAGACTGGCGCAAATCACTTTCATGGAAAGGGGTTGCCAAGATTCCAAAAAGTACGAGATCCTGAAATCTCAGCACACATTTTTTCACCCAATCTTGATGACACTTTCAGGTAATGATCAGTACAACAAATCACACTTGGGTCACCAAGTTCCTTTCTTTTAGGTTAAACCGTTCGTTGGCAATAACAGTTTTAATTTTTAGGTTTCACTCTGTTTTCTCCTATATGAATACATGTAGTTGGAACTCTAAATCATACACGGTTTGTGCTAGCTCTTTGAAACTTGACACAATAAAGTAGCTCCAAGTTCTATCTCTATGGTTGTTTCCTATTGATGTTGCCCTAAGCAGAGACTGGCGCAAGTCACTTTCATGGAAAGGGGTTGCCAAGATTCCAAAAAGTACGAGTTTCCTGAAATCTCAGCACACATTTTTTCACACCATCTTGATGACACTTTCAGGTAATGATCAGTACAACAAATCCCACTTGGGTCACCAAGTTTCTTTCTTTTAGATTAAACCGTTCGTTGGCAGTAACAGTTTTAATTTTTAGGTTTCACTCTGTTTTCTCCTATATGGATACATGTAGTTGGAACTCTAAATCAAACACGGTTTGTGCTAGCTCTTTGAAACTTGACACAATAAAGTAGCTCCAAGTTCTATCTCTATGGTTTGTTTCCTATTGATGTAGCCCTAAGCAGAGACTGGCGCAAATCACTTTCATGGAAAGAGGTTGACAGTCTTCCAAAAAACTAAGAATTTCCTGAAATCTCAGCACACATTTTTTCACCCAATCTTGATGACACTTTCAGGTAATGATCAGTACAACAAATCACACTTGGGTCACCAAGTTGCTTTCTTTTAGTTAAACCGTTCGTTGGCAGTAACAGTTTTAATTTTTAGGTTTCACTCTGTTTTGTCCTATATGGATACATGTAGTTGGAACTCTAAATCAAACACGGTTTGTGCTAGCTCTTTGAAACTTGACACAATAAAGTAGCTCCAAGTTCTATCTCTATGGTTTGTTTCCTATTGATGTAGCCCTAAGCAGAGACTGGCGAAAATCACTTTCATGGAAAGGGGTTGCCAAGCTTCCAAAAAACTATGAGTTTCCTGAAATCTCAGCACACATTTTTTCACCCAAACTTGATGACGCTTTCAGGTAATGATCAGTACCCCAATCCCACTTGGCTCACCAAATTTCGTTCTTCTAGGTTAAACCGTTCGTTGGCAGTAACAGTTTTAATTTTTAGGTTTCACTCTGTTTTCTCCTATATGGATACATGTAGTTGGAACTCTAAATCAAACACGGTTTGTGCTAGCTCTTTGAAACTTGACACAATAAAGTAGCTCCAAGTTCTATCTCTATGGTTTGTTTCCTATTGATGTAGCCCAAAGCAGAGACTGGCGCAAATCACTTTCATGGAAAGGGGTTGCCAATCTTCCAAAAAACTACGAGTTTCCTGAAATCTCAGCACACATTTTTTCACCCAATCTTGATGACACTTTCAGGTAACGATCAGCACCCCAATCCCACTTGGCTCACCAAATTTCGTTCTTCTAGGTTAAACCGTTCATTGGCAGTAACAGTTTTAATTTTTAGGTTTCACTCTGTTTTCTCCTATGTGGATACATGTAGTTGGAACTCTAAATCAAACACGGTTTGTGCTAGCTCTTTGAAACTTGACACAATAAAGTAGCTCCAAGTTCTATCTCTATGGTTTGTTTCCTATTGATGTAGCCCTAAGCAGAGACTGGCGCAAATCACTTTCATGGAAATTTGTTGCCAATCTTCCAAAAAACTGCTAGTTTCCTGAAATCTCAGCACACATTTTTTAACCCAATCTTGATGACACTTTCAGGTAATGATCAGTACCCCAATCCCACTTGGCTCACCAAATTTCGTTCTTCATGGTTAAACCGTTCGTTGGCTGTAACAGTTTTAATTTTTAGGTTTCACTCTGTTTTCTCCTATATGGATACATGTAGTTGGAACTCTAAATCAAACACGGTTTGTGCTAGCTCTTTGAAACTTGACACAATAAAGTAGCTCCAGGTTCTGTCTCTTTGGTTTGTTTCCTATTGATGTAGCCCTAAGCAGAGACTGGCGCAAATCACTTTCATGGAAAGGGGTTGCCAAGATTCCAAAAAACTACGAGTTTCCTGAAATCTCAGCACACATTTTTTCACCCAATCTTGATGACACTTTCAGGTAATGATCAGTACAACAAATCTCACTTGGGTCACCAAGTTTCTTTCTTTTAGGTTAAACCGTTCATTGGCAGTAACAGTTTTAATTTTTAGGTTTCACTCTGTTTTCTCCTATATGAATACATGTAGTTGGAACTCTAAATCAAACACGGTTTGTGCTAGCTCTTTGAAACTTGACACAATAATGTAGCTCCAAGTTCTATCTCTATGGTTTGTTTCCTATTGATGTAGCCCTAAGCAGAGACTGGCGTAAATCACTTTCATGGAAAGGGGTTGCCAAGATTCCAAAAAGTACGAGTTTCCTGAAATCTCAGCACACATTTTTCACCCAATCTTGATGACACTTTCAGGTAATGATCAGTACAACAAATCCCACTTGGGTCACCAAGTTTCTTTCTTTTAGATTAAACCGTTCGTTGGCAGTAACAGTTTTAATTTTTAGGTTTCACGCTGTTTTCTCCTATATGGATACATGTAGTTGGAACTCTAAATCAAACACGGTTTGTGCTAGCTCTTTGAAACTTGACACAATAAAGTAGCTCCAAGTTCTATCTCTATGGTTTGTTTCCTATTGATGTAGCCCTAAGCAGAGACTGGCGAAAATCACTTTCATGGAAAGGGGTTGCCAAGTTTCCAAAAAACTATGAGTTTCCTGAAATCTCAGCACACATTTTTTCACCCAAACTTGATGACGCTTTCAGGTAATGATCAGTACCCCAATCCCACTTGGCTCACCAAATTTCGTTCTTCTAGGTTAAACCGTTCGTTGGCAGTAACAGTTTTAATTTTTAGGTTTCACTCTGTTTTCTCCTATATGGATACATGTAGTTGGAACTCTAAATCAAACACGGTTTGTGCTAGCTCTTTGAAACTTGACACAATAAAGTAGCTCCAAGTTCTATCTCTATGGTTTGTTTCCTATTGATGTAGCCCTAAGCAGAGACTGGCGCAAATCACTTTCATGGAAAGGGGTTGCCAATCTTCCAAAAAACTACGAGTTTCCTGAAATCTCAGCACACATTTTTTCACCCAATCTTGATGACACTTTCAGGTAACGATCAGCAGCCCAATCCCACTTGGCTCACCAAATTTCGTTCTTCTAGGTTAAACCGTTCATTGGCAGTAACAGTTTTAATTTTTAGGTTTCACTCTGTTTTCTCCTATGTGGATACATGTATTTGGAACTCTAAATCAAACACGGTTTGTGCTAGCTCTTTGAAACTTGACACAATAAAGTAGCTCCATGTTCTATCTCTATGGTTTGTTTCCTATTGATGTAGCCCTAAGCAGAGACTGGCGCAAATCACTTTCATGGAAAGGGGTTGCCAATCTTCCAAAAAACTGCGAGTTTCCTGAAATCTCAGCACACATTTTTTCACCCAATCTTGATGACACTTTCAGGAAATGATCAGTACAACAAATCCCACTTGGGTCACCAAGTTTCTTTCTTTTAGTTTAAACCATTCGTTGGCAGTAACAGTTTTAATTTTTAGGTTTCACTCTCTTTTCTCCTATATGGATACATGTAGTTGGAACTCTAAATCAAACACGGTTTGTGCTAGCTCTTTGAAACTTGACACAATAAAGTAGCTCAAAGTTCTATCTCTATGGTTTGTTTCCTATTGATGTAGCCCTAAGCAGAGACTGGAGCAAATCACTTTCATGGAAATGGGTTGCCAAGATTCGAAAAAACTACGAGTTTCCTGAAATCTCAGCACACATTTTTTCACCCAATTTGATGACACTTTCAGGTAATGATCAGTACCCCAATCCCACTTGGCTCACCAAATTTTGTTCTTCTAGGTTAAACCATTCATTGACAGTAAGAGTTTAAATTGTCAGGTTTCACTCTCTTTTCTCCTATATGGATACATGTAGTTGGAAGTCTAAATCAAACACGGTTTGCGTTAGCTCTTTGAAACTTGACACAATAAAGTAGCTCCAAGTTCTATCTCTATGGTTTGTTTCCTATTGATGTAGCCCTAAGCAGAGACTGGCGCAAATCACTTTCATGGAAAGGGGTTGCCAATCTTCCATAAAACTGCTAGTTTCCTGAAATCTCAGCACACATTTTTTCTCCCAATCTTGATGACACTTTCAGGTAATGATCAGTACCCCAATCCCAATTGGCTCACCAAATTTCGTTCTTCTAGGTTAAACCGTTCGTTGGCAGTTACAGTTTTAAATTTTAGGTTTCACTCTGTTTTCTCCTATATGGATACATGTAGTTGGAACTCTAAATCAAACACGGTTTGTGCTAGCTCTTTGAAACTTGACACAATAAAGTAGCTCCAGGTTCTATCTCTTTGGTTTGTTTCCTATTGATGTAGCCCTAAGCAGAGACTGGCGCAAATCACTTTCATGGAAAGGGTTTGCCAAGATTCCAAAAAACTACGAGTTTCCTGAAATCTCAGCACACATTTTTTCACCCAATTTGATGACACTTTCAGGTAATGATCAGTACCCCAATCCCACTTGGCTCACCAAATTTTGTTCTTCTAGGTTAAACCATTCATTGACAGTAAGAGTTTAAATTGTCAGGTTTCACTCTCTTTTCTCCTATATGGATACATGTAGTTGGAAGTCTAAATCAAACACGGTTTGTGCTAGCTCTTTGAAACTTGACACAATAAAGTAGCTCCAAGTTCTATCTCTATGGTTTGTTTCCTATTGATGTAGCCCTAAGCAGAGACTGGAGCAAATCACTTTGATGGAAATGGGTTGCCAAGATTCCAAAAAACTACGAGATTCCTGAAATCTCAGCACACATTTTTTCACCCAATTTGATGACACTTTCAGGTAATGATCAGTACCCCAATCCCACTTGGCTCACCAAATTTCGTTCTTCTAGGTTAAACCATTCGTTGACAGTAAGAGTTTAAATTGTGAGGTTTCACTCTCTTTTCTCCTATATGGATACATGTAGTTGGAAGTCTAAATCAAACACGGTTTGTGCTAGCTCTTTGACACTTGACACAATAAAGTAGCTCCAAGTTCTATCTCTATGGTTTGTTTCCTATTGATGTAGCCCTAAGCAGAGACTGGCGCAAATCACTTTCATGGAAAGAGGTTGACAATCTTCCAAAAAACTAAGAGATTCCTAAAATCTCAGCACACATTTTTTCACCCAATCTTGATGACACTTTCAGGTAATGATCAGCACCCCAATCCCACTTGGCTCACCAAATTTCGTTCTTCTAGGTTAAACCGTTCGTTGGCAGTAACAGTTTTAATTTTTAGGTTTCACTCTGTTTTCTCCTATATGGATACATGTAGTTGGAACTCTAAATCAAACACGGTTTGTGCTAGCTTTTGAAACTTGACACAATAAAGTAGCTCCAAGTTCTATCTCTATGGTTTGTTTCCTATTGATGTAGCCCTAAGCAGAGACTGGCGCAAATCACTTTCATGGAAAGGGGTTGCCAATCTTCCATAAAACTGCTAGTTTCCTGAAATCTCAGCACACATTTTTTCTCCCAATCTTGATGACACTTTCAGGTAATGATCAGTACCCCAATCCCAATTGGCTCACCAAATTTCGTTCTTCTAGGTTAAACCGTTCGTTGGCAGTAACAGTTTTAAATTTTAGGTTTCACTCTGTTTTCTCCTATATGGATACATGTAGTTGGAACTCTAAATCAAACACGGTTTGTGCTAGCTCTTTGAAACTTGACACAATAAAGTAGCTCCAGGTTCTATCTCTTTGGTTTGTTTCCTATTGATGTAGCCCTAAGCAGAGACTGGCGCAAATCACTTTCATGGAAAGGGGTTGCCAAGATTCCAAAAAACTACAAGTTTCCTGAAATCTCAGCACACATTTTTTCAACCAATTTGATGACACTTTCAGGTAATGATCAGTACAACAAATCACACTTGGGTCACCAAGTTCCTTTCTTTTATTTAAACCATTCGTTGGCAGTAACAGTTTTAATTTTTAGGTTTCACTCTGTTTTGTCCTATATGGATACATGTAGTTGGAACTCTAAATCAAACACGGTTTGTGCTAGCTCTTTGATACTTGAGACAATAAAGTAGCTCCAAGTTCTATCTCTATGGTTTGTTTCCTATTGATGTAGCCCTAAGCAGAGACTGGCGCAAATCACTTTCATGGAAAGGGGTTGACAATCTTCCAAAAAACTACGTGTTTCCTGAAATCTCAGCACACATTTTTTCTCCCAATCTTGATGACACTTTCAGGTAATGATCACTAACCCAATCCCACTTGGCTCACCAAATTTCTTTCTTCTAGGTTAAACCGTTCGTTGGCAGTAACAGTTTTAATTTTTAGGTTTCACTCTGTTTTCTCCTATATGGATACATGTAGTTGGAACTCTAAATCAAACACGGTTTGTGCTAGCTCTTTGAAACTTGAAACAATAAAGTAGCTCCAAGTTCTATCTCTATGGTTTGTTTTCTATTGATGTAGCCCTAAGCAGAGACTGGCGCAAATCACTTTCATGGAAAGGGGTTGCCAATCTTCCAAAAAACTAAGAGTTTCCTGAAATCTCAGCACACATTTTTTCACCCAATCTTGATGACACTTTCAGGTAATGATCAGTACCCCAATCCCACTTGGCTAACCAAATTTCGTTCTTCTAGGTTAAACCATTCGTTGGCAGTAAGAGTTTAAATTTTCAGGTTTCACTGTCTTTTCTCCTATATGGATACATGTAGTTGGAAGTCTAAATCAAACACAGTTTGCATTAGCTCTTTGAAACTTGACACAATAAAGTAGCTCCAAGTTCTATCTCTATGGTTTGTTTCCTATCGATGTAGCCCTAAGCAGAGACTGGCGCAAATCACTTTCATGGAAAGGGGTTGCCAAGCTTCCCCAAAACTACGAGTTTCCTGAAATCTCAGCACACAATTTTTCACCCAATCTTGATGACACTTTCAGGTAATGATCAGTACAACAAATCCCACTTGGGTCACCAAGTTTCTTTCTTTTAGATTAAACCGTTCGTTGGCAGTAACAGTTTTAATTTTTATGTTTCACTCTGTTTTCTCCTATATGGATACATGTAGTTGGAACTCTAAATCAAACACGGTTTGTGCTAGCTCTTTGAAACTTGACACAATAAAGTAGCTCCAAGTTCTGTCTCTATGGTTTGTTTTCTATTGATGTAGCCCTAAGCAGAGACTGGCGCAAATCACTTTCATGGAAAGGGGTTGACAATCTTCCAAAAAACAAAGAGATTCCTGAAATCTCAGCACACATTTTTTCACCCACTCTTGATGACACTTTCAGGTAATGATCAGCACCCCATACCACTTGGCTCACCAAATTTCGTTCTTCTAGGTTAAACCGTTCGTTGGCAGTAACAGTTTTAATTTTTAGGTTTCACTCTGTTTTCTCCTATATGGATACATGTAGTTGGAACTCTAAATCAAACACGGTTTGTGCTAGCTCTTTGAAACTTGACACAATAAAGTAGCTCCAAGTTCTATCTCTATGGTTTGTTTCCTATTGATGTAGCCCTAAGCAGAGACTGGTGCAAATCACTTTCATGGAAAGGGGTTGCCAATCTTCCAAAAAACGAGTTTCCTGAAATCTCAGCACACATTTTTTCACCCAATCTTGATGACACTTTCAGGAAATGATCAGTACAACAAATCCCACTTGGGTCACCAAGTTTCATCTTTTAGGTTAAACCGTTCGTTGGCAGTAACATTTTTAATTTTTAGGTTTCACTCTGTTTTCTCCTATATGGATACATGTAGTTGGAACTCTAAAACAAACACGGTTTGTGCTAGCTCTTTGAAACTTGACACAATAAAGTAGCTCCAAGTTCTATCTCTATGGTTTGTTTCCTATTGATGTAGCCCTAAGCAGGGACTGACGCAAATCACTTTCATGGAAAGAGGTTGACAATCTTCCAAAAAACTACAAGTTTCCTGAAATCTCAGCACACATTTTTTGACCCAATCTTGATGACACTTTCAGGTAATGATCAGCACCCCAATCCCACTTGGCTCACCAAATTTCGTTCTTCTAGGTTAAACCGTTCGTTGGCAGTAACAGTTTTAATTTTTAGGTTTCACTCTGTTTTCTCCTATATGGATACATGTAGTTGGAACTCTAAATCAAACACGGTTTGTGCTAGCTCTTTGAAACTTGACACAATAAAGTAGCTCCAAGTTCTATCTCTATGGTTTGTTTCCTATTAATGTAGCCCTAAGCAGAGACTGGCGCAAATCACTTTCATGGAAAGGGGTTGACAAACTTCCAAAAAATTAAGAGATTCCTGAAATCTCAGCACACATTTTTTTACCCAAACTTGATGACACTTTCAGGTAATGATCAGCACCCCAATCCCACTTGGCTCACCAAATTTCGTTCTTCTAGGTTAACCCGTTCGTTGGCAGTAACAGTTTTAATTTTTAGGTTTCACTCTCTTTTCTCCTATATGGATACATGTAGTTGGAACTCTAAATCAAACACGGTTTGTGCTAGGTCTTTGAAACTTGACACAATAAAGTAGCTCCAAGTTCTATCTCTATGGTTTGTTTCCTATTGATGTAGCCCTAAGCAGAGACTGGCGCAAATCTCTTTCATGGAAAGGGGTTGCCAATCTTCCAAAAAACTACGAGTTTCCTGAAATCTCAGCACACATTTTTTCACCCAATCTTGATGACACTTTCAGGTAATGATCAGTACACCAATCCCACTTGGCTCACCAAATTTCGTTCTTCTAGGTTAAACCGTTCGTTGGCAGTAACAGTTTTAATTTTTAGGTTTCACTCTGTTTTCTCCTATATGGATACATGTAGTTGGAAGTCTAAATCAAACACAGTTTGCATTAGCTCTTTGAAACTTGACACAATAAAGTAGCTCCAAGTTCTATCTCTATGGTTTGTTTCCTATTGATGTAGCCCTAAGCAGAGACTGGCGAAAATCACTTTCATGGAAAGGGGTTGCCAATCTTCCAAAAAACTGCTAGTTTCCTGAAATCTCAGCACACATTTTTTCACCCAATCTTGATGACACTTTCAGGTAATGATCAGTACCCCAATCCCACTTGGCTCACCAAATTTCGTTCTTCTAGGTTAAACCGTTCGTTGGCAGTAACAGTTTTAATTTTTAGGTTTCACTCTGTTTTCTCCTATATGGATACATGTAGTTGGAACTCTAAATCAAACACGGTTTGTGCTAGCTCTTTGAAACTTGACACAATAAAGTAGCTCCAGGTTCTATCTCTTTGGTTTGTTTCCTATTGATGTAGCCCTAAGCAGAGAATGGCGCAAATCATTTCATGGAAAGGGGTTGCCAAGCTTCCAAAAAACTACGAGTATCCTCAAATCTCAGCACACATTTTTTCACCCAATCTTGATGACACTTTCAGGTAATGATCAGTACAACAAATCCCACTTGGGTCACCAAGTTTCTTTCTTCTAGGTTAAACCGTTCGTTGGCAGTAACAGTTTTAATTTTTAGTTTTCACTCTGTTTTCTCCTATATGGATACATGTAGTTGGAACTCTAAATCAAACACGGTTTGTGCTAGTTCTTTGAAACTTGACACATTAAAGTAGCTCCAGGTTCTATCTCTATGGTTTGTTTCCAATTGATGTAGCCCTAAGCAGAGACTGACGCAAATCACTTTCATGGAAAGGGGTTGCCAATCTTCCAAAAAACTACGAGTTTCCTGAAATCTCAGCACACATTTTTTCACCCAATCTTTATGACACTTTCAGTAATGATCAGTACCCCAATCCCACTTGGCTCACCAAATTTCCTTCTTCTAGGTTAAACCGTTCGTTGGCAGTAACAGTTTTAAATTTTAGGTTTCACTCTGTTTTCTCCTATATGAATACATGTAGTTGGAACTCTAAATCAAACACGGTTTGTGCTAGCTCTTTGAAACTTGACACAATAAAGTAGCTCCAAGTTCTATCTCTATGGTTTGTTTCCTATTGATGTAGCCCTAAGCAGAGACTGGAGCAAATCACTTTCATGGAAAGGGGTTGCCAAGATTCCAAAAAACTACGAGTTTCCTGAAATCTCAGCACACATTTTTTCACCCAATCTTGATGACACTTTCAGGTAATGATCAGTACCCCAATCCCACTTGGCTCACCAAATTTCGTTCT
Organism: Spermophilus citellus; assembly: GCF_964194105.1. Lineage (NCBI taxonomy): Eukaryota > Metazoa > Chordata > Mammalia > Rodentia > Sciuridae > Spermophilus > Spermophilus citellus. The sequence goes on along the minus strand of NW_027673196.1, from coordinate 487,390 downwards.
TCTAGGTTAAACCGTTCCTTGGCAGTAAGAGTTTTAATTTTCAGGTTTCACTCTCTTTTCTCCTATATGGATACATGTAGTTGGAACTCTAAATCAAACACGGTTTGCGCTAGCTCTTTGAAACTTGACACAATAAAGTAGCTCCAAGTTCTATCTCTATGGTTTGTTTCCTATTGATGTAGCCCTAAGCAGAGACTGGCGCAAATCACTTTCATGGAAAGGGGTTGCCAATCTTCCAAAAAACTACGAGTTTCCTGAAATCTCAGCACACATTTTTTCACCCAATCTTGATGACACTTTCAGGTAATGATAAGTACAACAAATCCCACTTGGGTTATTAAGTTTCTTTCTTCTAGGTTAAACCGTTCGTTGGCAGTAACAGTTTTAATTTTTAGGTTTCACTCTGTTTTCTCCTATATGGATACATGTAGTTGGAACTCTAAATCAAACACGGTTTGTGCTAGCTCTTTGAAACTTGACACAATAAAGTAGCTCCAAGTTCTATCTCTATGGTTTGTTTTCTATTGATGTAGCCCTAAGCAGAGACTGGCGCAAATCACTTTCATGGAAATGGGTTGCCAATCTTCCAAAAAACTAAGGGGTTCCTGAAATCTCAGCACATATTTTTTCACCCAATCTTGATGACACTTTCAGGTAATGATCAGCACCCCAATCCCACTTGGCTCTCCAAATTTCGTTCTTCTAGGTTAAACCATTTGTTGGCAGTAAGAGTTTTAATTTTCAGGTTTCACTCTCTTTTCTCCTATATGGATACATGTAGTTGGAAGTCTAAATCAAACACGGTTTGCGCTAGCTCTTTGAAACTTGACACAATAAAGTAGCTCCAAGTTCTATCTCTATGGTTTGTTTTCTATTGATGTAGCCCTAAGCAGAGACTGGCGCAAATCACTTTCATGGAAAGGGGTTGCCAAGCTTCCGAAAAACTACGAGTTTCCTGAAATCTCAGCACACATTTTTTCACCCAATCTTGATGACACTTTCAGGTAATGATCAGTACAACCAATCCCACTTGGGTCACCAAGTTGCTTTCTTTTAGATTAAACCGTTCGTTGGCAGTAACAATTTTAATTTTTAGGTTTCACTCTGTTTTCTCCTATAGGGATACATGTAGTTGGAACTCTAAATCAAACACGGTTTGTGCTAGCTCTTTGAAACTTGACACAATAATGTAGCTCCAAGTTCTATCTCTATGGTTTGTTTCCTATTGATGTAGCCCTAAGCAGAGACTGGCGTAAATCACTTTCATGGAAAGGGGTTGCCAATCTTCCAAAAAACTACGAGTTTCCTGAAATCTCAGCACACATTTTTTCACCCAATCTTGATGACACTTTCAGGTAATGATCAGTACCCCAATCCCACTTGGCTCACCAAATTTCGTTCTTCTAGGTTAAACCGTTCGTTGGCAGTAACAGTTTTAATTTTTAGGTTTCACTCTGTTTTCTCCTATATGGATACATGTAGTTCTAACTCTAAATCAAACACGGTTTGTGCTAGCTCTTTGAAACTTGACACAATAAAGTAGCTCCACGTTCTATCTCTATGGTTTGTTTCCTATTGATGTAGCCCTAAGCAGAGACTGGCGCAAATCACTTTAATGGAAAGGGGTTGCCAAGCTTCCAAAAAACTACGAGTTTCCTGAAATCTCAGCACACATTTTTTCACCCAATCTTGATGACACTTTCAGGTAATGATCAGTATCCCAATCCCACTTGGCTCACCAAATTTCGTTCTTCTAGGTTAAACCGTTCGTTGGCAGTAACACTTTTAATTTTTAGGTTTCACTCTGTTTTCTCCTATATGGATACATGTAGTTGGAACTCTAAATCAAACACGGTTTGTGCTAGCTCTTTGAAACTTGACACAATAACGTAGCTCCAGGTTCTATCTCTTTGGTTTGTTTCCTATTGATGTAGACCTAAGCAGAGACTGGCGCAAATCACTTTCATGGAAAGGGGTTGCCAAGATTCCCAAAAACTACGAGTTTCCTGAAATCTCAGCACACATTTTTTCACCCAATCTTGATGACACTTTCAGGTAATGATCAGTACAACAAATCACACTTGGGTCACCAAGTTCCTTTCTTTTAGGTTAAACCGTTCGTTGGCAGTAACAGTTTTAATTTTTAGGTTTCACTCTGTTTTCTCCTATATGGATACATGTAGTTGGAACTCTAAATCAAACACGGTTTGTGCTAGCTCTTTGAAACTTGACACAATAAAGTAGCTCCAAGTTCTATCTCTATGGTTTGTTTCCTTTTGATGTAGCCCTAAGCAGAGACTGGCGAAAATCACTTTCATGGAAAGGGGTTGCCAAGCTTCCAAAAAACTAAGAGTTTCCTGAAATCTCAGCACACATTTTTTCACCCAAACTTGATGATGCTTTCAGGTAATGATCAGTACCCCAATCCCACTTGGCTCACCAAATTTCGTTCTTCTAGGTTAAACGGTTCCTTGGCAGTAAAAGTTTTAATTCTTAGGTTTCACTCTGTTTTCTCCTATATGGATACATGTATTTGGAACTCTAAATCAAATACGGTTTGTGCTAGCTCTTTGAAACTTGACACAATAAAGTAGCTGCAAGTTCTATCTCTATGGTTTGTTTCCTATTGATGTAGCCCTAAGCAGAGACTGGCACAAATCATTTCATGGAAAGGGGTTGCCAATCTTCCAAAAAACTGCGAGTTTCCTGAAATCTCAGCACACATTTTTTCACCCAATCTTGATGACACTTTCAGGAAATGATCAGTACAACAAATCCCACTTGGGTCACCAAGTTTCTTTCTTCTAGGTTAAACCGTTCGTTGGCAGTAACAGTTTTAATTTTTAGTTTTCACTCTGTTTTCTCCTATATGGATACATGTAGTTGGAACTCTAAATCAAACACGGTTTGTGCTAGTTCTTTGAAACTTGAGACAATAAAGTAGCTCCAAGTTCTATCTCTATGGTTTGTTTCCTATTGATGTAGCCCTAAGCAGAGACTGACGCAAATCACTTTCATGGAAAGGGGTTGCCAATCTTCCAAAAAACTACGAGTTTCCTGAAATCTCAGCACACATTTTTTCACCCAATCTTGATGACACTTTCAGTAATGATCAGTACCCCAATCCCACTTGGCTCACCAAATTTCCTTCTTCTAGGTTAAACCGTTCGTTGGCAGTAACAGTTTTAAATTTTAGGTTTCACTCTGTTTTCTCCTATATGAATACATGTAGTTGGAACTCTAAATCAAACACAGTTTGTGCTAGCTCTTTGAAACTTGACACAATAAAGTAGCTCCAAGTTCTATCTCTATGGTTTGTTTCCTATTGATGTAGCCCTAAGCAGAGACTGGAGCAAATCACTTTCATGGAAAGGGGTTGCCAAGATTCCAAAAAACTACGAGTTTCCTGAAATCTCAGCACACATTTTTTCACCCAATCTTGATGACACTTTCAGGTAATGATCAGTACCCCAATCCCACTTGGCTCACCAAATTTCGTTCTTCTAGGTTAAACCGTTCGTTGGCAGTAAGAGTTTTAATTTTCAGGTTTCACTCTCTTTTCTCCTATATGGATACATGTAGTTGGAAGTCTAAATCAAACACGGTTTTTGCTAGCTCTTTGAAACTTGACACAATAAAGTAGCTCCAAGTTCTATCTCTATGGTTTGTTTCCTATTGATGTAGCCCTAAGCAGAGACTGGCGCAAATCACTTTCATGGAAAGGGGTTGCCAATCTTCCAAAAAACTGCGAGTTTCCTGAAATCTCAGCACACATTTTTTCACCCAATCTTGATGACAATTTCAGGTAATGATCAGTACCCCAATCCCACTTGGCTCACCAAATTTCATTCTTCTAGGTTAAACCGTTCGTTGGCAGTAACAGTTTTAAATTTTAGGTTTCACTCTGTTTTCTCCTGTATGGATACATGTAGTTGGAACGCTAAATCAAACACGGTTTGCGCTAGCTCTTTGAAACTTGACACAATAAAGTAGCTCCAAGTTCTATCTCTATGGTTTGTTTCCTATTGATGTAGCCCTAAGCAGAGACTGGCGTAAATCACTTTCATGGAAAGGGGTTGCCAATCTTCCAAAAAACTACGAGTTTCCTGAAATCTCAGCACACATTTTTTCACCCAATCTTGATGACACTTTCAGGTAATGATCAGTACCCCAATCCCACTTGGCTCACCAAATTTCGTTCTTCTAGGTTAAACCGTTCGTTGGCAGTAACAGTTTTAATTTTTAGGTTTCACTCTGTTTTCTCCTATATGGATACATGTTGTTCTAACTCTAAATCAAACACGGTTTGTGCTAGCTCTTTGAAACTTGACACAATAAAGTAGCTCCACGTTCTATCTCTATGGTTTGTTTCCTATTGATGTAGCCCTAAGCAGAGACTGGCGCAAATCACTTTAATGGAAAGGGGTTGCCAAGCTTCCAAAAAACTACGAGTTTCCTGAAATCTCAGCACACATTTTTTCACCCAATCTTGATGACACTTTCAGGTAATGATCAGTACCCCAATCCCACTTGGCTCACCAAATTTCGTTCTTCTAGGTTAAACCGTTCGTTGGCAGTAACACTTTTAATTTTTAGGTTTCACTCTGTTTTCTCCTATATGGATACATGTATTTGGAACTCTAAATCAAATACGGTTTGTGCTAGCTCTTTGAAACTTGACACAATAAAGTAGCTCCAAGTTCTATCTCTATGGTTTGTTTCCTATTGATGTAGCCCTAAGCAGAGACTGGCGCAAATCACTTTCATGGAAAGGGGTTGACGATCTTCCAAAAAACTACGTGTTTCCTGAAATCTCAGCACACATTTTTTCACCCAATATTGATGACACTTTCAGGTAATGATCACTAACCCAATCCCACTTGGCTCACCAAATTTCGTTCTTCTAGGTTAAACCGTTCGTTGGCAGTAACAGTTTTAATTTTTAGGTTTCACTCTGTTTTCTCCTATATGGATACATGTAGTTGGAACTCTAAATCAAACACGGTTTGTGCTAGCTCTTTGAAACTTGACACAATAAAGTAGCTGCAAGTTCTATCTCTATGGTTTGTTTCCTATTGATGTAGCCCTAAGCAGAGACTGGCACAAATCATTTCATGGAAAGGGGTTGCCAATCTTCCAAAAAACTGCGAGTTTCCTGAAATCTCAGCACACATTTTATCACCCAATCTTGATGACACTTTAGGGTAATGATAAGTACAACAAATCCCACTTGGGTTATCAAGTTTCTTTCTTCTAGGTTAAACCGTTTGTTGGCAGTAACAGTTTTAATTTTTAGGTTTCACTCTGTTTTCTCCTATATGGATACATGTAGTTGGAACTCTAAATCAAACACGGTTTGTGCTAGCTCTTTGAAACTTGACACAATAAAGTAGCTCCAAGTTCTATCTCTATGGTTTGTTTCCTATTGATGTAGCCCTAAGCAGAGACTGGCGCAAATCACTTTCATGGAAAGGGGTTGCCAATCTTTCAAAAAACTAAGAGTTTCCTGAAATCTCAGCACACATTTTTTCACCCAATCTTGATGACACTTTCAGGTAATGATCAGCACCCCAATCCCACTTGGCTCACCAAATTTCTTTCTTCTAGTTTAAACCGTTCGTTGGCAGTAACAGTTTTAATTTTTAGGTTTCACTCTGTTTTCTCCTATATGGATACATGTAGTTGGAACTCTAAATCAAACACGGTTTGTGCTAGCTCTTTGAAACTTGACACAATAAAGTAGCTCCAGGTTCTATCTCTTTGGTTTGTTTCCCATTGATGTAGCCCTAAGCAGAGAATGGCGCAAATCATTTCATGGAAAGGGGTTGCCAAGCTTCCAAAAAACTACGAGTTTCCTCAAATCTCAGCACACATTTTTTCACCAAATCTTGATGACACTTTCAGGTAATGATCAGTACAACAAATCCCACTTGGGTCACCAAGTTTCTTTCTTCTAGGTTAAACCGTTCGTTGGCAGTAACAGTTTTAATTTTTAGTTTTCACTCTGTTTTCTCCTATATGGATACATGTAGTTGGAACTCTAAATCAAACACGGTTTGTGCTAGTTCTTTGAAACTTGAGACAATAAAGTAGCTCCAAGTTCTATCTCTATGGTTTGTTTCCTATTGATGTAGCCCTAAGCAGAGACTGACGCAAATCACTTTCATGGAAAGGGGTTGCCAATCTTCCAAAAAACTACAGGTTTCCTGAAATCTCAGCACACATTTTTTCACCCAATCTTGATGACACTTTCAGTAATGATCAGTACCCCAATCCCACTTGGCTCACCAAATTTCCTTCTTCTAGGTTAAACCGTTCGTTGGCAGTAACAGTTTTAAATTTTAGGTTTCACTCTGTTTTCTCCTATATGAATACATGTAGTTGGAACTCTAAATCAAACACGGTTTGTGCTAGCTCTTTGAACCTTGACACAATAAAGTAGCTCCAAGTTCTATCTCTATGGTTTGTTTCCTATTTATGTAGCCCTAAGCAGAGACTGGAGCAAATCACTTTCATGGAAAGGGGTTGCCAAGATTCCAAAAAACCTCGAGTTTCCTGAAATCTCAGCACACATTTTTTCAGCCAATCTTGATGACACTTTCAGGTAATGATCAGTACCCCAATCCCACTTGGCTCACCAAATTTCGTTCTTCTAGGTTAAACAGTTCGTTGGCAGTAAGAGTTTTAATTTTCAGGTTTCACTCTGTTTTCTCCTATATGGATACATGTAGTTGGAACACTGAATCAAACACGGTTTGTGCTAGCTCTTTGAAACTTGACACAATAAAGTAGCTCTAAGTTCTTTCTCTATGGTTTGTTTCCTATTGATGTAGCCCTAAGCAGAGACTGGCGCAAATCACTTTCATGGAAAGGGGTTGCCAATCTTCCAAAAAACTGCGAGTTTCCTGAAATCTCAGCACACATTTTTTCACCCAATCTTGATGACAATTTCAGATAGTGATCAGTACCCCAATCCCACTTGGCTCACCAAATTTCATTCTTCTAGGTTAAACCGTTCGTTGGCAGTAACAGTTTTAATTTTTAGGTTTCACTCTGTTTTCTCCTGTATGGATACATGTATTTGGAACTCTAAATCAAACACGGTTTGTGCTAGCTCTTTGAAACTTGACACAATAAAGTAGCTCCAAGTTCTATCTCTATGGTTTGTTTCCTATTGATGTAGCCCTAAGCAGAGACTGGCGTAAATCACTTTCAGGGAAAGGGGTTGCCAATCTTCCAAAAAACTACGAGTTTCCTGAAATCTCAGCACACATTTTTGCACCCAATCTTGATGACACTTTCAGGTAATGATCAGTACCCCAATCCCACTTGGCTCACCAAATTTCGTTCTTCTAGGTTAAACCGTTCGTTGGCAGTAACAGTTTTAATTTTTAGGTTTCACTCTGTTTTCTCCTATATGGATACATGTTGTTCTAACTCTAAATCAAACACGGTTTGTGCTAGCTCTTTGAAACTTGACACAATAAAGTAGCTCCATGTTCTATCTCTATGGTTTGTTTCCTATTGATGTAGCCCTAAGCAGAGACTGGCGCAAATCACTTTAATGGAAAGGGGTTGCCAAGCTTCCAAAAAACTACGAGTTTCCTGAAATCTCAGCACACATTTTTTCACCCAATCTTGATGACACTTTCAGGTAATGATCAGTACCCCAATCCCACTTGGCTCACCAAATTTCGTTCTTCTAGGTTAAACCGTTCGTTGGCAGTAACACTTTTAATTTTTAGGTTTCACTCTGTTTTCTCCTATATGGATACATGTAGTTGGAACTCTAAATCAAACACGGTTTGTGCTAGCTCTTTGAAACTTGACACAATAAAGTAGCTCCAGGTTCTATCTCTTTGGTTTGTTTCCTATTGATGTAGACCTAAGCAGAGACTGGCGCAAATCACTTTCATGGAAAGGGGTTGCCAATATTCCCAAAAACTACGAGTTTCCTGAAATCTCAGCACACATTTTTTCACCCAATCTTGATGACACTTTCAGGTAATGATCAGTACAACAAATCACACTTGGGTCACCAAGTTCCTTTCTTTTAGGTTAAACCGTTCGTTGGCAGTAACAGTTTTAATTTTTAGGTTTCACTCTGTTTTCTCCTATATGGATACATGTAGTTGGAACTCTAAATCAAACACGGTTTGTGCTAGCTCTTTGAAACTTGACACAATAAAGTAGCTCCAAGTTCTATCTCTATGGTTTGTTTCCTTTTGATGTAGCCCTAAGCAGAGACTGGCGAAAATCACTTTCATGGAAAGGGGTTGCCAAGCTTCCAAAAAACTAAGAGTTTCCTGAAATCTCAGCACACATTTTTTCACCCAATCTTGATGACACTTTCAGGTAATGATAAGTACAACAAATCCCACTTGGGTTATCAAGTTTCTTTCTTCTAGGTTAAACCGTTCGTTGGCAGTAACAGTTTTAATTTTTAGGTTTCACTCTGTTTTCTCCTATATGGATACATGTAGTTGGAACTCTAAATCAAACACGGTTTGTGCCAGCTCTTTGAAACTTGACACAATAAAGTAGCTCCAAGTTCTATCTCTATGGTTTGTTTTCTATTGATGTAGCCCTAAGCAGAGACTGGCGCAAATCACTTTCATGGAAAGGGGTTGCCAATCTTCCAAAAAACTAAGAGTTTCCTGAAATCTCAGCACACATTTTTTCACCCAATCTTGATGACACTTTCAGGTAATGATCAGCACCCCAATCCCACTTGGCTCACCAAATTTCGTTCTTCTAGGTTAAACCGTTCGTTGGCAGTAAGAGTTTTAATTTTCAGGTTTCACTCTCTTTTCTCCTATATGGATACATGTAGTTGGATCTCTAAATCAAACACGGTTTGTGCTAGCTCTTTGAAACTTGACACAATAAAGTAGCTCTAAGTTCTATCTCTATGGTTTGTTTCCTATTGATGTAGCCCTAAGCAGAGACTGGCGCAAATCACTTTCATGGAAAGGGGTTGCCAATCTTCCAAAAAACTGCGAGTTTCCTGAAATCTCAGCACACATTTTTTCACCCAATCTTGATGACAATTTCAGGTAATGATCAGTACCCCAATCCCACTTGGCTCACCACGTTTCATTCTTCTAGGTTAAACCGTTCGTTGGCAGTAACAGTTTTAAATTTTAGGTTTCACTCTGTTTTCTCCTGTATGGATACATGTAGTTGGAACTCTAAATCAAACACGGTTTGTGCTAGCTCTTTGAAACTTGACACAATAAAGTAGCTCCAAGTTCTATCTCTATGGTTTGTTTCCTATTGATGTAGCCCTAAGCAGAGACTGGCGTAAATCACTTTCATGGAAAGGGGTTGCCAATCTTCCAAAAAACTACGAGTTTCCTGAAATCTCAGCACACATTTTTTCACCCAATCTTGATGACACTTTCAGGTAATGATCAGTACCCCAATCCCACTTGGCTCACCAAATTTCGTTCTTCTAGGTTAAACCGTTCGTTGGCAGTAACAGTTTTAATTTTTAGGTTTCACTCTGTTTTCTCCTATATGGATACATGTAGTTCTAACTCTAAATCAAACACGGTTTGTGCTAGCTCTTTGAAACTTGACACAATAAAGTAGCTCCATGTTCTATCTCTATGGTTTGTTTCCTATTGATGTAGCCCTAAGCAGAGACTGGCGCAAATCACATTAATGGAAAGGGGTTGCCAAGCTTCCAAAAAACTACGAGTTTCCTGAAATCTCAGCACACATTTTTTCACCCAATCTTGATGACACTTTCAGGTAATGATCAGTACCCCAATCCCACTTGGCTCACCAAATTTCGTTCTTCTAGGTTAAACCGTTCGTTGGCAGTAACACTTTTAATTTTTAGGTTTCACTCTGTTTTCTCCTATATGGATACATGTAGTTGGAACTCTAAATCAAACACGGTTTGTGCTAGCTCTTTGAAACTTGACACAATAAAGTAGCTCCAGGTTCTATCTCTTTGGTTTGTTTCCTATTGATGTAGACCTAAGCAGAGACTGGCGCAAATCACTTTCATGGAAAGGGGTTGCCAAGATTCCCAAAAACTACGAGTTTCCTGAAATCTCAGCACACATTTTTTCACCCAATCTTGATGACACTTTCAGTTAATGATCAGTACAACAAATCACACTTGGGTCACCAAGTTCCTTTCTTTTAGGTTAAACCGTTCGTTGGCAGTAACAGTTTTAATTTTTAGGTTTCACTCTGTTTTCTCCTATATGGATACATGTAGTTGGAACTCTAAATCAAACACGGTTTGTGCTAACTCTTTGAAACTTGACACAATAAAGTAGCTCCAAGTTCTATCTCTATGGTTTGTTTCCTTTTGATGTAGCCCTAAGCAGAGACTGGCACAAATCATTTCATGGAAAGGGGTTGCCAATCTTCCAAAACACTGTGAGTTTCCTGAAATCTCAGCACACATTTTTTCACCCAATCTTGATGACACTTTCAGGTAATGATAAGTACAACAAATCCCACTTGGCTCACCAAATTTCGTTCTTCTAGGTTAAACCGTTCGTTGGCAGTAACAGTTTTAATTTTTAGGTTTCACTCTGTTTTCTCCTATATGGATACATGTAGTTGGAACTCTAAATCAAACACGGTTTGTGCTAGCTCTTTGAAACTTGACACAATAAAGTAGCTGCAAGTTCTATCTCTATGGTTTGTTTCCTATTGATGTAGCCCTAAGCAGAGACTGGCACAAATCATTTCATGGAAAGGGGTTGCCAATCTTCCAAAACACTGTGAGTTTCCTGAAATCTCAGCACACATTTTTTCACCCAATCTTGATGACACTTTCAGGTAATGATAAGTACAACAAATCCCACTTGGGTTATCAAGTTTCTTTCTTCTAGGTTAAACCGTTCGTTGGCAGTAACAGTTTTAATTTTTAGGTTTCACTCTGTTTTCTCCTATATGGATACATGTAGTTGGAACTCTAAATCAAACACGGTTTGTGCCAGCTCTTTGAAACTTGACACAATAAAGTAGCTCCAAGTTCTATCTCTATGGTTTGTTTTCTGTTGATGTAGCCCTAAGCAGAGACTGGCGCAAATCACTTTCATGGAAAGGGGTTGCCAAGCTTCCAAAAAACTAAGAGTTTCCTGAAATCTCAGCACACATTTTTTCACCCAATCTTGATGACACTTTCAGGTAATGATCAGCACCCCAATCCCACTTAGCTCACCAAATTTCGTTCTTCTAGGTTAAACCATTCGTTGGCAGTAAGAGTTTTAATTTTCAGGTTTCACTCTCTTTTCTCCTATATGGATACATGTAGTTGGAAGTCTAAATCAAACACGGTTTGCGCTAGCTCTTTGAAACTTGACACAATAAAGTAGCTCCAAGTTCTATCTCTATGGTTTGTTTCCTATTGATGTAGCCCTAAGCAGAGACTGGCGCAAATCACTTTCATGGAAAGGGGTTGCCAAGCTTCCGAAAAACTACGAGTTTCCTGAAATCTCAGCGCACATTTTTTCACCCAATCTTGATGACACTTTCAGGTAATGATCAGTACAACAAATCCCACTTGGGTCACCAAGTTTCTTTCTTTTAGATTAAACCGTTCGTTGGCAGTAACAGTTTTAATTTTTAGGTTTCACTCTGTTTTCTCCTATAGGGATACATGTAGTTGGAACTCTAAATCAAACACGGTTTGTGCTAGCTCTTTGAAACTTTACATAATAAAGTAGCTCCAAATTCTATCTCTATGGTTTGTTTCCTATTGATGTAGCCCTAAGCAGAGACTGGCGCAAATCACTTTCATGGAAAGGGGTTGACAATCTTCCAAAAAACTAAGAGATTCCTGAAATCTCAGCACACATTTTTTCACCCAATCTTGATGACACGTTCAGGTAATGATCAGCACCCCAATCCCACTTGGCTCACCAAATTTCGTTCTTCTAGGTTAAACAGTTCGTTGGCAGTAACAGTTTTAATTTTTAGGTTTCACTCTGTTGTCTCCTATATGGATACATGTAGTTGGAACTCTAAATCAAACACGGTTTGTGCTAGCTCTTTGAAACTTGACACAATAAAGTAGCTCCAACTTCTATCTCTACGGTTTGTTTCCTATTGATGTAGCCCTAAGCAGAGACTGGCGCAAATCACTTTCATGGAAAGGGGTTGCCAATCTTCCAAAAAACTGCGAGTTTCCTGAAATCTCAGCACACATTTTTTCACCCAATCTTGATGACACTTTCAGTAATGATCAGTACCCCAATCCCACTTGGCTCACCAAATTTCCTTCTTCTAGGTTAAACCGTTCGTTGGCAGTAACAGTTTTAAATTTTAGGTTTCACTCTGTTTTCTCCTATATGAATACATGTAGTTGGAACTCTAAATCAAACACGGTTTGTGCTAGCTCTTTGAAACTTGACACAATAAAGTAGCTCCAAGTTCTATCTCTATGGTTTGTTTCCTATTTATGTAGCCCTAAGCAGAGACTGGAGCAAATCACTTTCATGGAAAGGGGTTGCCAAGATTCCAAAAAACTACGAGTTTTCTGAAATCTCAGCACACATTTTTTCACCCAATCTTGATGACACTTTCAGGTAATGATCAGTACCCCAATCCCACTTGGCTCACCAAATTTCGTTCTTCTAGGTTAAACCGTTCGTTGGCAGTAAGAGTTTTAATTTTCAGGTTTCACTCTCTTTTCTCCTATATGGATACATGTAGTTGGAAGTCTAAATCAAACACGGTTTGCGCTAGCTCTTTGAAACTTGACACAATAAAGTAGCTCCAAGTTCTATCTCTATGGTTTGTTTCCTATTGATTTAGCCCTAAGCAGAGACTGGCGCAAATCACTTTCATGGAAAGGGGTTGCCAAGATTCCAAAAAACTACGAGTTTCCTGAAATCTCAGCACACATTTTTTCACCCAATCTTGATGACACTTTCAGGTAATGATCAGTACAACAAATCCCACTTGGGTCACCAAGTTTCTTTCTTTTAGGTTAAACCGTTCGTTGGCAGTAACAGTTTTAATTTTTAGGTTTCACTCTGTTTTCTCCTATATGGATACATGTAGTTGGAACTCTAAATCAAACACGGTTTGTGCTAGCTCTTTGAAACTTGACACAATAAAGTAGCTCCAAGTTCTATCTCTATGGTTTGTTTCCTATTGATGTAGCCCTAAGCAGAGACTGGCGCAAATCACTTTCATGGAAAGGGGTTGCCAATCTTCCAAAAAACTGCGAGTTTCCTGAAATCTCAGCACACATTTTTCACCCAATCTTGATGACAATTTCAGGAAACGATCAGTTCCCCAATCCCACTTGGCTCACCAAATTTCGTTCTTCTAGGATAAACCGTTCGTTGGCAGTAACAGTTTAAATTTTTAGGTTTCACTCTGTTTTCTCCTATATGGATACATGTAGTTGGAAGTCTAAATCAAACACGGTTTGTGCTAGCTCTTTGAAACTTGACACAATAAAGTAGCTCCAAGTTCTATCTCTATGGTTTGTTTCCTATTGATGTAGCCCTAAGCAGAGACTGGCACAAATCACTTTCATGGAAAGGGGTTGCCAATCTTCCAAAAAACTACGAGTTTCCTGAAATCTCAGCAAACATTTTTTCACCCAATCTTGATGACGCTTTCAGGTAATGATCAGTACCGCAATCCCACTTGGCTCACCAAATTTCGTTCTTCTAGGTTAAACCGTTCATTGGCAGTAACAGTTTTAACTTTTAGGTTTCACTCAATTTTCTCCTATATGAATACATGTAGTTGGAACTCTAAATCAAACACGGTTTATGCTAGCACTTTGAAACTTGACACAAAAAAGTAGCTCCATGTTCTATCTCTATGGTTTGTTTCCTATTGATGTAGCCCTAATTAGAGACTGGCGCAAATCACTTTCATGGAAAGGGGTTGCCAATCTTCCAAAAAACTACGAGTTTCCTGAAATTTCAGCACACATTTTTTCCCCAATCTTGATGACACTTTCAGGTAATGATCAATACCCCAATCCCACTTGGCTCACCAAATTTCGTTCTTCTAGGTTAAACCGTTCGTTGGCAGTAACAGTTTTAATTTTTAGGTTTCACTCTGTTTTCTCCTATATGGATACATGTAGTTGGAACTCTAAATCAAACACGGTTTGTGCTAGCTCTTTGAAACTTGACACAATAAAGTAGCTCCAAGTTCTATCTCTATGTTTTGTTTCCTATTGATGTAGCCCTACGCAGAGGCTGGCGAAAATCACTTTCATGGAAAGGGGTTGCCAATCTTCCAAAAAACTAAGAGTTTCCTGAAATCTCAGCACACATTTTTCCCCAATCTTGATGACACTTTCAGGTAATGATCAGCACCCCAATCCCACTTGGCTCACCAAGTTTCGTTCTTCTAGGTTAAACCGTTCGTTGGCAGTAACAGTTTTAATTTTTAGGTTTCACTCTGTTTTCTCCTATATGGATACATTTAGTTGGAACTCTAAATCAAACACGGTTTGTGCTAGCTCTATGAAACTTGACACAATAAAGTAGCTCCAAGTTGTATCTCTATGGTTTGTTTCCTATTGATGTAGCCCTAAGCAGAGACTGGCGCAAATCACTTTCATGGAAAGGGGTTGCCAATCTTCCAAAAAACTATCAGTTTCCTAAAATCTCAGCACACATTTTTTCACCCAAACTTGATGACACTTTCAGGTAATGATCAGTACCCCAATCCCACTTGGCTCACCAAATTTCGTTCTTCTAGGTTAATCCATTCCTTGGCAGTACAGTTTTAATTTTTAGGTTTCACTCTGTTTTCTCCTATATGGATACATGTAGTTGGAACTCTAAATCAAATACGGTTTGTGCTAGCTCTTTGAAACTTGACACAATAAAGTAGCTACAAGTTCTATCTCTATGGTTTGTTTCCTATTGATGTAGCCCTAAGCAGAGACTGGCGCAAATCACTTTCATGGAAAGGGGTTGACAATCTTCCAAAAAACTACGTGTTTCCTGAAAGCTCAGCACACATTTTTTCACCCAATCTTGATGACACTTTCAGGTAATGATCACTAACCCAATCCAACTTGGCTCACCAAATTTCGTTCTTCAAGGTTAAACCGTTCATTGGCAGTAACAGTTTTAATTTTTAGATTTCTCTCTGTTTTCTCCTATATGGATACATGTAGTTTGAACTCTAAATCAAACACGGTTTGTGCTAGCTCTTTGAAACATGACACAATAAAGTAGCTCCAAGTTCTATCTCTATGGTTTGTTTGCTATTGATGTAGCCCTAAGCAGAGACTGGCGCAAATCATTTCATGGAAAGGGGTTGCCAATCTTCCAAAAAACTACGAGTTTCCTGAAATCTCAGCACACATTTTTTCACCCAATCTTGATGACACTTTCAGGTAATGATAAGTACAACAAATCCCACTTGGCTTATCAAGTTTCTTTCTTCTAGGTTAAACCGTTCGTTGGCAGTAACAGTTTTAATTTTTAGGTTTCACTCTGTTTTCTCCTATATGGATACATGTAGTTGGAACTCTAAATCAAACACGGTTTGTGCTAGCTCTTTGAAACTTGACACAATAAAGTAGCTCCAAGTTCTATCTCTATGGTTTGTTTCCTATTGATGTAGCCCTAAGCAGAGACTGGCGCAAATCACTTTCATGGAAAGGGGTTGCCAATCTTCCAAAAAACTGCGAGTTTCCTGAAATCTCAGCACACATTTTTTCACCCAATCTTGATGACACTTTCAGGTAATGATCAGCACCCCAATCCCACTTGGCTCACCAAATTTCGTTCTTCTAGGTTAAACCGTTCGTTGGCAGTAACAGTTTTAATTTTTAGGTTTCACTCTGTTTTCACCTATAAGGATACATGTAGTTGGAACTCTAAATCAAACACGGTTTGTGCTAGCTATTTGAAACTTGACACAATAAAGTAGCTCCAAGTTCTATCTCTATGGTTTGTTTCCTATTGATGTAGCCCTAAGCAGAGACTGGCGCAAATCACTTTCAAGGAAAGGGGTTGCCAATCTTCCAAAAAACTACGAGTTTCCTGAAATCTCAGCACACATTTTTTCACCCAATCTTGATGACACTTTCAGGTAATGATCAGTAACCCAATCCCTCTTGGCTCACCAAATTTCGTTCTTCTAGGTTAAACCGTTCGTTGGCAGTAACAGTATTAACTTTTAGGTTTCACTCAATTTTCTCCTATATGAATACATGTATTTGGAACTCTAAATCAAACACGGTTTGTGGTAGCTCTTTGAAACTTGACACTATAAAGTAGCTCCAAGTTCTATCTCTATGTTTTGTTTCCTATTGATGTAGCCCTAAGCAGAGGCTGGCGAAAATCACTTTCATGGAAAGGGGTTGCCAATCTTCCAAAAAACTAAGAGTTTCCTGAAATCTCAGCACACAATTTTTCACCCAATCTTGATGACACTTTCAGGTAATGATCACTAACCCAATCCCACTTGGCTCACCAAATTTCGTTCTTCTAGGTTAAACCGTTCGTTGGCAGTAACAGTTTTAATTTTTAGGTTTCTCTCTGTTTTCTCCTATATGGATACATGTAGTTGGAACTCTAAATCAAACACGGTTTGTGCTAGCTCTTTGAAACTTGACACAATAAAGTAGCTCCAAGTTCTATCTCTATGGTTTGTTTGCTATTGATGTAGTCCTAAGCAGAGACTGGCGCAAATCATTTGATGGAAAGGGGTTGCCAAATTTCCAAAAAACTACGAGTTTCCTGAAATCTCACCACACGTTTTTTCACCAATCTTGATGACACTTTCAGGTAATGATAAGTACAACAAATCCCACTTGGGTTATCAAGTTTCTTTCTTCTAGGTTAAACCGTTCGTTGGCAGTAACAGTTTTAATTTTTAGGTTTCACTCTCTTTTCTCCTATATGGATACATGTAGTTGGAACTCTAAATCAAACACGGTTTGTGCTAGCTCTTTGAAACTTGACACAATAAAGTAGCTCCAAGTTCTATCTCTATGGTTTGTTTCCTATTGATGTAGCCCTAAGCAGAGACTGGCGCAAATCACTTTCATGGAAAGGGGTTGCCAATCTTCCAAAAAACTGCTAGTTTCCTGAAATCTCAGCACACATTTTTTCACCCAAACTTGATGACACTTTCAGGTAATGATCAGTACCCCAATCCCACTTGGCTCACCAAATTTCGTTCTTCTAGATTAAACCGTTCGTTGGCAGTAACAGTTTTAACTTTTAGGTTTCACTCAATTTTCTCCTATATGAATACATGTATTTGGAACTCTAAATCAAACACGGTTTATGCTAGCACTTTGAAACTTGACACAATAAAGTAGCTCCAAGTTCTATCTCTATGGTTTGTTTCCTATTGATGTAGCCCTAAACAGAGACTGGCGAAAATCACTTTCATGGAAAGGGGTTGTCAATCTTCCAAAATACTAAGAGTTTCCTGAAATCTCAGCACACATTTTTCCTCAATCTTGATGACACTTTCAGGTAATGATCAATACCCCAATCCCACTTGGCTCACCAAATTTCGTTCTTCTAGGTTAAACCGTTCGTTGGCAGTAACAGTTTTCATTTGTAGGTTTCACTCTGTTTTCTCCTATATGGATACATGTAGTTGGAACTCTAAATCAAACACGGTTTGTGCTAGCTCTATGAAACTTGACACAATAAAGTAGCTCCAAGTTCTATCTCTATGGTTTGTTTCCTATTGATGTAGCCCTAAGCAGAGACTGGCGCAAATCACTTTCATGGAAAGGGGTTGCCAATCTTCCAAAAAACTGCTAGTTTCCTGAAATCTCAGCACACATTTTTTCACACAATCTTGATGACACTTTCAGGTAATGATCAGTACCCCAATCCCACTTGGCTCACCAAATTTCGTTCTTCTAGGTTAAACCGTTCGTTGGCAGTAACAGTTTTAATTTTTAGGTTTCACTCTGTTTTCTCCTATATGGATACATGTAGTTGGAACTCTAAATCAAACACGGTTTGTGCTAGCTATTTGAAACTTGACACAATAAAGTAGCTCCAAGTTCTATCTCTATGGTTTGTTTCCTATTGATGTAGCCCTAAGCAGAGACTGGCGCAAATCACTTTCATGGAAAGGGGTTGCCAATCTTCCAAAAAACTACGAGTTTCCTGAAATCTCAGCACACATTTTTTCACCCAATCTTGATGACACTTTCAGGTAATAATCAGTATCCCAATCCCACTTGGCTCACCAAATTTCGTTCTTCTAGGTTAAACCGTTCGTTGGCAGTAACAGTTTTAACTTTTAGGTTTCACTCAATTTTCTCCTATATGAATACATGTAGTTGGAACTCTAAATCAAACACGGTTTGTGGTAGCTCTTTGAAACTTGACACAATAAAGTAGCTCCATGTTCTATCTCTATGGTTTGTTTCCTATTGATGTAGCCCTAAGCAGAGACTGGCGCAAATCACTTTCATGGAAAGGGGTTGCCAATCTTCCAAAAAACTACGAGTTTCCTGAAATCTCAGCACACATTTTTTCACCCAATCTTGATGACACTTTCAGGTAATGATCAGTAACCGAATCCCACTTGGCTCACCAAATTTAGTTCTTCTAGGTTAAACCGTTCGTTGGCAGTAACAGTTTTTACTTTTAGGTTTCACTCAATTTTCTCCTATATGAATACATGTAGTTGGAACTCTAAATCAAACACGGTTTGTGGTAGCTCTTTGAAACTTGACACAATAAAGTAGCTCCATGTTCTATCTCTATGGTTTGTTTCCTATTGATGTAGCCCTAAGCAGAGACTGGCGCAAATCACTTTCATGGAAAGGGGTTGCCAATCTTCCAAAAAACTACGAGTTTCCTGAAATCTCAGCACACATTTTTTCACCCAATCTTGATGACGCTTTCAGGTAATGATCAGTACCGCAATCCCACTTGGCTCACCAAATTTCGTTCTTCTAGGTTAAACCATTCGTTGGCAGTAACAGTTTTAACTTTTAGGTTTCACTCAATTTTCTCCTATATGAATACATGTATTTGGAACTCTAAATCAAACACGGTTTATGCTAGCACTTTGAAACTTGACACAATAAAGTAGCTCCATGTTCTATCTCTATGGTTTGTTTCCTATTGATGTAGCCCTAAGCAGAGACTGGCGCAAATCACTTTCATCGAAAGGGGTTGCCAATCTTCCAAAAAACTACGAGTTTCCTGAAATCTCAGCACACATTTTTTCACCCAATCTTGATGACACTTTCAGGTAATGATCAGTACAACAAATCCCACTTGGGTCACCAAGTTTCGTTCTTCTAGGTTAAACCGTTCGTTGGCAGTAACAGTTTTAATTTTTAGGTTTCACTCTCTTTTCTCCTATATGGATATATGTAGTTGGAACTCTAAATCAAACACGGTTTGTGCTAGCTCTTTGAAACTTGACACAATAAAGTAGCTCCATGTTCTATTTCTATGGTTTGTTTCCTATTGATGTAGCCCTAAGCAGAGACTGGCGCAAATCACTTTCATGGAAAGGGGTTGCCAAGATTCCAAAAAACTACGAGTTTCCTGAAATCTCAGCACACATTTTTTCCCCCAATCTTGATGACACTTTCAGGTAATGATCAGCACCCCAATCCCACTTGGCTCACCAAATTTCGTTCTTCTAGGTTAAACCGTTCGTTGGCAGTAACAGTTTTAATTTTTAGGTTTCACTCTGTTTTCTCCTATATGGATACATGTAGTTGGAACTCTAAATCAAACACGGTTTGTGCTAGCTCTTTGAAACTTGACACAATAAAGTAGCTCCAAGTTCTATCTCTGTGGTTTGTTTCCTATTGATGTAGCCCTAAGCAGGGACTGGCGCAAATCACGTTCATGGAAAGGGGTTGCCAATCTTCCAAAAAATGCTAGTTTCCTGAAATCTCAGCACACATTTTTTCACACAATCTTGATGACACTTTCAGGTAATGAACAGTACAACAAATCCCACTTGGCTCACCAAATTTCGTTCTTCTAGGTTAAACCGTTCGTTGGCAGTAACAGTTTTAATTTTTAGGTTTCACTCTGTTTTATCCTATATGGATACATGTAGTTGGAACTCTAAATCAAACACGGTTTGTGCTAGCTCTTTGAAACTTGACACAATAAAGTAGCTCCAAGTTCGATCTCTATGGTTTGTTTCCTATTGATGTAGCCCTAAGCAGAGACTGGCGCAAATCACTTTCATGGAAAGGCGTTGACAATCTTCCAAAAAACTACGAGTTTGGTGAAATCTCAGCACACATTTTTTCACCCAATCTTGATGACAATTTCAGGTAATGATCAGTACCCCAATCCCACTTGGCTCATCAAATTTCGTTCTTGTAGGTTAAACCGTTCGTTGGCAGTAACAGTTTTAACTTTTAGGTTTCACTCAATTTTCTCCAATATGAATACATGTAGTTAGAACTCTAAATCAAACACGGTTTGTGCTAGCTCTTTGAAACTTGACACAATAAAGTAGCTCCAAGTTCTATCGCTATGGTTTGTTTCCTATTGATGTAGCCCTAAGCAGAGACAGGCGCAAATCACTTTCATGGAAAGGGGTTGACAATCTTCCAAAAAACTACGAGTTTCCTGAAATCTCAGCACACATTTTTTCACCCAATCTTGATGACGCTTTCAGGTAATGATCACTAACCGAATCCCACTTGGCTCACCAAATTTCGTTCTTCTAGATTAAACAGTTCGTTGGCAGTAACAGTTTTAACTTTTAGGTTTCACTCATTTTTCTCCTATATGAATACATGTAGTTGGAACTCTAAATCAAACACGGTTTGTGCTAGCTCTTTGAAACTTGACACAATAAAGTAGCTCCATGTTCTATCTCTATGGTTTGTTTCCTATTGATGTAGCCCTAAGCAGAGACTGGCGCAAATCACTTTCAAGGAAAGGGGTTGCCAATCTTCCAAAAAACTGCTAGTTTCCTGAAATCTCAGCACACATTTTTTCACACAATCTTGATGACACTTTCAGGTAATGAACAGTACAACAAATCCCACTTGGCTCACCAAATTTCGTTCTTCTAGGTTAAACCGTTCGTTGGCAGTAACAGTGTTAATTTTTAGGTTTCACTCTGTTTTCTCCTATATGGATACATGTAGTTGGAACTCTAAATCAAACACTGTTTGTGCTAGCTCTTTGAAACTTGACACAATAAAGTAGCTCCAAGTTCGATCTCTATGGTTTGTTTCCTATTGATGTAGCCCTAAGCAGAGACTGGCGCAAATCACTTTCATGGAAAGGGGTTGACAATCTTCCAAAAAACTACGAGTTTCCTGAAATCTCACCACACATTTTTTCACCCAATCTTGATGACACTTTCAGGTAATGATCAGTACCCCAATCCCACTTGGCTCACCAAGTTTCGTTCTTCTAGGTTAAACCGTTCGTTGGCAGTAACAGTTTTAATTTTTAGGTTTCACTCTGTTTTCTCCTATATGGATACGTGTAGTTGGAACTCTAAATCAAACACGGTTTGTGCTAGCTCTTTGAAACTTGACACAATAAAGTAGCTCCATGTTCTATCTCTATGGTTTGTTTCCTATTGATGTAGCCCTAAGCAGAGACTGGCGCAAATCACTTTCATGGAAAGGGGTTGACAATCTTCCAAAAAACTACGTGTTTCCTGAAATCTCAGCACACAGTTTTTCACACAATCTTGATGACACTTTCAGGTAATAATCAGTACAACAAATCCCACTTGGGTCACCAGGTTTCTTTCTTCTAGGTTAAACCGTTCGTTGGCAGTAACAGTTTTAATTTTTAGGTTTCACTCTGTTTTCTCCTATATGGATACATGTAGTTGGAAATCTAAATCAAACTCGGTTTGTGCTAGCTCTTTGAAACT
This sequence comes from Spermophilus citellus, assembly GCF_964194105.1. Classification (NCBI taxonomy): domain Eukaryota; kingdom Metazoa; phylum Chordata; class Mammalia; order Rodentia; family Sciuridae; genus Spermophilus; species Spermophilus citellus. Next base: position 465,565 of record NW_027673196.1, on the reverse strand, counting down.
TGACACAATAAATTAGCTCCAAGTTCTATCTCTATGGTTTGTTTCCTATTGATGTAGCCCTAAGCAGAGACTGGCGCAAATCACTTTCATTTAAAGGGGTTGACAATCTTCCAAAAAACTAAGAGTTTCCTGAAATCTCAGCACACATTTTTTCACCCAATCTTGATGACACTTTCACGTAATGATCAGCACGCCAATCCCACTTGGCTCACCAAATTTCGTTCTTCTAGGTTAAACCGTTCGTTGGCAGTAACAGTTTTAATTTTTAGGTTTCACTCTGTTTTCTCCTATATGGATACATGTAGTTGGAACTCTAAATCAAACACGGTTTGTGCTAGCTCTTTCAAACTTGACACAATAAAGTAGCTCCAAGGTCTATCTCTATGGTTTGTTTCCTATTGATGTAGCCCTAAGCAGAGACTGGCGCAAATCACTTTCATGGAAAGGGGTGGCCAATCTTCCAAAAAACTACGAGTTTCCTGAAATCTCAGCACATATTTTTTCACCCAATCTTGATGACACTTTCAGGTAATGATCAGTACCCCAATCCCACTTGGCTCACCAAATTTCGTTCTTCTAGGTTAAACCGTTCGTTGGCAGTAACAGTTTTAATTTTTAGGTTTCACTCTGTTTTCTCCTATATGGATACATGTAGTTGGAACTCTAAATCAAACACGGTTTGTGCTAGCTCTTTGAAACTTGACAATAAAGTAGTTCCATGATCTATCTCTATGGTTTGTTTCCTATTGATGTAGCCCTAAGCAGAGACTGGCGCAAATCACTTTCATAGAAAGGGGTTGACGATCTTCCAAAAAACTAAGAGTTTCTGAAATCTCAGCACACATTTTTTCACCCAATCTTGATGACACTTTCAGGTAATGATCAGCACCCCAATCCCACTTGGCTCACCAAATTTTGTTCTTCTAGGTTAAACCGTTCGTTGACAGTACCAATTTTAATTTTTAGGTTTCACTCTGTTTTCTCCTATATGGATACATGTAGTTGGAACTCTAAATCAAACACGGTTTGTGCTAGCTCTTTGAAACTTGACACAATAAAGTAGCTCCAAGTTCGATCTCTATGGTTTGTTTCCTATTGATGTAGCCCTAAGCAGAGACTGGCGCAAATCACTTTCATGGAAATGGGTTGACAATCTTCCAAAAAACTACGAGTTTCCTGAAATCTCACCACACATTTTTTCACCCAATCTTGATGACACTTTCAGGTAATGATCAGTACCCCAATCCCACTTGGCTCACCAAGTTTCGTTCTTCTAGGTTAAACCGTTCGTTGGCAGTAACAGTTTTAATTTTTAGGTTTCACTCTGTTTTCTCCTATATGGATACGTGTAGTTGGAACTCTAAATCAAACACGGTTTGTGCTAGCTCTTTGAAACTTGACACAATAAAGTAGCTCCATGTTCTATCTCTATGGTTTGTTTCCTATTGATGTAGCCCTAAGCAGAGACTGGCGCAAATCACTTTCATGGAAAGGGGTTGACAATCTTCCAAAAAACTACGTGTTTCCTGAAATCTCAGCACACAGTTTTTCACACAATCTTGATGACACTTTCAGGTAATAATCAGTACAACAAATCCCACTTGGGTCACCAGGTTTCTTTCTTCTAGGTTAAACCGTTCGTTGGCAGTAACAGTTTTAATTTTTAGGTTTCACTCTGTTTTCTCCTATATGGATACATGTAGTTGGAAATCTAAATCAAACTCGGTTTGTGCTAGCTCTTTGAAACTTGACACAATAAATTAGCTCCAAGTTCTATCTCTATGGTTTGTTTCCTATTGATGTAGCCCTAAGCAGAGACTGGCGCAAATCACTTTCATTTAAAGGGGTTGACAATCTTCCAAAAAACTAAGAGTTTCCTGAAATCTCAGCACACATTTTTTCACCCAATCTTGATGACACTTTCACGTAATGATCAGCACGCCAATCCCACTTGGCTCACCAAATTTCGTTCTTCTAGGTTAAACCGTTCGTTGGCAGTAACAGTTTTAATTTTTAGGTTTCACTCTGTTTTCTCCTATATGGATACATGTAGTTGGAACTCTAAATCAAACACGGTTTGTGCTAGCTCTTTCAAACTTGACACAATAAAGTAGCTCCAAGGTCTATCTCTATGGTTTGTTTCCTATTGATGTAGCCCTAAGCAGAGACTGGCGCAAATCACTTTCATGGAAAGGGGTGGCCAATCTTCCAAAAAACTACGAGTTTCCTGAAATCTCAGCACATATTTTTTCACCCAATCTTGATGACACTTTCAGGTAATGATCAGTACCCCAATCCCACTTGGCTCACCAAATTTCGTTCTTCTAGGTTAAACCGTTCGTTGGCAGTAACAGTTTTAATTTTTAGGTTTCACTCTGTTTTCTCCTATATGGATACATGTAGTTGGAACTCTAAATCAAACACGGTTTGTGCTAGCTCTTTGAAACTTGACAATAAAGTAGTTCCATGATCTATCTCTATGGTTTGTTTCCTATTGATGTAGCCCTAAGCAGAGACTGGCGCAAATCACTTTCATAGAAAGGGGTTGACGATCTTCCAAAAAACTAAGAGTTTCTGAAATCTCAGCACACATTTTTTCACCCAATCTTGATGACACTTTCAGGTAATGATCAGCACCCCAATCCCACTTGGCTCACCAAATTTTGTTCTTCTAGGTTAAACCGTTCGTTGACAGTACCAATTTTAATTTTTAGGTTTCACTCTGTTTTCTCCTATATGGATACATGTAGTTGGAACTCTAAATCAAACACAGTTTGTGCTAGCTCTTTGAAACTTGACACAATAAAGTAGCTCCAAGTTCTATCTCTATGATTTGCTTCGTATTGATGCAGCCCTAAGCAGAGACTGGCGCAAATCCCTTTCATGGAAAGGGGTTGCCAATCTTCCAAAAAACTGCTAGTTTCCTGCAATCTCAGCACACATTTTTTGACACAATCTTGATGACACTTTCAGGTAATGATCAGTACCCCAATCCCATTTGGCTCACCAAATTTCGTTCTTCTAGGTTAAACCGTTCGTTGGCAGTAACAGTTTTAATTTTTAGGTTTCACTCTGTTTTCTCCTATATGGATACATGTAGTTGGAACTCTAAATCAAACACGGTTTGTGCTAGCTCTTTGAAACTTGACACAATAAAGTAGCTCCAAGTTCTATCTCTATGGTTTCTTTCCTATTGATGTAGCCCTAAGCAGAGACTGGCGCAACTCACTTTCATGGAAAGGGGTTGCCAATCTTCCAAAAAACTGCTAGTTTCCTGAAATCTCAGCACACATTTTTTCACCCAATCTTGATGACACTTTCAGGTAATGATCAGTACCCCAATCCCACTTGGCTCACCAAATTTCGTTCTTCTAGGTTAAACCGTTCGTTGGCAGTAACAGTTTTAATTTTTAGGTTTCACTCTGTTTTCTCCTATATGAATACATGTAGTTGGAACTCTAAATCAAACACGGTTTGTGCTAGCTCTTTGAAACTTGACACAATAATGTAGCTCCTTGTTCTATCTCTATGGTTTGTTTCCTATTGATGTAGCCCTAAGCAGAGACTGGATCAAATCACTTTCATGGAAAGGGGTTGCCAATCTTCCAAAAAACTATGAGTTTCCTGAAATCTTAGCACACATTTTTTCACCCAATCTTGATGACACTTTCAGGTAATGATCAGTACCCCCATCCCACTTGGCTCACCAAATTTCTTTCTTCTAGGTTAAACCGTTCGTTGGCAGTAACAGTTTTAACTTTTAGGTTTCACTCAATTTTCTCCTATATGAATACATGTAGTTGGAACTCTAAATCAAACACGGTTTGTGCTAGCTCTTTGAAACTTGACACAATAAAGTAGCTCCAAGTTCTATCTCTATGGTTTGTTTTCTATTAATGTAGCCCTAAGCAGAGACTGGCGCAAATCACTTTCATGGAAAGGGGTTGCCAATCTTCCAAAAAACTACGAGTTTCCTGAAATCTCAGCACACATTTTTTCACCCAATCTTGTTGACACTTTCAGGTAATGATCAGTACCCCAATCCCACTTGGCTCACCAAATTTCGTTCTTCTAGGTTAAACCGTTCGTTGGCAGTAACAGTTTTAATTTTTAGGTTTCACTCTGTTTTCTCCTATATGGATACATGTAGTTGGAACTCTAAATCAAACACGGTATGTGCTAGCTCTTTGAAACTTGACACAATAAAGTAGCTCCATGTTCTATCTCTATGGTTTGTTTCCTATTGATGTAGCCCTAAGCAGAGACTGGCGCAAATCACGTTCATGGAAAGGGGTTGCCAATCCTCCAAAAAACTATGAGTTTCCTGAAATCTTAGCACACATTTTTTCACCCAATCTTGATGACACTTTCAGGTAATGATCAGTACCCCAATCCCACTTGGCTCACCAAATTTCGTTCTTCGAGGTTAAACCGTTCGTTGGCAGTAACAGTTTTAATTTTTAGGTTTCACTCTGTTTTCTCCTATATGGATACATGTAGTTGGAACTCTAAATCAAACACGGTTTGTGCTAGCTCTTTGAAACTTGACACAAAGAAGTAGCTCCATGTTCTATCTCTATGGTTTGTTTCCTATTGATGTAGCCCTAAGCAGAGACTGGCGCAAATCACGTTCATGGAAAGGGGTTGCCAATCCTCCAAAAAACTATGAGTTTCCTGAAATCTTAGCACACATTTTTTCACCCAATCTTGATGACACTTTCAGGTAATGAACAGTACAACAAATCCCACTTGGGTCACCAAGTTTCATTCTTCTAGGTTAAACCATTCGTTGGCAGTAACAGTTTTAATTTTTAGGTTTCACTCTGTTTTCTCCTATATGGATACATGTAGTTGGAACTCTAAATCAAACACGGTTTGTGCCAGCTCTTTGAAACTTGACACAATAAAGTAGCTCCATGATCTATCTCTATGGTTTGTTTCCTATTGATGTAGCCCTAAGCAGAGACTGGCGCAAATCACGTTCATGGAAAGGGGTTGCCAATCTTCCAAAAAACTATGAGTTTCCTGAAATCTTAGCACACATTTTTTCACCCAATCTTGATGACACTTTCAGGTAATGATCAGTACCCCAATCCCACTTGGCTCACCAAATTTCGTTCTTCTAGGTTAAACCGTTCGTTGGCAGTAACAGTTTTAACTTTTAGGTTTCACTCAATTTTCTCCTATATGAATACATGTAGTTGGAACTCTAAATCAAACACGGTTTGTGCTAGCTCTTTGAAACTTGACACAATAAAGTAGCTCCAAGTTCTATCTCTATGGTTTGTTTCCTATTGATGTAGCCCTAAGCAGAGAGGGCGCAAATCAGTTTCATGGAAAGGGGTTGCCCATCTTCCAAAAAACTAAGAGTTTCCTGAAATCTCAGCACACATTTTTTCCCCCAAACTTGATGACACTTTCAGGTAATGATCAGCACCCCAATCCCACTTGGCTCACCAAATTTCGTTCTTCTAGGTTAAACCGTTCGTTGGCAGTAACAGTTTTAATTTTTAGGTTTCACTCTGTTTTCTCCTATGTGGATAAATGTAGTTGGAACTCTAAATCAAACACGGTTTGTGCCAGCTCTTTGAAACTTGACACAATAAAGTAGCTCCAAGTTCTATCTCTATGGTTTGTTTCCTATTGTTGTAGCCCTAAGCAGAGACTGGCGCAAATCACTTTCATGGAAAGGGGTTGCCAATCTTCCAAAAAACTACGAGTTTCCTGAAATCTCAGCACACATTTTTTCACCCAATCTTGTTGACACTTTCAGGTAATGATCAGCACCCCAATCCCACTTGGCTCACCAAATTTCGTTCTTCTAGGTTAAACCGTTCGTTGGCAGTAACAGTTTCAATTTTTAGGTTTCACTCTGTTTTCTCCTATATGGATACATGTAGTTGGAACTCTAAAACCAACACGGTTTGTGCTAGCTCTTTGAAACTTCACACAATAAAGTAGCTCCATGTTCTATCTCTATGGTTTGTTTCCTATTGATGTAGCCCTAAGCAGAGACTGGCGAAAATCACTTTCATGGAAAGGGGTTGCCAAGCTTCCAAAAAACTACGAGTTTCCTGAAATCTCAGCACACATTTTTTCACCCAATCTTGATGACACTTTCAGGTAATTAACAGTACAACAAATCCAACTTGGGTCACCAAGTTTCGTTCTTCTAGGTTAAACCGTTCGTTGGCAGTAACAGTTTTAATTTTTAGGTTTCACTCTCTTTTGTCCTATATGGATACATGTAGTTGGAACACTGAATCAAACACGGTTTGTGCTAGCTCCTTGAAACTTGACACAATAAAGTAGCTCCAAGTTCTATCTCTATGGTTTCTTTCCTATTGATGTAGCCCTAAGCAGAGACTGGCGCAAATCACTTTCATGGAAAGGGGTTGCCAATCTTCCAAAAAACTGCTAGTTTCCTGAAATCTCAGCACACATTTTTTCACCCAATCTTGATGACACTTTCAGGTAATGATCAGTACCCCAATCCCAGTTGGCTCACCAAATTTCGTTCTTCTAGGTTAAACCGTTCGTTGGCAGTAACAGTTTTAATTTTTAGGTTTCACTCTGTTTTCTCCTATATGGATACATGTAGTTGGAACTCTAAATCAAACACGGTTTGGACTAGCTCTTTGAAACTTGACACAATAAAGTAGCTCCATGTTCTATCTCTATGGTTTGTTTCCTATTGATGTAGCCCTAAGCAGAGACTGGCGCAAATCACGTTCATGGAAAGGGGTTGCCAATCCTCCAAAAAATTATGAGTTTCCTGAAATCTTAGCACACATTTTTTCACCCAATATTGATGACACTTTCAGGTAATGATCAGTACCCCAACCCCACTTGGCTCACCAAATTTCGTTCTTCTAGGTTAAACCGTTCGTTGGCAGTAACAGTTTTAATTTTTAGGTTTCACTCTGTTTTCTCCTATATGGATACATGTAGTTGGAACTCTAAATCAAACACGGTATGTGCTAGCTCTTTGAAACTTGACACAATAAAGCAGCTCCATGTTCTATCTCTATGGTTTGTTTCCTATTGATGTAGCCCTAAGCAGAGACTGGCGCAAATCACGTTCATGGAAAGGGGTTGCCAATCCTCCAAAAAACTATGAGTTTCCTGAAATCTTAGCACACATTTTTTCACCCAATCTTGATGACACTTTCAGGTAATGATCAGTACCCCAATCCCACTTGGCTCACCAAATTTCGTTCTTCGAGGTTAAACCGTTCGTTGGCAGTAACAGTTTTAATTTTTAGGTTTCACTCTGTTTTCTCCTATATGGATACATGTAGTTGGAACTCTAAATCAAACACGGTTTGTGCTAGCTCTTTGAAACTTGACACAAAGAAGTAGCTCCATGTTCTATCTCTATTGTTTGTTTCCTATTGATGTAGCCCTAAGCAGAGACTGGCGCAAATCACGTTCATGGAAAGGGGTTGCCAATCCTCCAAAAAACTATGAGTTTCCTGAAATCTTAGCACACATTTTTTCACCCAATCTTGATGACACTTTCAGGTAATGAACAGTACAACAAATCCCACTTGGGTCACCAAGTTTCGTTCTTCTAGGTTAAACCGTTCGTTGGCAGTAACAGTTTTAATTTTTAGGTTTCACTCTGTTTTCTCCTATCTGGATACATGTAGTTGGAACTCTAAATCAAACACGGTTTGTGCCAGCTCTTTGAAACTTGACACAATAAAGTAGCTCCATGAACTATCTCTATGGTTTGTTTCCTATTGATGTAGCCCTAAGCAGAGACTGGCGCAAATCACTTTCATGGAAAGGCGTTGCCAATCTTCCAAAAAACTGCTAGTTTCCTGAAATCTCAGCACACATTTTTTCACCCAATCTTGTTGACACTTTCATGTAATGATCAGTACCCCAATCCCACTTGGCTCACCAAATTTCGTTCTTCTAGGTTAAACCGTTCGTTGGCAGTAACAGTTTTAATTTTTAGGTTTCACTCTGTTTTCTCCTATATGGATACATGTAGTTGGAACTCTAAATCAAACACGGTTTGTGCTAGCTCTTTGAAACTTGACACAATAAAGTAGCTCCAAGTTCTATCTCTATGGTTTGTTTCCTATTGATGTAGCCCTAAGCAGAGACGGCGCAAATCAGTTTCATGGAAAGGGGTTGCCAATCTTCCAAAAAACTAAGAGTTTCCTGAAATCTCAGCACACATTTTTTCCCCCAAACTTGATGACACTTTCAGGTAATGATCAGCACCCCAATCCCACTTGGCTCACCAAATTTCGTTCTTCTAGGTTAAACCGTTCGTTGGCAGTAACAGTTTTAATTTTTAGGTTTCACTCTGTTTTCTCCTATGTGGATACATGTAGTTGGAACTCTAAATCAAGCACGGTTTGTGCCAGGTCTTTGAAACTTGACACAATAAAGTAGCTCCAAGTTCTATCTCTATGGTTTGTTTCCTATTGTTGTAGCCCTAAGCAGAGACTGGCGCAAATCACTTTCATGGAAAGGGGTTGCCAATCTTCCAAAAAACTACGAGTTTCCTGAAATCTCAGCACACATTTTTTCACCCAATCTTGTTGACACTTTCAGGTAATGATCAGCACCCCAATCCCACTTGGCTCACCAAATTTCGTTCTTCTAGGTTAAACCGTTCGTTGGCAGTAACAGTTTTAATTTTTAGGTTTCACTCTGTTTTCTCCTATATGGATACATGTAGTTGGAACTCTAAAACCAACACGGTTTGTGCTAGCTCTTTGAAACTTCACACAATAAAGTAGCTCCATGTTCTATCTCTATGGTTTGTTTCCTATTGATGTAGCCCTAAGCAGAGACTGGCGAAAATCACTTTCATGGAAAGGGGTTGCCAATCTTCCAAAAAACTGCTAGTTTCCTGAAATCTCAGCACACATTTTTTCACCCAATCTTGATGACACTTTCAGGTAATGATCAGTACCCCAATCCCAGTTGGCTCACCAAATTTCGTTCTTCTAGGTTAAACCGTTCGTTGGCAGTAACAGTTTTAATTTTTAGGTTTCACTCTGTTTTCTCCTATATGGATACATGTAGTTGGAACTCTAAATCAAACACGGTTTGTACTAGCTCTTTGAAACTTGACACAATAAAGTAGCTCCATGTTCTATCTCTATGGTTTGTTTCCTATTGATGTAGCCCTAAGCAGAGACTGGCGCAAATCACGTTCATGGAAAGGGGTTGCCAATCCTCCAAAAAATTATGAGTTTCCTGAAATCTTAGCACACATTTTTTCACCCAATATTGATGACACTTTCAGGTAATGATCAGTACAACAAATCCCACTTGGGTCACCAAGTTTCGTTCTTCTAGGTTAAACCGTTCGTTGGCAGTAACAGTTTTAATTTTTAGGTTTCACACTGTTTTCTCCTATCTGGATACATGTAGTTGGAACTCTAAATCAAACACGGTTTGTGCCAGCTCTTTGAAACTTGACACAATAAAGTAGCTCCATGATCTATCTCTATGGTTTGTTTCCTATTGATGTAGCCCTAAGCAGAGACTGGTGCAAATCACTTTCATGGAAAGGCGTTGCCAATCTTCCAAAAAACTGCTAGTTTCCTGAAATCTCAGCACACATTTTTTCACCCAATCTTGTTGACACTTTCATGTAATGATCAGTACCCCAATCCCACTTGGCTCACCAAATTTCGTTCTTCTAGGTTAAACCGTTCGTTGGCAGTAACAGTTTTAATTTTTAGGTTTCACTCTGTTTTCTCCTATATGGATACATGTAGTTGGAACTCTAAATCAAACACGGTTTGTGCTAGCTCTTTGAAACTTGACACAATAAAGTAGCTACATGATCTATCTCTATGGTTTGTTTCCTATTGATGTAGCCCTAAGCAGAGACTGGCGCAAATCACTTTCATGGAAAGGGGTTGACGATCTTCCAAAATACTAAGAGTTTCCTGAAATCTCGGCACACATTTTTTCCCCCAAACTTGATGACACTTTCAGGTAATGATCAGTACCCCAATCCCACTTGGCTCACCAAATTTCGTTCTTCTAGGTTAAACCGTTCGTTGGCAGTAACAGTTTTAATTTTTAGGTTTCACTCTGTTTTCTCCTATATGGATACATGTAGTTGGAACTCTAAATCAAACACGGTATGTGCTAGCTCTTTGAAACTTGACACAATAAAGCAGCTCCATGTTCTATCTCTATGGTTTGTTTCCTATTGATGTAGCCCTAAGCAGAGACTGGCGCAAATCACGTTCATGGAAAGGGGTTGCCAATCCTCCAAAAAACTATGAGTTTCCTGAAATCTTAGCACACATTTTTTCACCCAATCTTGATGACACTTTCAGGTAATGATCAGTACCCCAATCCCACTTGGCTCACCAAATTTCGTTCTTCGAGGTTAAACCGTTCGTTGGCAGTAACAGTTTTAATTTTTAGGTTTCACTCTGTTTTCTCCTATATGGATACATGTAGTTGGAACTCTAAATCAAACACGGTTTGTGCTAGCTCTTTGAAACTTGACACAAAGAAGTAGCTCCATGTTCTATCTCTATTGTTTGTTTCCTATTGATGTAGCCCTAAGCAGAGACTGGCGCAAATCACGTTCATGGAAAGGGGTTGCCAATCCTCCAAAAAACTATGAGTTTCCTGAAATCTTAGCACACATTTTTTCACCCAATCTTGATGACACTTTCAGGTAATGAACAGTACAACAAATCCCACTTGGGTCACCAAGTTTCGTTCTTCTAGGTTAAACCGTTCGTTGGCAGTAACAGTTTTAATTTTTAGGTTTCACTCTGTTTTCTCCTATCTGGATACATGTAGTTGGAACTCTAAATCAAACACGGTTTGTGCCAGCTCTTTGAAACTTGACACAATAAAGTAGCTCCATGATCTATCTCTATGGTTTGTTTCCTATTGATGTAGCCCTAAGCAGAGACTGGCGCAAATCACTTTCATGGAAAGGCGTTGCCAATCTTCCAAAAAACTGCTAGTTTCCTGAAATCTCAGCACACATTTTTTCACCCAATCTTGTTGACACTTTCATGTAATGATCAGTACCCCAATCCCACTTGGCTCACCAAATTTCGTTCTTCTAGGTTAAACCGTTCGTTGGCAGTAACAGTTTTAATTTTTAGGTTTCACTCTGTTTTCTCCTATATGGATACATGTAGTTGGAACTCTAAATCAAACACGGTTTGTGCTAGCTCTTTGAAACTTGACACAATAAAGTAGCTCCAAGTTCTATCTCTATGGTTTGTTTCCTATTGATGTAGCCCTAAGCAGAGACGGCGCAAATCAGTTTCATGGAAAGGGGTTGCCAATCTTCCAAAAAACTAAGAGTTTCCTGAAATCTCAGCACACATTTTTTCCCCCAAACTTGATGACACTTTCAGGTAATGATCAGCACCCCAATCCCACTTGGCTCACCAAATTTTGTTCTTCTAGGTTAAACCGTTCGTTGGCAGTAACAGTTTTAATTTTTAGGTTTCACTCTGTTTTCTCCTATGTGGATACATGTAGTTGGAACTCTAAATCAAACACGGTTTGTGCCAGCTCTTTGAAACTTGACACAATAAAGTAGCTCCAAGTTCTATCTCTATGGTTTGTTTCCTATTGTTGTAGCCCTAAGCAGAGACTGGCGCAAATCACTTTCATGGAAAGGGGTTGCCAATCTTCCAAAAAACTACGAGTTTCCTGAAATCTCAGCACACATTTTTTCACCCAATATTGATGACACTTTCAGGTAATGATCAGTACCCCAATCCCACTTGGCTCACCAAATTTCGTTCTTCTAGGTTAAACCGTTCGTTGGCAGTAACAGTTTTAATTTTTAGGTTTCACTCTGTTTTCTCCTATATGGATACATGTAGTTGGAACTCTAAATCAAACACGGTATGTGCTAGCTCTTTGAAACTTGACACAATAAAGCAGCTCCATGTTCTATCTCTATGGTTTGTTTCCTATTGATGTAGCCCTAAGCAGAGACTGGCGCAAATCACGTTCATGGAAAGGGGTTGCCAATCCTCCAAAAAACTATGAGTTTCCTGAAATCTTAGCACACATTTTTTCACCCAATCTTGATGACACTTTCAGGTAATGATCAGTACCCCAATCCCACTTGGCTCACCAAATTTCGTTCTTCGAGGTTAAACCGTTCGTTGGCAGTAACAGTTTTAATTTTTAGGTTTCACTCTGTTTTCTCCTATATGGATACATGTAGTTGGAACTCTAAATCAAACACGGTTTGTGCTAGCTCTTTGAAACTTGACACAAAGAAGTAGCTCCATGTTCTATCTCTATTGTTTGTTTCCTATTGATGTAGCCCTAAGCAGAGACTGGCGCAAATCACGTTCATGGAAAGGGGTTGCCAATCCTCCAAAAAACTATGAGTTTCCTGAAATCTTAGCACACATTTTTTCACCCAATCTTGATGACACTTTCAGGTAATGAACAGTACAACAAATCCCACTTGGGTCACCAAGTTTCGTTCTTCTAGGTTAAACCGTTCGTTGGCAGTAACAGTTTTAATTTTTAGGTTTCACTCTGTTTTCTCCTATCTGGATACATGTAGTTGGAACTCTAAATCAAACACGGTTTGTGCCAGCTCTTTGAAACTTGACACAATAAAGTAGCTCCATGAACTATCTCTATGGTTTGTTTCCTATTGATGTAGCCCTAAGCAGAGACTGGCGCAAATCACTTTCATGGAAAGGCGTTGCCAATCTTCCAAAAAACTGCTAGTTTCCTGAAATCTCAGCACACATTTTTTCACCCAATCTTGTTGACACTTTCATGTAATGATCAGTACCCCAATCCCACTTGGCTCACCAAATTTCGTTCTTCTAGGTTAAACCGTTCGTTGGCAGTAACAGTTTTAATTTTTAGGTTTCACTCTGTTTTCTCCTATATGGATACATGTAGTTGGAACTCTAAATCAAACACGGTTTGTGCTAGCTCTTTGAAACTTGACACAATAAAGTAGCTCCAAGTTCTATCTCTATGGTTTGTTTCCTATTGATGTAGCCCTAAGCAGAGACGGCGCAAATCAGTTTCATGGAAAGGGGTTGCCAATCTTCCAAAAAACTAAGAGTTTCCTGAAATCTCAGCACACATTTTTTCCCCCAAACTTGATGACACTTTCAGGTAATGATCAGCACCCCAATCCCACTTGGCTCACCAAATTTCGTTCTTCTAGGTTAAACCGTTCGTTGGCAGTAACAGTTTTAATTTTTAGGTTTCACTCTGTTTTCTCCTATGTGGATACATGTAGTTGGAACTCTAAATCAAACACGGTTTGTGCCAGCTCTTTGAAACTTGACACAATAAAGTAGCTCCAAGTTCTATCTCTATGGTTTGTTTCCTATTGTTGTAGCCCTAAGCAGAGACTGGCGCAAATCACTTTCATGGAAAGGGGTTGCCAATCTTCCAAAAAACTACGAGTTTCCTGAAATCTCAGCACACATTTTTTCACCCAATCTTGTTGACACTTTCAGGTAATGATCAGCACCCCAATCCCACTTGGCTCACCAAATTTCGTTCTTCTAGGTTAAACCGTTCGTTGGCAGTAACAGTTTTAATTTTTAGGTTTCACTCTGTTTTCTCCTATATGGATACATGTAGTTGGAACTCTAAAACCAACACGGTTTGTGCTAGCTCTTTGAAACTTCACACAATAAAGTAGCTCCATGTTCTATCTCTATGGTTTGTTTCCTATTGATGTAGCCCTAAGCAGAGACTGGCGAAAATCACTTTCATGGAAAGGGGTTGCCAATCTTCCAAAAAACTGCTAGTTTCCTGAAATCTCAGCACACATTTTTTCACCCAATCTTGATGACACTTTCAGGTAATGATCAGTACCCCAATCCCAGTTGGCTCACCAAATTTCGTTCTTCTAGGTTAAACCGTTCGTTGGCAGTAACAGTTTTAATTTTTAGGTTTCACTCTGTTTTCTCCTATATGGATACATGTAGTTGGAACTCTAAATCAAACACGGTTTGTACTAGCTCTTTGAAACTTGACACAATAAAGTAGCTCCATGTTCTATCTCTATGGTTTGTTTCCTATTGATGTAGCCCTAAGCAGAGACTGGCGCAAATCACGTTCATGGAAAGGGGTTGCCAATCCTCCAAAAAATTATGAGTTTCCTGAAATCTTAGCACACATTTTTTCACCCAATATTGATGACACTTTCAGGTAATGATCAGTACAACAAATCCCACTTGGGTCACCAAGTTTCGTTCTTCTAGGTTAAACCGTTCGTTGGCAGTAACAGTTTTAATTTTTAGGTTTCACACTGTTTTCTCCTATCTGGATACATGTAGTTGGAACTCTAAATCAAACACGGTTTGTGCCAGCTCTTTGAAACTTGACACAATAAAGTAGCTCCATGATCTATCTCTATGGTTTGTTTCCTATTGATGTAGCCCTAAGCAGAGACTGGTGCAAATCACTTTCATGGAAAGGCGTTGCCAATCTTCCAAAAAACTGCTAGTTTCCTGAAATCTCAGCACACATTTTTTCACCCAATCTTGTTGACACTTTCATGTAATGATCAGTACCCCAATCCCACTTGGCTCACCAAATTTCGTTCTTCTAGGTTAAACCGTTCGTTGGCAGTAACAGTTTTAATTTTTAGGTTTCACTCTGTTTTCTCCTATATGGATACATGTAGTTGGAACTCTAAATCAAACACGGTTTGTGCTAGCTCTTTGAAACTTGACACAATAAAGTAGCTACATGATCTATCTCTATGGTTTGTTTCCTATTGATGTAGCCCTAAGCAGAGACTGGCGCAAATCACTTTCATGGAAAGGGGTTGACGATCTTCCAAAATACTAAGAGTTTCCTGAAATCTCGGCACACATTTTTTCCCCCAAACTTGATGACACTTTCAGGTAATGATCAGTACCCCAATCCCACTTGGCTCACCAAATTTCGTTCTTCTAGGTTAAACCGTTCGTTGGCAGTAACAGTTTTAATTTTTAGGTTTCACTCTGTTTTCTCCTATATGGATACATGTAGTTGGAACTCTAAATCAAACACGGTATGTGCTAGCTCTTTGAAACTTGACACAATAAAGCAGCTCCATGTTCTATCTCTATGGTTTGTTTCCTATTGATGTAGCCCTAAGCAGAGACTGGCGCAAATCACGTTCATGGAAAGGGGTTGCCAATCCTCCAAAAAACTATGAGTTTCCTGAAATCTTAGCACACATTTTTTCACCCAATCTTGATGACACTTTCAGGTAATGATCAGTACCCCAATCCCACTTGGCTCACCAAATTTCGTTCTTCGAGGTTAAACCGTTCGTTGGCAGTAACAGTTTTAATTTTTAGGTTTCACTCTGTTTTCTCCTATATGGATACATGTAGTTGGAACTCTAAATCAAACACGGTTTGTGCTAGCTCTTTGAAACTTGACACAAAGAAGTAGCTCCATGTTCTATCTCTATTGTTTGTTTCCTATTGATGTAGCCCTAAGCAGAGACTGGCGCAAATCACGTTCATGGAAAGGGGTTGCCAATCCTCCAAAAAACTATGAGTTTCCTGAAATCTTAGCACACATTTTTTCACCCAATCTTGATGACACTTTCAGGTAATGAACAGTACAACAAATCCCACTTGGGTCACCAAGTTTCGTTCTTCTAGGTTAAACCGTTCGTTGGCAGTAACAGTTTTAATTTTTAGGTTTCACTCTGTTTTCTCCTATCTGGATACATGTAGTTGGAACTCTAAATCAAACACGGTTTGTGCCAGCTCTTTGAAACTTGACACAATAAAGTAGCTCCATGATCTATCTCTATGGTTTGTTTCCTATTGATGTAGCCCTAAGCAGAGACTGGCGCAAATCACTTTCATGGAAAGGCGTTGCCAATCTTCCAAAAAACTGCTAGTTTCCTGAAATCTCAGCACACATTTTTTCACCCAATCTTGTTGACACTTTCATGTAATGATCAGTACCCCAATCCCACTTGGCTCACCAAATTTCGTTCTTCTAGGTTAAACCGTTCGTTGGCAGTAACAGTTTTAATTTTTAGGTTTCACTCTGTTTTCTCCTATATGGATACATGTAGTTGGAACTCTAAATCAAACACGGTTTGTGCTAGCTCTTTGAAACTTGACACAATAAAGTAGCTCCAAGTTCTATCTCTATGGTTTGTTTCCTATTGATGTAGCCCTAAGCAGAGACGGCGCAAATCAGTTTCATGGAAAGGGGTTGCCAATCTTCCAAAAAACTAAGAGTTTCCTGAAATCTCAGCACACATTTTTTCCCCCAAACTTGATGACACTTTCAGGTAATGATCAGCACCCCAATCCCACTTGGCTCACCAAATTTTGTTCTTCTAGGTTAAACCGTTCGTTGGCAGTAACAGTTTTAATTTTTAGGTTTCACTCTGTTTTCTCCTATGTGGATACATGTAGTTGGAACTCTAAATCAAACACGGTTTGTGCCAGCTCTTTGAAACTTGACACAATAAAGTAGCTCCAAGTTCTATCTCTATGGTTTGTTTCCTATTGTTGTAGCCCTAAGCAGAGACTGGCGCAAATCACTTTCATGGAAAGGGGTTGCCAATCTTCCAAAAAACTACGAGTTTCCTGAAATCTCAGCACACATTTTTTCACCCAATCTTGTTGACACTTTCAGGTAATGATCAGCACCCCAATCCCACTTGGCTCACCAAATTTCGTTCTTCTAGGTTAAACCGTTCGTTGGCAGTAACAGTTTTAATTTTTAGGTTTCACTCTGTTTTCTCCTATATGGATACATGTAGTTGGAACTCTAAAACCAACACGGTTTGTGCTAGCTCTTTGAAACTTCACACAATAAAGTAGCTCCATGTTCTATCTCTATGGTTTGTTTCCTATTGATGTAGCCCTAAGCAGAGACTGGCGAAAATCACTTTCATGGAAAGGGGTTGCCAAGCTTCCAAAAAACTACGAGTTTCCTGAAATCTCAGCACACATTTTTTCACCCAATCTTGATGACACTTTCAGGTAATTAACAGTACAACAAATCCAACTTGGGTCACCAAGTTTCGTTCTTCTAGGTTAAACCGTTCGTTGGCAGTAACAGTTTTAATTTTTAGGTTTCACTCTCTTTTGTCCTATATGGATACATGTAGTTGGAACACTGAATCAAACACGGTTTGTGCTAGCTCCTTGAAACTTGACACAATAAAGTAGCTCCAAGTTCTATCTCTATGGTTTCTTTCCTATTGATGTAGCCCTAAGCAGAGACTGGCGCAAATCACTTTCATGGAAAGGGGTTGCCAATCTTCCAAAAAACTGCTAGTTTCCTGAAATCTCAGCACACATTTTTTCACCCAATCTTGATGACACTTTCAGGTAATGATCAGTACCCCAATCCCAGTTGGCTCACCAAATTTCGTTCTTCTAGGTTAAACCGTTCGTTGGCAGTAACAGTTTTAATTTTTAGGTTTCACTCTGTTTTCTCCTATATGGATACATGTAGTTGGAACTCTAAATCAAACACGGTTTGTGCTAGCTCTTTGAAACTTGACACAATAAAGTAGCTCCAAGTTCTATCTCTATGGTTTGTTTCCTATTGATGTAGCCCTAAGCAGAGACGGCGCAAATCAGTTTCATGGAAAGGGGTTGCCAATCTTCCAAAAAACTAAGAGTTTCCTGAAATCTCAGCACACATTTTTTCCCCCAAACTTGATGACACTTTCAGGTAATGATCAGCACCCCAATCCCACTTGGCTCACCAAATTTCGTTCTTCTAGGTTAAACCGTTCGTTGGCAGTAACAGTTTTAATTTTTAGGTTTCACTCTGTTTTCTCCTATGTGGATACATGTAGTTGGAACTCTAAATCAAACACGGTTTGTGCCAGCTCTTTGAAACTTGACACAATAAAGTAGCTCCATGTTCTATCTCTATGGTTTGTTTCCTATTGATGTAGCCCTAAGCAGAGACTGGCGAAAATCACTTTCATGGAAAGGGGTTGCCAAGCTTCCAAAAAACTACGAGTTTCCTGAAATCTCAGCACACATTTTTTCACCCAATCTTGATGACACTTTCAGGTAATTAACAGTACAACAAATCCAACTTGGGTCACCAAGTATCGTTCTTCTAGGTTAAACCGTTCGTTGGCAGTAACAGTTTTAATTTTTAGGTTTCACTCTCTTTTGTCCTATATGGATACATGTAGTTGGAACACTGAATCAAACACGGTTTGTGCTAGCTCCTTGAAACTTGACACAATAAAGTAGCTCCAAGTTCTATCTCTATGGTTTCTTTCCTATTGATGTAGCCCTAAGCAGAGACTGGCGCAAATCACTTTCATGGAAAGGGGTTGCCAATCTTCCAAAAAACTGCTAGTTTCCTGAAATCTCAGCACACATTTTTTCACCCAATCTTGATGACACTTTCAGGTAATGATCAGTACCCCAATCCCAGTTGGCTCACCAAATTTCGTTCTTCTAGGTTAAACCGTTCGTTGGCAGTAACAGTTTTAATTTTTAGGTTTCACTCTGTTTTCTCCTATATGGATACATGTAGTTGGAACTCTAAATCAAACACGGTTTGGACTAGCTCTTTGAAACTTGACACAATAAAGTAGCTCCATGATCTATCTCTATGGTTTGTTTCCTATTGATGTAGCCCTAAGCAGAGACTGGCGCAAATCACGTTCATGGAAAGGGGTTGCCAATCCTCCAAAAAATTATGAGTTTCCTGAAATCTTAGCACACATTTTTTCACCCAATAATGATGACACTTTCAGGTAATGATCAGTACAACAAATCCCACTTGGGTCACCAAGTTTCGTTCTTCTAGGTTAAACCGTTCGTTGGCAGTAACAGTTTTAATTTTTAGGTTTCACTCTGTTTTCTCCTATCTGGATACATGTAGTTGGAACTCTAAATCAAACACGGTTTGTGCCAGCTCTTTGAAACTTGACACAATAAAGTAGCTCCATGATCTATCTCTATGGTTTGTTTCCTATTGATGTAGCCCTAAGCAGAGACTGGTGCAAATCACTTTCATGGAAAGGCGTTGCCAATCTTCCAAAAAACTGCTAGTTTCCTGAAATCTCAGCACACATTTTTTCACCCAATCTTGTTGACACTTTCATGTAATGATCAGTACCCCAATCCCACTTGGCTCACCAAATTTCGTTCTTCTAGGTTAAACCGTTCGTTGGCAGTAACAGTTTTAATTTTTAGGTTTCACTCTGTTTTCTCCTATATGGATACATGTAGTTGGAACTCTAAATCAAACACGGTTTGTGCTAGCTCTTTGAAACTTGACACAATAAAGTAGCTACATGATCTATCTCTATGGTTTGTTTCCTATTGATGTAGCCCTAAGCAGAGACTGGCGCAAATCACTTTCATGGAAAGGGGTTGACGATCTTCCAAAATACTAAGAGTTTCCTGAAATCTCGGCACACATTTTTTCCCCCAAACTTGATGACACTTTCAGGTAATGATCAGCACCCCAATCCCACTTGGCTCACCAAATTTCGTTCTTCTAGGTTAAACCGTTCGTTGGCAGTATCAGTTTTAATTTTTAGGTTTCACTCTGTTTTCTCCTTTATGGATACATGTAGTTGGAACTCTAAATCAAACACGGTTTGTGCTAGCTCTTTGAAACTTGACAAAATAAAGTAGCTCCATGATCTATCTCTATGGTTTGTTTCCTATTGATGAAGCCCTAAGCAGAGACTGGCGCAAATCACTTTCATGGAAAGGGGTTGACAATCTTCCAAAAAACTACGAGTTTCCTGAAATCTCAGCACACATTTTTTTCACCCAATCTTGATGACACTTTCAGTTAATGATGAGTACGCCAATCCCACTTGGCTCACCAAATTTCGTTCTTCTAGGTTAAACCGTTCGTTGGCAGTAACAGTTTTAATTTTTAGGTTTCACTCTGTTTTCTCCAATATGGATACATGTAGTTGGAACTCTAAATCAAACACGGTTTGTGCTAGCTCTTTGAAACTTGACACAATAAAGTAGCTCCAAGTTCTATCTCTATGGTTTGTTTTCTATTGATGTAGCCCTAAGCAGAGACTGGCGCAAATCACTTTCATGGAAAGGGGTTGCCAATCTTCCAAAAAACTGCTAGTTTCCTGAAATCTCAGCACACATTTTTTCACCCAATCTTGATGACACTTTCAGGTAATGATCAGTACCCCAATCCCACTTGGCTCACCAAATTTCGTTCTTCTAGGTTAAACCGTTCGTTGGCAGTAACAGTTTTAATTTTTAGGTTTCACTCTGTTTTCTCCTATATGGATACATGTAGTTGGAACTCTAAATCAAATACGGTTTGTGCTAGCTCTTTGAAACTTGACACAATAAAGTAGCTCCATGATCTATCTCTATGGTTTGTTTCCTATTGATGTAGCCCTAAGAAGAGACTGGCGCAAATCACTTTCATGGAAAGGGGTTGACGATCTTCCAAAAAACTAAGAGTTTCCTGAAATTTCAGCACACATTTTTTTCACCCAATCTTGATGACACTTTCAGTTAGTGATCAGTACGCCAATCCCACTTGGCTCACCAAATTTCGTTCTTCTAGGTTAAACCGTTCGTTGGCAGTAACAGTTTTAATTTTTAGGTTTCACTCTGTTTTCTCCAATATGGATACATGTAGTTGGAACTCTAAATCAAACACGGTTTTTGCTAGCTCTTTGAAACTTGACACAATAAAGTAGCTCCAAGTTCTATCTCTATGGTTTGTTTTCTATTGATGTAGCCCTAAGCAGAGACTGGCGAAAATCACTTTCATGGAAAGGGGTTGCCAAGCTTCCAAAAAACTAAGAGTTTCCTGAAATCTCAGCACACATTTTTTCACCCAATCTTGATGACACTTTCAGGTAATGATCAGTACCCCAATCCCACTAGGCTCACCAAATTTCGTTCTTCTAGGTTAAACCGTTCGTTGGCAGTAACAGTTTTAATTTTTAGGTTTCACTCTGTTTTCTCCTATATGGATACATGTAGTTGGAACTCTAAATCAAACACGGTTTGTGCTAGCTCTTTGAAACTTGACACAATAAAGTAGCTCCATGATCTATCTCTATGGTTTGTTTCCTATTGATGTAGCCCTAAGCAGAGACTGGCACAAATCACTTTCATGGAAAGGGGTTGACAATCTTCCAAAAAACTACGAGTTTCCTGAAATCTCAGCACACATTTTTTTCACCCAATCTTGATGACACTTTCAGTTAATGATCAGTACGCCAATCCCACTTGGCTCACCAAATTTCGTTCTTCTAGGTTAAACCGTTCGTTGGCAGTAACAGTTTTAATTTTTAGGTTTCACTCTGTTTTCTCCAATATGGATACATGTAGTTGGAACTCTAAATCAAACACGGTTTGTGCTAGCTCTTTGAAACTTGACACAATAAAGTAGCTCCAAGTTCTATCTCTATGGTTTGTTTTCTATTGATGTAGCCCTAAGCAGAGACTGGCGCAAATCACTTTCATGGAAAGGGGTTGCCAATCTTCCAAAAAACTGCTAGTTTCCTGAAATCTCAGCACACATTTTTTCACCCAATCTTGATGACACTTTCAGGTAATGATCAGTACCCCAATCCCACTTGGCTCACCAAATTTCGTTCTTCTAGGTTAAACCGTTCGTTGGCAGTAACAGTTTTAATTTTTAGGTTTCACTCTGTTTTCTCCTATATGGATACATGTAGTTGGAACTCTAAATCAAACACGGTTTGTGCTAGCTCTTTGAAACTTGACACAATAAAGTAGCTCCATGATCTATCTCTATGGTTTGTTTCCTATTGATGTAGCCCTAAGAAGAGACTGGCTCAAATCACTTTCATGAAAGGGGTTGACGATCTTCCAAAAAACTAAGAGTTTCCTGAAATCTCAGCACACATTTTTTTCACCCAATCTTGATGACACTTTCAGTTAATGATCAGTACGCCAATCCCACTTGGCTCACCAAATTTCGTTCTTCTAGGTTAAACCGTTCGTTGGCAGTAACAGTTTTAATTTTTAGGTTTCACTCTGTTTTCTCCAATATGGATACATGTAGTTGGAACTCTAAATCAAACACGGTTTGTGCTAGCTCTTTGAAACTTGACACAATAAAGTAGCTCCAAGTTCTATCTCTATGGTTTGTTTTCTATTGATGTAGCCCTAAGCAGAGACTGGCGCAAATCACTTTCATGGAAAGGGGTTGCCAATCTTCCAAAAAACTGCTAGTTTCCTGAAATCTCAGCACACATTTTTTCACCCAATCTTGATGACACTTTCAGGTAATGATCAGTACCCCAATCCCACTTGGCTCACCAAATTTCGTTCTTCTAGGTTAAACCGTTCGTTGGCAGTAACAGTTTTAATTTTTAGGTTTCACTCTGTTTTCTCCTATATGGATACATGTAGTTGGAACACTGAATCAAACACGGTTTGTGCTAGCTCTTTGAAACTTGACACAATAAAGTAGCTCCATGATCTATCTCTATGGTTTGTTTCCTATTGATGTAGCCCTAAGCAGAGACTGGCGCAAATCACTTTCATGGAAAGGGGTTGACGATCTTTCAAAAAACTAAGAGTTTCCTGAAATCTCAGCACACATTTTTTCCCCCAAACTTGATGACACTTTCAGGTAATGATCAGCACCCCAATCCCACTTGGCTCACCAAATTTCGTTCTTCTAGGTTAAACCGTTCGTTGGCAGTAACAGTTTGAATTTTTAGGTTTCACTCTGTTTTCTCCTATGTGGATACATGTAGTTGGAACTCTAAATCAAACACGGTTTGTGCTAGCTCTTTGAAACTTGACACAATAAAGTAGCTCCATGTTCTATCTCTATGGTTTCTTTCCTATTGATGTAGCCCTAAGCAGAGACTGGCGCAAATCACTTTCATGGAAAGGGGTTGCCAATCTTCCAAAAAACTACGTGTTTCCTGAAATCTCAGCACACATTTTTTCACCCAATCTTGTTGACACTTTCAGGAAATGATCAGTACCCCAATCCCACTTGGCTCACCAAATTTCGTTCTTCTAGGTTAAACCGTTCATTGGCAGTAACAGTTTTAATTTTTAGGTTTCACTCTGTTTTCTCCTATATGGATACATGTAGTTGGAACTCTAAATCAAATAGGGTTTGTGCTAGCTCATTGAAACTTGACACAATAAAGTAGCTCCCAGTTCTATCTCTATGGTTTGTTTCCTATTGATGTAGCCCTAAGCAGAGACTGGCGCAAATCACTTTCATGGAAAGGGGTTGCCAATCTTCCAAAAAACTGCTAGTTTCCTGAAATCTCAGCACACATTTTTTCACCCAATCTTGATGACACTTTCTTGTAATGATCAGTACCCCAATCTCACTTGGCTCACCAAATTTCGTTCTTCTAGGTTAAACCGTTCGTTGGCAGTAACAGTTTTAATTTTTAGGTTTCACTCTGTTTTCTCCTATATGGATACATGTAGTTGGAACTCTAAATCAAACACGGTTTGTGCTAGCTCTTTGAAACTTGACACAATAAAGTAGCTCCATGATCTATCTCTATGGTTTGTTTCCTATTGATGTAGCCCTAAGGAGAGACTGGCGCAAATCACTTTCATGGAAAGGGGTTGACTATCTTCCAAAAAACTACGAGTTTCCTGAAATCTCAGCACACATTTTTTCCCCCAAATTTGATGACACTTTCAGGTAATGATCAGCACCCCAATCCCACTTGGCTCACCAAATTTCGTTCTTCTAGGTTAAACCGTTCGTTGGCAGTAACAGTTTTAGTTTTTAGGTTTCACTCTGTTTTCTCCTATGTGGATACATGTAGTTGGAACTCTAAATCAAACACGGTTTTTGCTAGCTCTTTGAAACTTGACACAATAAAGTAGCTCCAAGTTCTATCTCTATGGTTTGTTTCCTATTGATGTAGCCCTAAGCAGAGACTGGCGCAAATCACTTTCATGGAAAGGGGTTGCCAATCTTCCAAAAAACTGCTAGTTTCCTGAAATCTCAGCACACATTTTTTCACCCAATCTTGATGACACTTTCATGTAATGATCACTACCCCAATCCCACTTGGCTCACCAAATTTCGTTCTTCTAGGTTAAACAGTTCGTTGGCAGTAACAGTTTTAATTTTTAGGTTTCACTCTGTTTTCTCCTATATGGATACATGTAGTTGGAACTCTAAATCAAACACGGTTTGTGCTAGCTCTTTGAAACATGACACAATAAAGTAGCTCCATGGTCTATCTCTATGGTTTGTTTCCTATTGATGTAGCCCTAAGCAGAGACTGGCGCAAATCACTTTCATGGAAAGGGGTTGACGATCTTCCAAAAAACTAAGAGTTTCCTAAAATCTCAGCACACATTTTTTCCCCCAAACTTGATGACCGTTTCAGGTAATGATCAGCACCCCAATCCCACTTGGCTCACCAAATTTCGTTCTTCTAGGTTAAACCGTTCGTTGGCAGTAACAGTTTTAATTTTTAGGTTTCACTCTGTTTTCTCCTATGTGGATACATGTAGTTGGAACTCTAAATCAAACACGGTTTGTGCCAGCTCTTTGAAACTTGACACAATAAAGTAGCTCCCAGTTCTATCTCTATGGTTTGTTTCCTATTGATGTAGCCCTAAGCAGAGACTGGCGCAAATCACTTTCATGAAAAGGGGTTGCCAATCTTCCAAAAAACTACGAGTTTCCTGAAATCTCAGCACACATTTTTTCACCCAATCTTGTTGACACTTTCAGGTAATGATCAGTACCCCAATCCCACTTGGCTCACAAAATTTCGTTCTTCTAGGTTAAACCGGTCGTTGGCAGTAACAGTTTTAATTTTTAGGTTTCACTCTGTTTTCTCCTATATGGATACATGTAGTTGGAACTCTAAATCAAACACGGTGTGTGCTAGCTCTTTGAAACTTGTCACAATAATGTAGCTCCATGATCTATCTCTATGGTTTGTTTCCTATTGATGTAGCCCTAAGCAGAGGCTGGCACAAATCACTTTCATGGAAAGGGGTTGACGATCTTCCAAAAAACTAAGAGTTTCCTGAAATCTCACCACACATTTTTTCCCCCAAACTTGATGACACTTTCAGGTAATGATCAGCACCCCAATCCCAGTTGGCTCACCAAATTTCGTTCTTCTAGGTTAAACCGTTCGTTGGCAGTAACAGTTTAAATTTTTAGGTTTCACTCTGTTTTCTCCTATATGGATACATGTAGTTGGAACTCTAAAACCAACACGGTTTGTGCTAGCTCTTTGAAACTTGACACAATAAAGTAGCTCCATGTTCTATCTGTATGGTTTGTTTCCTATTGATGTAGCCCTAAGCAGAGACTGGTGCAAATCACTTTCATGGAAAGGGGTTGCCAAGCTTCCAAAAAACTACGAGTTTCCTGAAATCTCAGCACACATTTTTTCACCCAATCTTGATGACACTTTCAGGTAATGAACAGTACAACAAATCCCACTTGGTTCACCAAGTTTCGTTCTTCTAGGTTAAACCGTTCGTTGGCAGTAACAGTTTTAATTTTTAGGTTTCACTCTGTTTTCTCCTATATGGATACATGTAGTTGGAACACTGAATCAAACACGGTTTGTGCTAGCTCTTTGAAACTTGACACAATAAAGTAGCTCCAAGTTCTATCTCTATGGTTTGTTTCCTATTGATGTAGCCCTAAGCAGAGACTGGCGCAAATCACTTTCATGGAAAGGGGTTGCCAATCTTCCAAAAAAACTGCTAGTTTCCTGAAATCTCAGCACACATTTTTTCACCCAATCTTGATGACACTTTCAGGTAATGATCAGTACGCCAATCCCACATGGGTCACCAAGTTTCGTTCTTCTAGGTTCAACCGTTCGTTGGCAGTAACAGTTTTAATTTTTAGGTTTCACTCTGTTTTCTCCTATATGGATACATGTAGTTGGAACTCTAAATCAAACACTGTTTTTGCTAGCTCTTTGAAACTTGACACAATAAAGTAGCTCCAAGTTCTATCTCTATGGTTTGTTTCCTATTGATGTAGCCCTAAGCAGAGACTGTCGCAAATCACTTTCATGGAAAGGGGTTGCCAAGCTCCCAAAAAACTACGAGTTTCCTGAAATCTCAGCATACATTTTTCACCCAATCTTGATGACATTTTCAGATAATGATCAGCACCCCAATCACACTTGGCTCACCAAATTTCGTTCTTCTATGTTAAACCGTTCGTTGGCAGTAACAGTTTTAATTTTTAGGTTTCACTCTGTTTTCTCATATATGGATACATGTAGGTGGAACTCTAAATCAAACACAGTTTTTGCTAGCTCTTTGAAACTTGACACAATAAAGTAGCTCCAAGTTCTATCTCAATGGTTTGTTTCCTATTGATGTAGCCCTAAGCAGAGACTGGCGCAAATCACTTTCATTTAAAGGGGTTGCCAAGCTTCCAAAAAACTACGAGTTTCCTGAAATCTCAGCACACATTTTTTCACCCAATCTTGATGACACTTTCAGGTAATGATCAGTACCCCAATCCCACTTGGCTCACCAAATTTCGTTCTTCTAGGTTAAACCGTTCGTTGGCAGTAACAGTTTTAATTTTTAGGTTTCACTGTGTTTTCTCCTATATGGATACAGGTAGTTGGAACTCTAAATCAAACACGGTTTGTGCTAGCTCTTTGAAACTTGACACAATAAAGCAGCTCCATGTTCTATCTCTATGGTTTGTTTCCTATTGATGTAGCCCTAAGCAGAGACTGGCACAAATCACTTTCATGGAAAAGGGTTGCCAAGCTTCCAAAAAACTACGAGTTTCCTGAAATCTCAGCACACATTTTTTCACCCAATCTTGATGACACTTTCAGGTAATGATCAGTACAACAAATCCCACTTGGGTCACCAAGTTTCTTTCTTTTAGGTTAAACCGTGCGTTGGCAGTAACAGTTTTAATTTTTAGGTTTCACTCTGTTTTCTCCTATATGGATACATGTAGTTGGAACTCTAAATCAAACACGGTTTGTGCTAGCTCTTTGAAACTTGACACAATAAAGTAGCTCCAAGTTCTATCTCTATGGTTTGTTTCCTATTGATGTAGCCCTAAGCAGAGACTGGCGCAAATCACTTTCATGGAAAGGGGTTGCCAAGCTTCCAAAAAACTACGAGTTTCCTGAAATCTCAGCACACATTTTTTCACCCAATCTTGATGACACTTTGAGGTAATGATCAGCACCCCAATCCCACTTGGCTCACAAATTTCGTTCTTCTAGGTTAAACCGTTCGTTGGCAGTAACAGTTTTAATTTTTAGGTTTCACTCTGTTTTCTCCTATATGGATACATGTAGTTGGAACTCTAAATCAAACACGGTTTTTGCTAGCTCTTTGAAACTTGACACAATAAAGTAGCTCCAAGTTCTATCTCTATGGTTTGTTTCCTATTGATGTGTCCCTAAGCAGAGACTGGCGCAAATCACTTTCATGGAAAGGGGTTGCCAATCTTCCAAAAAACTAAAAGTTTCCTGAAATCTCAGCACACATTTTTTTACCCAATCTTGATGACACTTTCAGGTAATGATCAGTACCCCAATCCCACTTGGCTCACCAAATTTCGTTCTTCTAGGTTAAACCGTTCGTTGGCAGTAACAGTTTTAATTTTTAGGTTTCACTCTGTTTTCTCCTATATGGATACATGTAGTTGGAATTCTAAATCAAACACGGTTTGTGCTAGCTCTTTGAAACTTGACAAAATAAAGTAGCTCCAAGTTCTATCTCTATGGTTTGTTTCCTATTGATGTAGCCCTAAGCAGAGACTGGCGCAAATCACTTTCATGGAAAGGGGTTGCCAATCTTCCAAAAAACTGCTAGTTTCCTGAAATCTCAGCACACATTTTTTCACCCAATCTTGATGACACTTTCAGGTAATGATCAGTACGCCAATCCCACATGGGTCACCAAGTTTCGTTCTTCTAGGTTAAACCGTTTGTTGGCAGTAACAGTTTTAATTTTTAGGTTTCACTCTGTTTTCTCCTATATGGATACATGTAGTTGGAACTCTAAATCAAACACGGTTTTTGCTAGCTCTTTGAAACTTGACACAATAAAGTAGCTCCAAGTTCTATCTCTATGGTTTGTTTCCTATTGATGTAGCCCTAAGCAGAGACTGGCGCAAATCACATTCATGGAAAGGGGTTGCCAAGCTCCCAAAAAACTACGAGTTTCCTGAAATCTCAGCATACATTTTTTCACCCAATCTTGATGACATTTTCAGATAATGATCAGCACCCCAATCACACTTGGCTCACCATATTTCGTTCTTCTATGTTAAACCGTTCGTTGGCAGTAACAGTTTTAATTTTTAGGTTTCACTGTGTTTTCTCCTATATGGATACAGGTAGTTGGAACTCTAAATCAAACACGGTTTGTGCTAGCTCTTTGAAACTTGACACAATAAAGCAGCTCCATGTTCTATCTCTATGGTTTGTTTCCTATTGATGTAGCCCTAAGCAGAGACTGGCACAAATCACTTTCATGGAAAGGGGTTGCCAAGCTTCCAAAAAACTACGAGTTACCTGAAATCTCAGCACACATTTTTTCACCCAATCTTGATGACACTTTCAGGTAATGATCAGTACAACAAATCCCACTTGGGTCACCAAGTTTCTTTCTTTTAGGTTAAACCGTGCGTTGGCAGTAACAGTTTTAATTTTTAGGTTTCACTCTGTTTTCTCCTATATGGATACATGTAGTTGGAACTCTAAATCAAACACGGTTTGTGCTAGCTCTTTGAAACTTGACACAATAAAGTAGCTCCAAGTTCTATCTCTATGGTTTGTTTCCTATTGATGTAGCCCTAAGCAGAGACTGGCGCAAATCACTTTCATGGAAAGGGGTTGCCAAGCTTCCAAAAAACTACGAGTTTCCTGAAATCTCAGCACACATTTTTTCACCCAATCTTGATGACACTTTGAGGTAATGATCAGCACCCCAATCCCACTTGGCTCACCAAATTTCGTTCTTCTAGGTTAAACCGTTCGTTGGCAGTAACAGTTTTAATTTTTAGGTTTCACTCTGTTTTCTCCTATATGGATACATGTATTTGGAACTCTAAATCAAACACGGTTTTTGCTAGCTCTTTGAAACTTGACACAATAAAGTAGCTCCAAGTTCTATCTCTATGGTTTGTTTCCTATTGATGTAGCCCTAAGCAGAGACTGGCGCAAATCACTTTCATGGAAAGGGGTTGCCAATCTTCCAAAAAACTTCGAGTTTCCTGAAATCTCAGCACACATTTTTTCACCCAATCTTGATGACACTTTCAGGTAATGATCAGTACCCCAATCCCACTTGGCTCACCAAATTTCGTTCTTCTAGGTTAAACCGTTCGTTGGCAGTAACAGTTTTAACTTTTAGGTTTCACTCAATTTTCTCCTATATGAATACATGTAGTTGGAACTCTAAATCAAACACGGTTTGTGCTAGCTCTTTGAAACTTGACACAATAAAGTAGCTCCATGTTCTATCTCTATGGTTTGTTTCCTATTGATGTAGCCCTAAGCAGAGACTGCCGCAAATCACTTTCATGGAAAGGGGTTGCCAATTTTCCAAAAAACTACGAGTTTCCTGAAATCTCAGCACACATTTTTTCACCCAATCTTGATGACACTTTCAGGTAATGATCAGTACGCCAATCCCACTTGGCTCACCAAATTTCTTTCTTCTATGTTAAACCGTTCGTTGGCAGTAACAGTTTTAATTTTTAGGTTTCACTGTGTTTTCTCCTATATGGATACAGGTAGTTGGAACTCTAAATCAAACACGGTTTGTGCTAGCTCTTTGAAACTTGACACAATAAAGCAGCTCCATGTTCTATCTCTATGGTTTGTTTCCTATTGATGTAGCCCTAAGCAGAGACTGGCACAAATCACTTTCATGGAAAGGGGTTGCCAAGCTTCCAAAAAACTACGAGTTACCTGAAATCTCAGCACACATTTTTTCACCCAATCTTGATGACACTTTCAGGTAATGATCAGTACAACAAATCCCACTTGGGTCACCAAGTTTCTTTCTTTAAGGTTAAACCGTGCGTTGGCAGTAACAGTTTTAATTTCTAGGTTTCACTCTGTTTTCTCCTATATGGATACATGTAGTTGGAACTCTAAATCAAACACGGTTTGTGCTAGCTCTTTGAAACTTGACACAATAAAGTAGCTCCAAGTTCTATCTCTATGGTTTGTTTCCTATTGATGTAGCCCTAAGCAGAGACTGGCGCAAATCACTTTCATGGAAAGGGGTTGCCAAGCTTCCAAAAAACTACGAGTTTCCTGAAATCTCAGCACACATTTTTTCACCCAATCTTGATGACACTTTGAGGTAATGATCAGCACCCCAATCCCACTTGGCTCACCAAATTTCGTTCTTCTAGGTTAAACCGTTCGTTGGCAGTAACAGTTTTAATTTTTAGGTTTCACTCTGTTTTCTCCTATATGGATACATGTATTTGGAACTCTAAATCAAACACGGTTTTTGCTAGCTCTTTGAAACTTGACACAATAAAGTAGCTCCAAGTTCTATCTCTATGGTTTGTTTCCTATTGATGTAGCCCTAAGCAGAGACTGGCGCAAATCACTTTCATGGAAAGGGGTTGCCAATCTTCCAAAAAACTTCGAGTTTCCTGAAATCTCAGCACACATTTTTTCACCCAATCTTGATGACACTTTCAGGTAATGATCAGTACCCCAATCCCACTTGGCTCACCAAATTTCGTTCTTCTAGGTTAAACCGTTCGTTGGCAGTAACAGTTTTAACTTTTAGGTTTCACTCAATTTTCTCCTATATGAATACATGTAGTTGGAACTCTAAATCAAACACGGTTTGTGCTAGCTCTTTGAAACTTGACACAATAAAGTAGCTCCATGTTCTATCTCTATGGTTTGTTTCCTATTGATGTAGCCCTAAGCAGAGACTGCCGCAAATCACTTTCATGGAAAGGGGTTGCCAATTTTCCAAAAAACTACGAGTTTCCTGAAATCTCAGCACACATTTTTTCACCCAATCTTGATGACACTTTCACGTAATGATCAGCACCCCAATCCCACTTGGCTCACCAAATTTCGTTCTTCTAGGTTAAACCGTTCGTTGGCAGTAACAGTTTTAATTTTTAGGTTTTACTCTTTTTTCTCCTATATGGATACATGTAGTTGGAACTCTAAATCAAACACGGTTTGTGCTAGCTCTTTGAAACTTGACACAATAAAGTAGCTCCAAGTTCTATCTCTATGGTTTGTTTCCTATTGATGTAGCCCTAAGCAGAGACTGGCGCAAATCACTTTCATGGAAAGGGGTTGCCAATCTTCCAAAAAACTGCGAGTTTCCTGAAATCTCAGCACACATTTTTTCACCCAATCTTGATGACACTTTCAGGTAATGATGAGTACCCCAATCCCACTTGGCTCACCAAATTTCGTTCTTCTAGGTTAAACCGTTCGTTGGCAGTAACAGTTTTTATTTTCAGGTTTCACTCTGTTTTCTCCTATATGGATACATGTAGTTGGAACTCTAAATCAAACACGGTTTGTGCTAGCTCTTTGAAACTTGACACAATAAAGTAGCTCCAAGTTCTATCTCTATGGTTTGTTTCCTATTGATGTAGCCCTAAGCAGAGACTGGCGCAAATCACTTTCATGGAAAGGGGTTGCCAATCTTCCAAAAAACTGCTAGTTTCCTGAAATCTCAGCACACATTTTTTCACCCAATCTTGATGACACTTTCAGGTAATGATCAGTACGCCAATCCCACATGGGTCACCAAGTTTCGTTCTTCTAGGTTAAACCGTTTGTTGGCAGTAACAGTTTTAATTTTTAGGTTTCACTCTGTTTTCTCCTATATGGATACATGTAGTTGGAACTCTAAATCAAACACGGTTTTTGCTAGCTCTTTGAAACTTGACACAATAAAGTAGCTCCAAGTTCTATCTCTATGGTTTGTTTCCTATTGATGTAGCCCTAAGCAGAGACTGGCGCAAATCACATTCATGGAAATGGGTTGCCAAGCTCCCAAAAAACTACGAGTTTCCTGAAATCTCAGCATACATTTTTTCACCCAATCTTGATGACATTTTCAGATAATGATCAGCACCCCAATCACACTTGGCTCACCAAATTTCGTTCTTCTATGTTAAACCGTTCGTTGGCAGTAACAGTTTTAATTTTTAGGTTTCACTGTGTTTTCTCCTATATGGATACAGGTAGTTGGAACTCTAAATCAAACACGGTTTGTGCTAGCTCTTTGAAACTTGACACAATAAAGCAGCTCCATGTTCTATCTCTATGGTTTGTTTCCTATTGATGTAGCCCTAAGCAGAGACTGGCACAAATCACTTTCATGGAAAGGGGTTGCCAAGCTTCCAAAAAACTACGAGTTTCCTGAAATCTCAGCACACATTTTTTCACCCAATCTTGATGACACTTTCAGGTAATGATCAGTACAACAAATCCCACTTGGGTCACCAAGTTTCTTTCTTTTAGGTTAAACCGTGCGTTGGCAGTAACAGTTTTAATTTTTAGGTTTCACTCTGTTTTCTCCTATATGGATACATGTAGTTGGAACTCTAAATCAAACACGGTTTGTGCTAGCTCTTTGAAACTTGACACAATAAAGTAGCTCCAAGTTCTATCTCTATGGTTTGTTTCCTATTGATGTAGCCCTAAGCAGAGACTGGCGCAAATCACTTTCATGGAAAGGGGTTGCCAAGCTTCCAAAAAACTACGAGTTTCCTGAAATCTCAGCACACATTTTTTCACCCAATCTTGATGACACTTTGAGGTAATGATCAGCACCCCAATCCCACTTGGCTCACCAAATTTCGTTCTTCTAGGTTAAACCGTTCGTTGGCAGTAACAGTTTTAATTTTTAGGTTTCACTCTGTTTTCTCCTATATGGATACATGTATTTGGAACTCTAAATCAAACACGGTTTTTGCTAGCTCTTTGAAACTTGACAAAATAAAGTAGCTCCAAGTTCTATCTCTATGGTTTGTTTCCTATTGATGTAGCCCTAAGCAGAGACTGGCGCAAATCACTTTCATGGAAAGGGGTTGCCAATCTTCCAAAAAACTTCGAGTTTCCTGAAATCTCAGCACACATTTTTTCACCCAATCTTGATGACACTTTCAGGTAATGATCAGTACCCCAATCCCACTTGGCTCACCAAATTTCGTTCTTCTAGGTTAAACCGTTCGTTGGCAGTAACAGTTTTAACTTTTAGGTTTCACTCAATTTTCTCCTATATGAATACATGTAGTTGGAACTCTAAATCAAACACGGTTTGTGCTAGCTCTTTGAAACTTGACACAATAAAGTAGCTCCATGTTCTGTCTCTATGGTTTGTTTCCTATTGATGTAGCCCTAAGCAGAGACTGCCGCAAATCACTTTCATGGAAAGGGGTTGCCAATTTTCCAAAAAACTACGAGTTTCCTGAAATCTCAGCAAACATTTTTTCACCCAATCTTGATGACACTTTCACGTAATGATCAGCACCCCAATCCCACTTGGCTCACCAAATTTCGTTCTTCTAGGTTAAACCGTTCGTTGGCAGTAACAGTTTTAATTTTTAGGTTTTACTCTTTTTTCTCCTATATGGATACATGTAGTTGGAACTCTAAATCAAACACGGTTTGTGCTAGCTCTTTGAAACTTGACACAATAAAGTAGCTCCAAGTTCTATCTCTATGGTTTGCTTCCTATTGATGTAGCCCTAAGCAGAGACTGGCGCAAATCACTTTCATGGAAAGGGGTTGCCAAGCTTCCAAAAAACTGCGAGTTTCCTGAAATCTCAGCACACATTTTTTCACCCAATCTTGATGACACTTTGAGG
This sequence comes from Spermophilus citellus, assembly GCF_964194105.1. Taxonomy (NCBI): domain Eukaryota; kingdom Metazoa; phylum Chordata; class Mammalia; order Rodentia; family Sciuridae; genus Spermophilus; species Spermophilus citellus. The sequence goes on along the minus strand of NW_027673196.1, from coordinate 431,779 downwards.
TAATGATGAGTACCCCAATCCCACTTGGCTCACCAAATTTCGTTCTTCTAGGTTAAACCGTTCGTTGGCAGTAACAGTTTTTATTTTCAGGTTTCACTCTGTTTTCTCCTATATGGATACATGTAGTTGGAACTCTAAATCAAACACGGTTTGTGCTAGCTCTTTGAAACTTGACACAATAAAGTAGCTCCAAGTTCTATCTCTATGGTTTGTTTCCTATTGATATATCCCTAAGCAGAGACTGGCGCAAATCACTTTCATGGAAAGGGGTTGCCAATCTTCCAAAAAACTGCGAGTTTCCTGAAATCTCAGCACACATTTTTTCACCCAATCTTGATGACACTTTCAGGTAATGATGAGTACCCCAATCCCACTTGGCTCACCAAATTTCGTTCTTCTAGGTTAAACCGTTCGTTGGCAGTAACAGTTTTTATTTTCAGGTTTCACTCTGTTTTCTCCTATATGGATACATGTAGTTGGAACTCTAAATCAAACACGGTTTGTGCTAGCTCTTTGAAACTTGACAAAATAAAGTAGCTCCAAGTTCTATCTCCATGGTTTGTTTCCTATTGATGTAGCCCTAAGCAGAGACTGGCGCAAATCACTTTCATGGAAAGGGGTTGCCAATCTTCCAAAAAACTGCTAGTTTCCTGAAATCTCAGCACACATTTTTTCACCCAAACTTGATGACACTTTCAGGTAATGATCAGTACGCCAATCCCACATGGGTCACCAAGTTTCGTTCTTCTAGGTTAAACCGTTTGTTGGCAGTAACAGTTTTAATTTTTAGGTTTCACTCTGTTTTCTCCTATATGGATACATGTAGTTGGAACTCTAAATCAAACACGGTTTTTGCTAGCTCTTTGAAACTTGACACAATAAAGTAGCTCCAAGTTCTATCTCTATGGTTTGTTTCCTATTGATGTAGCCCTAAGCAGAGACTGGCGCAAATCACATTCATGGAAAGGGGTTGCCAAGCTCCCAAAAAACTACGAGTTTCCTGAAATCTCAGCACACATTTTTTCACCCAATCTTGATGACATTTTCAGATAATGATCAGCACCCCAATCACACTTGGCTCACCAAATTTCGTTCTTCTATGTTAAACCGTTCGTTGGCAGTAACAGTTTTAATTTTTAGGTTTCACTGTGTTTTCTCCTATATGGATACAGGTAGTTGGAACTCTAAATCAAACACGGTTTGTGCTAGCTCTTTGAAACTTGACACAATAAAGCAGCTCCATGTTCTATCTCTATGGTTTGTTTCCTATTGATGTAGCCCTAAGCAGAGACTGGCACAAATCACTTTCATGGAAAGGGGTTGCCAAGCTTCCAAAAAACTACGAGTTTCCTGAAATCTCAGCACACATTTTTTCACCCAATCTTGATGACACTTTCAGGTAATGATCAGTACAACAAATCCCACTTGGGTCACCAAGTTTCTTTCTTTTAGGTTAAACCGTGCGTTGGCAGTAACAGTTTTAATTTTTAGGTTTCACTCTGTTTTCTCCTATATGGATACATGTAGTTGGAACTCTAAATCAAACACGGTTTGTGCTAGCTCTTTGAAACTTGACACAATAAAGTAGCTCCAAGTTCTATCTCTATGGTTTGTTTCCTATTGATGTAGCCCTAAGCAGAGACTGGCGCAAATCACTTTCATGGAAAGGGGTTGCCAAGCTTCCAAAAAACTACGAGTTTCCTGAAATCTCAGCACACATTTTTTCACCCAATCTTGATGACACTTTGAGGTAATGATCAGCACCCCAATTCCACTTGGCTCACCAAATTTCGTTCTTCTATGTTAAACCGTTCGTTGGCAGTAACAGTTTTAATTTTTAGGTTTCACTCTGTTTTCTCATATATGGATACATGTAGGTGGAACTCTAAATCAAACACAGTTTTTGCTAGCTCTTTGAAACTTGACACAATAAAGTAGCTCCAAGTTCTATCTCAATGGTTTGTTTCCTATTGATGTAGCCCTAAGCAGAGACTGGCGCAAATCACTTTCATTTAAATGGGTTGCCAAGCTTCCAAAAAACTACGAGTTTCCTGAAATCTCAGCACACATTTTTTCACCCAATCTTGATGACACTTTCAGGTAATGATCAGTACCCCAATCCCACTTGGCTCACCAAATTTCGTTCTTCTAGGTTAAACCGTTCGTTGGCAGTAACAGTTTTAATTTTTAGGTTTCACTGTGTTTTCTCCTATATGGATACAGGTAGTTGGAACTCTAAATCAAACACGGTTTGTGCTAGCTCTTTGAAACTTGACACAATAAAGCAGCTCCGTGTTCTATCTCTATGGTTTGTTTCCTATTGATGTAGCCCTAAGCAGAGACTGGCACAAATCACTTTCATGGAAAGGGGTTGCCAAGCTTCCATAAAACTACGAGTTTCCTGAAATCTCAGCACACATTTTTTCACCCAATCTTGATGACACTTTCAGGTAATGATCAGTACAACAAATCCCACTTGGGTCACCAAGTTTCTTTCTTTTAGGTTAAACCGTGCGTTGGCAGTAACAGTTTTAATTTTTAGGTTTCACTCTGTTTTCTCCTATATGGATACATGTAGTTGGAACTCTAAATCAAACACGGTTTGTGCTAGCTCTTTGAAACTTGACACAATAAAGTAGCTCCAAGTTCTATCTCTATGGTTTGTTTCCTATTGATGTAGCCCTAAGCAGAGACTGGCGCAAATCACTTTCATGGAAAGGGGTTGCCAAGCTTCCAAAAAACTACGAGTTTCCTGAAATCTCAGCACACATTTTTTCACCCAATCTTGATGACACTTTGAGGTAATGATCAGCACCCCAATCCCACTTGGCTCACCAAATTTCGTTCTTCTAGGTTAAACCGTTCGTTGGCAGTAACAGTTTTAATTTTTAGGTTTCACTCTGTTTTCTCCTATATGGATACATGTATTTGGAACTCTAAATCAAACACGGTTTTTGCTAGCTCTTTGAAACTTGACACAATAAAGTAGCTCCAAGTTCTATCTCTATGGTTTGTTTCCTATTGATGTAGCCCTAAGCAGAGACTGGCGCAAATCACTTTCATGGAAAGGGGTTGCCAATCTTCCAAAAAACTTCGAGTTTCCTGAAATCTCAGCACACATTTTTTCACCCAATCTTGATGACACTTTCAGGTAATGATCAGTACCCCAATCCCACTTGGCTCACCAAATTTCGTTCTTCTAGGTTAAACCGTTCGTTGGCAGTAACAGTTTTAACTTTTAGGTTTCACTCAATTTTCTCCTATATGAATACATGTAGTTGGAACTCTAAATCAAACACGGTTTGTGCTAGCTCTTTGAAACTTGACACAATAAAGTAGCTCCATGTTCTATCTCTATGGTTTGTTTCCTATTGATGTAGCCCTAAGCAGAGACTGCCGCAAATCACTTTCATGGAAAGGGGTTGCCAATTTTCCAAAAAACTACGAGTTTCCTGAAATCTCAGCACACATTTTTTCACCCAATCTTGATGACACTTTCAGGTAATGATCAGTACGCCAATCCCACATGGGTCACCAAGTTTCGTTCTTCTAGGTTAAACCGTTTGTTGGCAGTAACAGTTTTAATTTTTAGGTTTCACTCTGTTTTCTCCTATATGGATACATGTAGTTGGAACTCTAAATCAAACACGGTTTTTGCTAGCTCTTTGAAACTTGACACAATAAAGTAGCTCCAAGTTCTATCTCTATGGTTTGTTTCCTATTGATGTAGCCCGAAGCAGAGACTGGCGCAAATCACATTCATGGAAAGGGGTTGCCAAGCTCCCAAAAAACTACGAGTTTCCTGAAATCTCAGCATACATTTTTTCACCCAATCTTGATGACATTTTCAGATACTGATCAGCACCCCAATCACACTTGGCTCACCAAATTTCGTTCTTCTATGTTAAACCGTTCCTTGGCAGTAACAGTTTTAATTTTTAGGTTTCAATGTGTTTTCTCCTATATGGATACAGGTAGTTGGAACTCTAAATCAAACACGGTTTGTGCTAGCTCTTTGAAACTTGACACAATAAAGCAGCTCCATGTTCTATCTCTATGGTTTGTTTCCTATTGATGTAGCCCTAAGCAGAGACTGGCACAAATCACTTTCATGGAAAGGGGTTGCCAAGCTTCCAAAAAACTACGAGATTCCTGAAATCTCAGCACACATTTTTTCACCCAATCTTGATGACACTTTCAGGTAATGATCAGTACAACAAATCCCACTTGGGTCACCAAGTTTCTTTCTTTTAGGTTAAACCGTGCGTTGGCAGTAACAGTTTTAATTTTTAGGTTTCACTCTGTTTTCTCCTATATGGATACATGTAGTTGGAACTCTAAATCAAACACGGTTTGTGCTAGCTCTTTGAAACTTGACACAATAAAGTAGCTCCAAGTTCTATCTCTATGGTTTGTTTCCTATTGATGTAGCCCTAAGCAGAGACTGGCGCAAATCACTTTCATGGAAAGGGGTTGCCAAGCTTCCAAAAAACTACGAGTTTCCTGAAATCTCAGCACACATTTTTTCACCCAATCTTGATGACACTTTGAGGTAATGATCAGCACCCCAATCCCACTTGGCTCACCAAATTTCGTTCTTCTAGGTTAAACCGTTCGTTGGCAGTAACAGTTTTAATTTTTAGGTTTCACTCTGTTTTCTCCTATATGGATACATGTATTTGGAACTCTAAATCAAACACGGTTTTTGCTAGCTCTTTGAAACTTGACACAATAAAGTAGCTCCAAGTTCTATCTGTATGGTTTGTTTCCTATTGATGTAGCCCTAAGCAGAGACTGGCGCAAATCACTTTCATGGAAAGGGGTTGCCAATCTTCCAAAAAACTTCGAGTTTCCTGAAATCTCAGCACACATTTTTTCACCCAATCTTGATGACACTTTCAGGTAATGATCAGTACCCCAATCCCACTTGGCTCACCAAATTTTGTTCTTCTAGGTTAAACCGTTCGTTGGCAGTAACAGTTTTAACTTTTAGGTTTCACTCAATTTTCTCCTATATGAATACATGTAGTTGGAACTCTAAATCAAACACGGTTTGTGCTAGCTCTTTGAAACTTGACACAATAAAGTAGCTCCATGTTCTATCTCTATGGTTTGTTTCCTATTGATGTAGCCCTAAGCAGAGACTGCCGCAAATCACTTAAATGGAAAGGGGTTGCCAATTTTCCAAAAAACTACGAGTTTCCTGAAATCTCAGCACACATTTTTTCACCCAATCTTGATGACACTTTCACGTAATGATCAGCACCCCAATCCCTCTTGGCTCACCAAATTTCGTTCTTCTAGGTTAAACCGTTCGTTGGCAGTAACAGTTTTAATTTTTAGGTTTTACTCTTTTTTCTCCTATATGGATACATGTAGTTGGAACTCTAAATCAAACACGGTTTGTGCTAGCTCTTTGAAACTTGACACAATAAAGTAGCTCCAAGTTCTATCTCTATGGTTTGTTTTCTATTGATGTAGCCCTAAGCAGAGACTGGCGCAAATCACTTTCATGGAAAGGGGTTGCAAATCTTCCAAAAAACTGCGAGTTTCCTGAAATCTCAGCACACATTTTTTCACCCAATCTTGATGACACTTTCAGGTAATGATGAGTACCCCAATCCCACTTGGCTCACCAAATTTCGTTCTTCTAGGTTAAACCGTTCGTTGGCAGTAACAGTTTTTATTTTCAGGTTTCACTCTGTTTTCTCCTATATGGATACATGTAGTTGGAACTCTAAATCAAACACGGTTTGTGCTAGCTCTTTGAAACTTGACACAATAAAGTAGCTCCAAGTTCTATCTCTATGGTTTGTTTCCTATTGATGTATCCCTAAGCAGAGACTGGCGCAAATCACTTTCATGGAAAGGGGTTGCAAATCTTCCAAAAAACTAAGAGTTTCCTGAAATCTCAGCACACATTTTTTTACCCAATCTTGATGACACTTTCAGGTAATGATCAGTACCCCAATCCCACTTGGCTCACCAAATTTCGTTCTTGTAGGTTAAACCGTTCGTTGGCAGTAACAGTTTTAATTTTTAGGTTTCACTCTGTTTTCTCCTATATGGATACATGTATTTGGAACTCTAAATCAAACACGGTTTTTGCTAGCTCTTTGAAACTTGACAAAATAAAGTAGCTCCAAGTTCTATCTCTATGGTTTGTTTCCTATTGATGTAGCCCTAAGCAGTGACTGGCGCAAATCACTTTCATGGAAAGGGGTTGCCAATCTTCCAAAAAACTGCTAGTTTCCTGAAATCTCAGCACACATTTTTTCACCCAATCTTGATGACACTTTCAGGTAATGATCAGTACGCCAATCCCACATGGGTCACCAAGTTTCGTTCTTCTAGGTTAAACCGTTTGTTGGCAGTAACAGTTTTAATTTTTAGGTTTCACTCTGTTTTCTCCTATATGGATACATGTAGTTGGAACTCTAAATCAAACACGGTTTTTGCTAGCTCTTTGAAACTTGACACAATAAAGTAGCTCCAAGTTCTATCTCTATGGTTTGTTTCCTATTGATGTAGCCCTAAGCAGAGACTGGCGCAAATCACATTCATGGAAAGGGGTTGCCAAGCTCCCAAAAAACTACGAGTTTCCTGAAATCTCAGCATACATTTTTTCACCCAATCTTGATGACATTTTCAGATAATGATCAGCACCCCAATCACACTTGGCTCACCAAATTTCGTTCTTCTATGTTAAACCGTTCGTTGGCAGTAACAGTTTTAATTTTTAGGTTTCACTCTGTTTTCTCCTATATGGATACATGTAGGTGGAACTCTAAATCAAACACAGTTTTTGCTAGCTCTTTGAAACTTGACACAATAAAGTAGCTCCAAGTTCTATCTCAATGGTTTGTTTCCTATTGATGTAGCCCTAAGCAGAGACTGGCGCAAATCACTTTCATTTAAAGGGGTTGAAAGCTTCCTAAAAACTACGAGTTTCCTGAAATCTCAGCACACATTTTTTCACCCAATCTTGATGACACTTTCAGGTAATGATCAGTACCCCAATCCCACTTGGCTCACCAAATTTCGTTCTTCTAGGTTAAACCGTTCGTTGGCAGTAACAGTTTTAATTTTTAGGTTTCACTGTGTTTTCTCCTATATGGATACAGGTAGTTGGAACTCTAAATCAAACACGGTTTGTGCTAGCTCTTTGAAACTTGACACAATAAAGCAGCTCCATGTTCTATCTCTATGGTTTGTTTCCTATTGATGTAGCCCTAAGCAGAGACTGGCACAAATCACTTTCATGGAAAGGGGTTGCCAAGCTTCCAAAAAACTACGAGTTTTCTGAAATCTCTGCACACATTTTTTCACCCAATCTTGATGACACTTTCAGGTAATGATCAGTACAACAAATCCCACTTGGGTCACCAAGTTTCTTTCTTTTAGGTTAAACCGTGCGTTGGCAGTAACAGTTTTAATTTTTAGGTTTCACTCTGTTTTCTCCTATATGGATACTTGTAGTTGGAACTCTAAATCAAACACGGTTTGTGCTAGCTCTTTGAAACTTGACACAATAAAGTAGCTCCAAGTTCTATCTCTATGGTTTGTTTCCTATTGATGTAGCCCTAAGCAGAGACTGGCGCAAATCACTTTCATGGAAAGGGGTTGCCAAGCTTCCCAAAAACTACGAGTTTCCTGAAATCTCAGCACACATTTTTTCACCCAATCTTGATGACACTTTGAGGTAATGATCAACACCCCAATCCCACTTGGCTCACCAAATTTCGTTCTTCTAGGTTAAACCGTTCGTTGGCAGTAACAGTTTTAATTTTTAGGTTTCACTCTGTTTTCTCCTATATGGATACATGTATTTGGAACTCTAAATCAAACACGGTTTTTGCTAGCTCTTTGAAACTTGACACAATAAAGTAGCTCCAAGTTCTATCTCTATGGTTTGTTTCCTATTGATGTAGCCCTAAGCAGAGACTGGCACAAATCACTTTCATGGAAAGGGGTTGCCAATCTTCCAAAAAACTGCGAGTTTCCTGAAATCTCAGCACACATTTTTTCACCCAATCTTGATGACACTTTCAGGTAATAATCAGTACCCCAATCCCACTTGGCTCACCAAATTTCGTTCTTCTAGGTTAAACCGTTCGTTGGCAGTAACAGTTTTAACTTTTAGGTTTCACTCAATTTTCTCCTATATGGATACATGTAGTTGGAACTCTAAATCAAACACGGTTTGTGCTAGCTCTTTGAAACTTGACACAATAAAGTAGCTCCATGTTCTATCTCTATGGTTTGTTTCCTATTGATGTAGCCCTAAGCAGAGACTGCCGCAAATCACTTTCATGGAAAGGGGTTGCCAATTTTCCAAAAAACTACGAGTTTCCTGAAATCTCAGCACACATTTTTTCACCCAATCTTGATGGCACTTTCACGTAATGATCAGCACCCCAATCCCACTTGGCTCACCAAATTTCGTTCTTCTAGGTTAAACCGTTCGTTGGCAGTAACAGTTTTAATTTTTAGGTTTCACTCTGTTTTCTCCTATATGAATACATGTACTTGGAACTCTAAATGAAACACGGTTTGTGCTAGCTCTTTGAAACTTGACACAATAAAGTAGCTCCAAGTTCTATCTCTATGGTTTCTTTCCTATTGATGTAGCCCTAAGCAGAGACTGGCGCAAATCACTTTCATGGAAAGGGGTTGCCAATCTTCCAAAAAACTACGAGTTTCCTGAAATCACAGCACACATTTTTTCACCCAATCTTGATGACACTTTCAGGTAATGATCAGTACCCCATTCCCACTTGGCTCACCAAATTTCGTTCTTCTAGGTTAAACAGTTCGGTGGCAGTAACAGTTTTAACTTTTAGGTTTCACTCAATTTACTCCTATATGAGTACATGTAGTTGGAACTCTAAATCAAACACGGTTTGTGCTAGCTCTTTGAAACTTGACACAATAAAGTAGCTCCATGTTCTATCTCTATGGTTTGTTTCCTATTGATGTAGCCCTAAGCAGAGACTGGCGCAAATCACTTTCATGGAAAGGGGTTGCCAATCTTCCAAAAAACTACGAGTTTCCTGAAATCTCAGCACACATTTTTTCACCCAATCTTGATGACACTTTCAGGTAATGATCAGTACAACAAATCCCACTTGGGTCACCAAGTTTCTTTCTTCTAGGTTAAACCATTCGTTGGCAGAAACAGTTTTAATTTTTATGTTTCACTCTGTTTTCTCCTATATGAATACATGTAGTTGGAACTCTAAATCAAACACGGTTTGTGCTAGCTCTTTGAAACTTGACACAATAAAGTAGCTCCAAGTTCTTTCTCTATGGTTTGTTTCCTATTGATGTAGCCCTAAGCAGAGACTGCCGCAAATCACTTTCATGGAGAGGGGTTGACAATCTTCCAAAAAACTAAGAGTTTCCTGAAATCTCAGCACACATTTTTCCCCCAATCTTGATGACACTTTCAGGTAATGATCAGCACCCCAATCCCACTTGGCTCACCAAATTTCGTTCTAATAGGTTAAACCGTTCGTTGGCAGTAACAGTTTTAATTTTTAGGTTTCACTCTGTTTTCTCCTATATGGATACATGTAGTTGGAACTCTAAATCAAACACGGTTTGTGCTAGTTCTATGAAACTTGACACAATAAAGTAGCTCCAAGTTCTATCTCTATGGTTTGTTTCCTATTGATGTAGCCCTAAGCAGAGACTGGCGCAAATCACTTTCATGGAAAGGGTTTGCCAATCTTCCAAAAAACTACGAGATTCCTGAAATCTCAGCACACATTTTTTCACACCATCTTGATGACACTTTCAGGTAATGATCAGTACCCCAATCCCACTAGGGTCACCAAATTTCGTTCTTCTAGGTTAAACCGTTCGTTGGCAGTAACAGTTTAATTTTTAGGTTTCACTCTGTTTTCTCCTATATGGATACATGTAGTTGGAACTCTAAATCAAACACGGTTTCTGCTAGCTCTTTGAAACTTGACACAATAAAGTAGCTCCAAGTTCTATCTCTATGGTTTGTTTCCTATTGATGTAGCCCTAAGCAGAGACTGGCGCAAATCACTTTCATGGAAAGGGGTTTACAATCTTCCAAAAAACTACGAGTTTCCTGAAATCTCAGCACACATTTTTTAAACCAAACTTGATGACACTTTCAGGTAATGATCACTAACCCAATCCCACTTGGCTCACCAAATTTCGTTCTTCTAGGTTAAACCGTTCGTTGGCAGTAACAGTTTGAATTTTTAGGTTTCACTCTGTTTTCTCCTATATGGATACATGTAGTTGGAACTCTAAATAAACACGGTTTGTGCTAGCTCTTTGAAACTTGACACAATAAAGTAGCTCCAAGTTCTATCTCAATGGTTTGTTTCCTGTTGATGTAGCCCTAAGCAGAGACTGGCGCAAATCACTTTCATTTAAAGGGGTTGCCAAACTTCCAAAAAACTACGAGTTTCCTGAAATCTCAGCACACATTTTTTCACCCAATCTTGATGACACTTTCAGGTAATGATCAGTACCCCAATCCCACTTGGCTCACCAAATTTCGTTCCTCTAGGTTAAACCGTTCGTTGGCAGTAACAGTTTTAATTTTTAGGTTTCACTCTGTTTTCTCCTATATGGATACATGTAGTTGGAACTCTAAATCAAACACGGTTTGTGCTAGCTCTTTGAAACTTGACACAATAAAATAGCTCCAAGTTCTATCTCTATGGTTTGTTTCCTATTGATGTAGCCCTAAGCAGAGACTGGCGCAAATCACTTTCATGGAAAGGGGTTGACAAGCTTCCAAAAAACTGCGAGTTTCCTGAAATCTCAGCACACATTTTTTCACCCAATCATTATGACACTTTCAGGTAATGATCAGCACCCCAATCCTACTTGGCTCACCAAATTTCGTTCTTCTAGGTTAAACCGTTCGTTGGCAGTAACAGTTTTAATTTTTAGGTTTCACTCTGTTTTCTCCTATATGGATACATGTAGTTGGAACTCTAAATCAAACACGGTTTGTGCTAGCTCTTTGAAAATTGACACAATAAAGTAGCTCCAAGTTCTATCTCTATGGTTTGTTTCCTATTGATGTAGCCCTAAGCAGAGACTGGCGCAAATCACTTTCATGGAAAGGGGTTGCCAATCTTCCAAAAAACTACGAGTTTCCTGAAATCTCTTGACACATTTTTTCACCCAATCTTGATGACACTTTCAGGTAATGATCAGTACAACACATCCCACTTGGGTCACCAAGTTTCTTTCTTTTAGGTTAAACCGCTCTTTTGCGCTAACAGTTTTAATTTTTAGGTTTCACTCTGTTTTCTCCTATATGCATACATGTAGGTGGAACTCTAAATCAAACACGGTTTTTGCTAGCTCTTTGAAACTTGACAAAATAAAGTAGCTCCAATTTCTTTCTCAATGGTTTGTTTCCTATTGATGTAGACCTAAGCAGAGACTGGCGCAAATCACTTTCATTTAAAGGGGTTGCCAAGCTTCCAAAAAACTACGAGTTTCCTGAAATCTCAGCACACATTTTTTCACCAAATCTTGATGACACTTTCAGGTAATGATCAGTACCCCAAACCCACTTGGCTCACCAAATTTCGTTCTTCTAGGTTAAACCGTTCGTTGGCAGTAACAGTTTTAATTTTTAGGTTTCACTCTGTTTTCTCCTATATGGATACATGTAGTTGGAACTCTAAATCAAACACGGTTTGTGCTAGCTCTATGAAACTTGACACAATAAAGTAGCTCCATGTTCTATCTCTATGGTTTGTTTCCTATTGATGTAGACCTAAGCAGAGACTGGCACAAATCACTTTCATGGAAAGGGGTTGCCAAGCTTCCAAAAAACTACGAGTTTCCTGAAATCACAGCACACATTTTTTCACCCAATCTTGATGACACTTTCAGATAATGATCAGTACCCCAATCCCACTTGGCTCACCAAATTTCGTTCTTCTAGGTTAAACCGTTCGTTGGCAGTAACAGTTTTAATTTTTAGGTTTCACTCTGTTTTCTCCTATATGGATACATGTAGGTGGAACTCTAAATAAACACGGTTTGTGCTAGCTCTTTGAAACTTGACACAATAAAATAGCTCCAAGTTCTATCTCTATGGTTTGTTTCCTATTGATGTAGCCCTAAGCAGAGACTGGCGCAAATCACTTTCATGGAAAGGGGTTGACAAGCTTCCAAAAAACTACGAGTTTCCTGAAATCTCAGCACACATTTTTTCACCCAATCTTGATGACACTTTCAGGTAATGATCAGCACCCCAATCCCACTTGGGTCACCAAATTTCGTTCTTCTAGGTTAAACCGTTCGTTGGCAGTAACAGTTTTAATTTTTAGGTTTCACTCTGTTTTCTCCTATATGGATACATGTAGTTGGAACTCTAAATCAAACACGGTTTGTGCTAGCTCTTTGAAACTTGACACAATAAAGTAGCTCCAAGTTCTATCTCTATGGTTTGTTTCCTGTTGATGTAGCCCTAAGCAGAGACTGGCGCAAATCACTTTCATGGAAAGGGGTTGCCAATCTTCCAAAAATCTGCGAGTTTCCTGAAATCACAGCACACATTTTTTCACCCAATCTTGATGACACTTTCAGGTAATGATCAGTACCCCATTCCCACTTGGCTCACCAAATTTCGTTTTTCTAGGTTAAACCGTTCGTTGGCAGTAACAGTTTTAACTTTTAGGTTTCACTCAATTTACTCCTATATGAGTACATGTAGTTGGAATTCTAAATCAAACACGGTTTCTGCTAGCTCTTTGAAACTTGACACAATAAAGTAGCTCCAAGTTCTATCTCTCTGGTTTGTTTCCTATTGATGTAGCCCTAAGCAGAGACTGGCGCAAATCACTTTCATGGAAAGGGGTTGCAAATCTTCCAAAAAACTGCTAGCTTCCTGAAATCTCAGCACACATTTTTTCACACCATCTTGATGACACTTTCAGGTAATGATCAGTACCCCAATCCCACTAGGGTCACCAAATTTCGTTCTTCTAGGTTAAACCGTTCGTTGGCAGTAACAGTTTTAATTTTTAGGTTTCACTCTGTTTTCTCCTATATGGATACATGTATTTGGAACTCTAAATCAAACACGGTTTGTGCTAGCTCTTTGAAACTTGACACAATAAAGTAGCTCCATGTTCTATCTCTATGGTTTGTTTCCTATTGATGTAGCCCTAAGCAGAGAATGGCGCAAATCACTTTCATGGAAAGGGGTTGCCAATCTTCCAAAAAACTACGAGTTTCCTGAAATCTCAGCATACATTTTTTCACCCAATCTTGATGACACATTCAGGTAATGATCAGTACAACAAATCCCACTTGGTTCACCAAGTTTCTTTCTTCTAGGTTAAACCGTTCGTTGGCAGTAACAGTTTTAATTTTTACGTTTCACTCTGTTTTCTCCTATATGAATACCTGTAGTTGGAACTCTAAATCAAACACGGTTTGTGCTAGCTCTTTGAAACTTGACACAATAAAGTAGCTCCAAGTTCTATCTCTATGGTTTGTTTCCTATTGATGTAGCCCTAAGCAGAGACTGGCGCAAATCACTTTCATGGAAAGGGGTTGCCAAGCTTCCAAAAAACTACGAGTTTCCTGAAATCTCAGCACACATTTTTTCACCCAATCTTGATGACACTTTCAGGTAACGATCAGTACAACAAATCCCACTTGGGTCACCAAGTTTCTTTCTTTTAGGTTAAACCGTTCGTTGGCAGTAACAGTTTTAATTTTTAGGTTTCACTCTGTTTTCTCCTATATGGATACATGTACTTGGAACTCTAAATCAAACACGGTTTGTGCTAGCTCTTTGAAATTTGACAAAATAAAGTATCTCCAAGTTCTATCTCTATGGTTTGTTTCCTATTGATGTAGCCCTAAGCAGAGACTGGCGCAAATCACTTTCATGGAAAGGGGTTGCCAATCTTCCAAAAAACTGCGAGTTTCCTGAAATCTCAGCACACATTTTTTCACCCAAACTTGATGACACTTTCAGGTAATGATCAGTACCCCAATCCCACTTGGCTCACCAAATTTCGTTCTTCTAGGTTAAACCGTTCGTTGGCAGTAACAGTTTTAATTTTTAGGTTTCACTCTGTTTTCTCCTATATGGATACATGTAGTTGGAACTCTAAATCAAACACGGTTTGTGCTAGCTCTTTGAAACTTGACACAATAAAGTAGCTCCAAGTTCTATCTCTATGGTTTGTTTCCTATTGATGTAGCCCTAAGCAGAGACTGGCGCAAATCACTTTCATGGAAAGGGGATGCCAATCTTCCAAAAAACTACGAGTTTCCTGAAATCTCAGCACACATTTTTTCACCCAATCTTGATGACACTTTCAGGTAATGATCAGTACCCCAATCCCACTTGGCTCACCAAATTTCGTTCTTCTAGGTTAAACCGTTCGTTGGCAGTAACAGTTTTAATTTTTAGGTTTCACTCTGTTTTCTCCTATATGGATACATGTAGTTGGAACTCTAAATCAAACACGGTTTTTGCTAGCTCTTTGAAACTTGACACAATAAAGTAGCTCCAAGTTCTATCTCAATGGTTTGTTACCTATTGATGTAGCCCTAAGCAGAGACTGGCGCAAATCACTTTCATTTAAAGGGTTGCCAAGCTTCCAAAAAACCACGAGTTTCCTGAAATCTCAGCACACATTTTTTCACCCAATCTTGATGACACTTTCAGGTAATGATCAGTACCCCAATCCCACTTGGCTCACCAAATTTCGTTCTTCTAGGTTAAACCGTTCGTTGGCAGTAACAGTTTTAATTTTTAGGTTTCACTCTGTTTTCTCCTATATGGATACATGTAGTTGGAACTCTAAATCAAACACGGTTAGTGCTAGCTCTTTGAAACTTGACACAATAAAATAGCTCCAAGTTCTATCTCTATGGTTTGTTTCCTATTGATGTAGCCCTAAGCAGAGACTGGCGCAAATCACTTTCATGGAAAGGGGTTGCCAAGCTTCCAAAAAACTACGAGTTTCCTGAAATCTCAGCACACATTTTTTCACCCAATCTTGATGACACTTTCAGGTAACGATCAGTACAACAAATCCCACTTGGGTCACCAAGTTTCTTTCTTTTATGTTAAACCGTTCGTTGGCAGTAACAGTTTTAATTTTTAGGTTTCACTCTGTTTTCTCCTATATGGATACATGTACTTGGAACTCTAAATCAAACACGGTTTGTGCTAGCTCTTTGAAACTTGACAAAATAAAGTATCTCCAATTTCTATCTCTATGGTTTGTTTCCTATTGATGTAGCCCTAAGCAGAGACTGGCGCAAATCACTTTCATGGAAAGGGGTTGCCAATCTTCCAAAAAACTGCGAGATTACTGAAATCTCAGCACACATTTTTTCACCCAAACTTGATGACACTTTCAGGTAATGATCAGTACCCCAATCCCACTTGGCTCACCAAATTTCGTTCTTCTAGGTTAAACCGTTCGTTGGCAGTAACAGTTTTAATTTTTAGGTTTCACTCTGTTTTCTCCTATATGGATACATGTAGTTGGAACTCTAAATCAAACACGGTTTGTGCTAGCTCTTTGAAACTTGACAAAATAAAGTAGCTCCAAGTTCTATCTCTATGGTTTGTTTCCTATTGATGTAGCCCTAAGCAGAGACTGGCGCAAATCACTTTCATGGAAAGGGGATGCCAATCTTCCAAAAAACTACGAGTTTCCTGAAATCTCAGCACACATTTTTTCACCCAATCTTGATGACACTTTCAGGTAATGATCAGTACCCCAATCCCACTTGGCTCACCAAATTTCGTTCTTCTAGGTTAAACCGTTCGTTGGCAGTAACAGTTTTAACTTTTAGGTTTCACTCTGTTTTCTCCTATATGGATACATGTAGTTGGAACTCTAAATCAAACACGGTTTTTGCTAGCTCTTTGAAACTTGACACAATAAAGTATCTCCAAGTTCTATCTCAATGGTTTGTTTCCTATTGATGTAGCCCTAAGCAGAGACTGGCGCAAATCACTTTCATTTAAAGGGGTTGCCAAGCTTCCAAAAAACCACGAGTTTCCTCAAATCTCAGCACACATTTTTCACCCAATCTTGATGACACTTTCAGGTAATGATCAGTACCCCAATCCCACTTGGCTCACCAAATTTCGTTCTTCTAGGTTAAACCGTTCGTTGGCAGTAACAGTTTTAATTTTTAGGTTTCACTCTGTTTTCTCCTATATGGATACATGTAGTTGGAACTCTAAATCAAACACGGTTAGTGCTAGCTCTTTGAAACTTGACACAATAAAATAGCTCCAAGTTCTATCTCTATGGTTTGTTTCCTATTGATGTAGCCCTATGCAGAGACTGGCGCAAATCACTTTCATGGAAAGGGGTTGCCAATCTTCCAAAAAACTACGAGTTTCCTGAAATCTCAGCACACATTTTTTCACACCATCTTGATGACACTTTCAGGTAATAATCAGTACCCCAATCCCACTAGGGTCACCAAATTTCGTTCTTCTAGTTTAAACCGTTCGTTGGCAGTAACAGTTTAAATTTTTAGGTTTCACTCTGTTTTCTCCTATATGGATACATGTAGTTGGAACTCTAAATCAAACACGGTTTCTGCTAGCTCTTTGAAACTTGACACAATAAAGTAGCTCCAAGTTCTATCTCTATGGTTTGTTTCCTATTGATGTAGCCCTAAGCAGAGACTGGCGCAAATCACTTTCATGGAAAGGGGTTTACAATCTTCCAAAAAACTACGAGTTTCCTGAAATCTCAGCACACATTTTTTCAACCAAACTTGATGACACTTTCAGGTAATGATCACTAACCGAATCCCACTTGGCTCACCAAATTTCGTTCTTCTAGGTTAAACCGTTCGTTGGCAGTAACAGTTTTAACTTTTAGGTTTCACTCAATTTTCTCCTAACTGGATACATGTAGTTGGAACTCTAAATCAAACACGGTTTGTGCTAGCTCTTTGAAACTTGACACAATAAAGTAGCTCCATGTTCTATCTCTATGGTTTGTTTCCTATTGATGTAGCCCTAAGCAGAGACTGGCGCAAATCACTTTCATGGAAAGGGGTTGCCAATCTTCCAAAAAACTACGAGTTTCCTGAAATCTCAGCACACATTTTTTCACCCAATCTTGATGACACATTCAGGTAATGATCAGTACAACAAATCCCACTTGGTTCTCCAAGTTTCTTTCTTCTAGGTTAAACCGTTCGTTGGCAGTAACAGTTTTAATTTTTACGTTTCACTCTGTTTTCTCCTATATGGATACATGTAGTTGGAACTCTAAATCAAACACGGTTTGTGCTAGCTCTTTGAAACTTGACACAATAAAGTAGCTCCAAGTTCTATCTCTATGGTTTGTTTCCTATTGATGTAGCCCTAAGCAGAGACTGGCGCAAATCACTTTCATGGAAAGGGGTTGCCAAGCTTCCAAAAAACTACGAGTTTCCTGAAATCTCAGCACACATTTTTTCACCCAATCTTGATGACACTTTCAGGTAACGATCAGTACAACAAATCCCACTTGGGTCACCAAGTTTCTTTCTTTTAGGTTAAACCGTTCGTTGGCAGTAACAGTTTTAATTTTTAGGTTTCACTCTGTTTTCTCCTATATGGATACATGTACTTGGAACTCTAAATCAAACACGGTTTGTGCTAGCTCTTTGAAATTTGACAAAATAAAGTATCTCCAAGTTCTATCTCTATGGTTTGTTTCCTATTGATGTAGCCCTAAGCAGAGACTGGCGCAAATCACTTTCATGGAAAGGGGTTGCCAATCTTCCAAAAAACTGCGAGTTTCCTGAAATCTCAGCACACATTTTTTCACCCAAACTTGATGACACTTTCAGGTAATGATCAGTACCCCAATCCCACTTGGCTCACCAAATTTCGTTCTTCTAGGTTAAACCGTTCGTTGGCAGTAACAGTTTTAATTTTTAGGTTTCACTCTGTTTTCTCCTATATGGATACATGTAGTTGGAACTCTAAATCAAACACGGTTTGTGCTAGCTCTTTGAAACTTGACACAATAAAGTAGCTCCAAGTTCTATCTCTATGGTTTGTTTCCTATTGATGTAGCCCTAAGCAGAGACTGGCGCAAATCACTTTCATGGAAAGGGGATGCCAATCTTCCAAAAAACTACGAGTTTCCTGAAATCTCAGCACACATTTTTTCACCCAATCTTGATGACACTTTCAGGTAATGATCAGTACCCCAATCCCACTTGGCTCACCAAATTTCGTTCTTCTAGGTTAAACCGTTCGTTGGCAGTAACAGTTTTAATTTTTAGGTTTCACTCTGTTTTCTCCTATATGGATACATGTAGTTGGAACTCTAAATCAAACACGGTTTTTGCTAGCTCTTTGAAACTTGACACAATAAAGTAGCTCCAAGTTCTATCTCAATGGTTTGTTACCTATTGATGTAGCCCTAAGCAGAGACTGGCGCAAATCACTTTCATTTAAAGGGTTGCCAAGCTTCCAAAAAACCACGAGTTTCCTGAAATCTCAGCACACATTTTTTCACCCAATCTTGATGACACTTTCAGGTAATGATCAGTACCCCAATCCCACTTGGCTCACCAAATTTCGTTCTTCTAGGTTAAACCGTTCGTTGGCAGTAACAGTTTTAATTTTTAGGTTTCACTCTGTTTTCTCCTATATGGATACATGTAGTTGGAACTCTAAATCAAACACGGTTAGTGCTAGCTCTTTGAAACTTGACACAATAAAATAGCTCCAAGTTCTATCTCTATGGTTTGTTTCCTATTGATGTAGCCCTAAGCAGAGACTGGCGCAAATCACTTTCATGGAAAGGGGTTGCCAAGCTTCCAAAAAACTACGAGTTTCCTGAAATCTCAGCACACATTTTTTCACCCAATCTTGATGACACTTTCAGGTAACGATCAGTACAACAAATCCCACTTGGGTCACCAAGTTTCTTTCTTTTATGTTAAACCGTTCGTTGGCAGTAACAGTTTTAATTTTTAGGTTTCACTCTGTTTTCTCCTATATGGATACATGTACTTGGAACTCTAAATCAAACACGGTTTGTGCTAGCTCTTTGAAACTTGACAAAATAAAGTATCTCCAATTTCTATCTCTATGGTTTGTTTCCTATTGATGTAGCCCTAAGCAGAGACTGGCGCAAATCACTTTCATGGAAAGGGGTTGCCAATCTTCCAAAAAACTGCGAGATTACTGAAATCTCAGCACACATTTTTTCACCCAAACTTGATGACACTTTCAGGTAATGATCAGTACCCCAATCCCACTTGGCTCACCAAATTTCGTTCTTCTAGGTTAAACCGTTCGTTGGCAGTAACAGTTTTAATTTTTAGGTTTCACTCTGTTTTCTCCTATATGGATACATGTAGTTGGAACTCTAAATCAAACACGGTTTGTGCTAGCTCTTTGAAACTTGACAAAATAAAGTAGCTCCAAGTTCTATCTCTATGGTTTGTTTCCTATTGATGTAGCCCTAAGCAGAGACTGGCGCAAATCACTTTCATGGAAAGGGGATGCCAATCTTCCAAAAAACTACGAGTTTCCTGAAATCTCAGCACACATTTTTTCACCCAATCTTGATGACACTTTCAGGTAATGATCAGTACCCCAATCCCACTTGGCTCACCAAATTTCGTTCTTCTAGGTTAAACCGTTCGTTGGCAGTAACAGTTTTAACTTTTAGGTTTCACTCTGTTTTCTCCTATATGGATACATGTAGTTGGAACTCTAAATCAAACACGGTTTTTGCTAGCTCTTTGAAACTTGACACAATAAAGTATCTCCAAGTTCTATCTCAATGGTTTGTTTCCTATTGATGTAGCCCTAAGCAGAGACTGGCGCAAATCACTTTCATTTAAAGGGGTTGCCAAGCTTCCAAAAAACCACGAGTTTCCTCAAATCTCAGCACACATTTTTCACCCAATCTTGATGACACTTTCAGGTAATGATCAGTACCCCAATCCCACTTGGCTCACCAAATTTCGTTCTTCTAGGTTAAACCGTTCGTTGGCAGTAACAGTTTTAATTTTTAGGTTTCACTCTGTTTTCTCCTATATGGATACATGTAGTTGGAACTCTAAATCAAACACGGTTAGTGCTAGCTCTTTGAAACTTGACACAATAAAATAGCTCCAAGTTCTATCTCTATGGTTTGTTTCCTATTGATGTAGCCCTATGCAGAGACTGGCGCAAATCACTTTCATGGAAAGGGGTTGCCAATCTTCCAAAAAACTACGAGTTTCCTGAAATCTCAGCACACATTTTTTCACACCATCTTGATGACACTTTCAGGTAATAATCAGTACCCCAATCCCACTAGGGTCACCAAATTTCGTTCTTCTAGTTTAAACCGTTCGTTGGCAGTAACAGTTTAAATTTTTAGGTTTCACTCTGTTTTCTCCTATATGGATACATGTAGTTGGAACTCTAAATCAAACACGGTTTCTGCTAGCTCTTTGAAACTTGACACAATAAAGTAGCTCCAAGTTCTATCTCTATGGTTTGTTTCCTATTGATGTAGCCCTAAGCAGAGACTGGCGCAAATCACTTTCATGGAAAGGGGTTTACAATCTTCCAAAAAACTACGAGTTTCCTGAAATCTCAGCACACATTTTTTCAACCAAACTTGATGACACTTTCAGGTAATGATCACTAACCGAATCCCACTTGGCTCACCAAATTTCGTTCTTCTAGGTTAAACCGTTCGTTGGCAGTAACAGTTTTAACTTTTAGGTTTCACTCAATTTTCTCCTAACTGGATACATGTAGTTGGAACTCTAAATCAAACACGGTTTGTGCTAGCTCTTTGAAACTTGACACAATAAAGTAGCTCCATGTTCTATCTCTATGGTTTGTTTCCTATTGATGTAGCCCTAAGCAGAGACTGGCGCAAATCACTTTCATGGAAAGGGGTTGCCAATCTTCCAAAAAACTACGAGTTTCCTGAAATCTCAGCACACATTTTTTCACCCAATCTTGATGACACATTCAGGTAATGATCAGTACAACAAATCCCACTTGGTTCTCCAAGTTTCTTTCTTCTAGGTTAAACCGTTCGTTGGCAGTAACAGTTTTAATTTTTACGTTTCACTCTGTTTTCTCCTATATGGATACATGTAGTTGGAACTCTAAATCAAACACGGTTTGTGCTAGCTCTTTGAAACTTGACACAATAAAGTAGCTCCAAGTTCTATCTCTATGGTTTGTTTCCTATTGATGTAGCCCTAAGCAGAGACTGGCGCAAATCACTTTCATGGAAAGGGGTTGCCAAGCTTCCAAAAAACTACGAGTTTCCTGAAATCTCAGCACACATTTTTTCACCCAATCTTGAAGACACTTTCAGGTAACGATCAGTACAACAAATCCCACTTGGGCCACCAAGTTTCTTTCTTTTAGGTTAAACCGTTCGTTGGCAGTAACAGTTTTAATTTTTAGGTTTCACTCTGTTTTCTCCTATATGGATACATGTACTTGGAACTCTAAATCAAACACGGTTTGTGCTAGCTCTTTGAAACTTGACAAAATAAAGTATCTCCAAGTTCTATCTCTATGGTTTGTTTCCTATTGATGTAGCCCTAAGCAGAGACTGGCGCAAATCACTTTCATGGAAAGGGGTTGCCAATCTTCCAAAAAACTGCGAGTTTCCTGAAATCTCAGCACACATTTTTTCACCCAAACTTGATGACACTTTCAGGTAATGATCAGTACCCCAATCCCACTTGGCTCACCAAATTTCGTTCTTCTAGGTTAAAGCGTTCGTTGGCAGTAACAGTTTTAATTTTTAGGTTTCACTCTGTTTTCTCCTATATGGATACATGTAGTTGGAACTCTAAATCAAACACGGTTTGTGCTAGCTCTTTGAAACTTGACAAAATAAAGTAGCTCCAAGTTCTATCTCTATGGTTTGTTTCCTATTGATGTAGCCCTAAGCAGAGACTGGCGCAAATCACTTTCATGGAAAGGGGATGCCAATCTTCCAAAAAACTACGAGTTTCCTGAAATCTCAGCACACATTTTTTCACCCAATCTTGATGACACTTTCAGGTAATGATCAGTACCCCAATCCCACTTGGCTCACCAAATTTCGTTCTTCTAGGTTAAACCGTTCGTTGGCAGTAACAGTTTTAATTTTTAGGTTTCACTCTGTTTTCTCCTATATGGATACATGTAGTTGGAACTCTAAATCAAACACGGTTTTTGCTAGCTCTTTGAAACTTGACACAATAAAGTAGCTCCAAGTTCTATCTCAATGGTTTGTTTCCTATTGATGTAGCCCTAAGCAGAGACTGGCGCAAATCACTTTCATTTAAAGGGGTTGCCATGCTTCCAAAAAACTACGAGTTTCCTGAAATCTCAGCACACATTTTTTCACCCAATCTTGATGACACTTTCAGGTAATGATCAGTACACCAATCCCACTTGGCTCACCAAATTTCGTTCTTCTAGGTAAACCGTTCGTTGGCAGTAACAGTTTTAATTTTTAGGTTTCACTCTGTTTTCTCCTATATGGATACATGTAGTTGGAACTCTAAATCAAACACGGTTTGTGCTAGCTCTTTGAAACTTGACACAATAAAATAGCTCCAAGTTCTATCTCTATGGTTTGTTTCCTATTGATGTAGCCCTAAGCAGAGACTGGCGCAAATCACTTTCATTGAAAGGGGTTGACAAGCTTCCAAAAAACTGCGAGTTTCCTGAAATCTCAGCACACATTTTTTCACACCATCTTGATGACACTTTCAGGTAATAATCAGTACCCCAATCCCACTAGGGTCACCAAATTTCGTTCTTCTAGGTTAAACCGTTCGTTGGCAGTAACAGTTTTAATTTTTAGGTTTCACTCTGTTTTCTCCTATATGGATACATGTAGTTGGAACTCTAAATCAAACACGGTTTCTGCTAGCTCTTTGAAACTTGACACAATAAAGTAGCTCCAAGTTCTATCTCTATGGTTTGTTTCCTATTGATGTAGCCCTAAGCAGAGACTGGCGCAAATCACCCTCATGGAAAGGGGTTTACAATCTTCCAAAAAACTACGAGTTTCCTGAATTCTCAGGACACATTTTTTCAACCAAACTTGATGACACTTTCAGGTAATGATCACTAACCCAATCCCACTTGGCTCACCAAATTTCGTTCTTCTAGGTTAAACCGTTCGTTGGCAGTAACAGTTTTAACTTTTAGGTTTCACTCAATTTTCTCCTAAATGGATACATGTAGTTGGAACTCTAAATCAAACACGGTTTGTGCTAGCTCTTTGAAACTTGACACAATAAAGTAGCTCCAAGTTCTATCTCTATGGTTTGTTTCCTATTGATGTAGCCCTAAGCAGAGACTGGCGCAAATCACTTTCATGGAAAGGGGTTGCCAATCTTCCAAAAAACTGCAAGTTTCCTGAAATCTCAGCACACATTTTTCCCCCAATCTTGATGACACTTTCAGGTAATGATCAGCACCCCAATCCCACTTGGCTCACCAAATTTCGTTCTTCTAGGTTAAACCGTTCGTGGCAGTAACAGTTTTAATTTTTAGGTTTCACTCTGTTTTCTCCTATATGGATACATGTAGTTGGAACTCTAAATCAAACACGGTTTGTGCTAGCTCTATGAATCTTGACACAATAAAGTAGCTCCAAGTTCTATCTCTATGGTTTGTTTCCTATTGATGTAGCCCTAAGCAGAGACTGGCGCAAATCACTTTCATGGAAAGGGGTTGCCAATCTTCCAAAAAACTGCTAGCTTCCTGAAATCTCAGCACACATTTTTTCACCCAATCTTGATGACACTTTCAGGTAATGATCAGTACCCCAATCCCACTAGGGTCACCAAATTTCGTTCTTCTAGGTTAAACCGTTCGTTGGCAGTAACAGTTTTAATTTTTAGGTTTCACTCTGTTTTCTCCTATATGGATACATGTAGTTGGAACTCTAAATCAAACACGGTTTCTGCTAGCTCTTTGAAACTTGACACAATAAAGTAGCTCCAAGTTCTATCTCTATGGTTTGTTTCCTATTGATGTAGCCCTAAGCAGAGACTGGCGCAAATCACTTTCATGGAAAGGGGTTGCCAAGCTTCCAAAAAACTACGAGTTTCCTGAAATCTCAGCACACATTTTTTCAACCAAACTTGATGACACTTTCAGGTAATGATCACTAACCCAATCCCAGTTGGCTCACCAAATTTCGTTCTTCTAGGTTAAACCGTTCGTTTGCAGTAACAGTTTTAACTTTTAGGTTTCACTCAATTTTCTCCTAACTGGATACATGTAGTTGGAACTCTAAATCAAACACGGTTTGTGCTAGCTCTTTGAAACTTGACACAATAAAGTAGCTCCATGTTCTATCTCTATGGTTTGTTTCCTATTGATGTAGCCTAAGCAGAGACTGGCGCAAATCACTTTCATGGAAAGGGGTTGCCAATCTTCCAAAAAACTACGAGTTTCCTGAAATCTCAGCACACATTTTTTCACCCAATCTTGATGACACATTCAGGTAATGATCAGTACAACAAATCCCACTTGGTTCACCAAGTTTCTTTCTTCTAGGTTAAACCGTTCGTTGGCAGTAAAAGTTTTAATTTTTACGTTTCACTCTGTTTTCTCCTATATGAATACATGTAGTTGGAACTCTAAATCAAACACGGTTTGTGCTAGCTCTTTGAAACTTGACACAATAAAGTAGCTCCAAGTTCTATCTCTATGGTTTGTTTCCTATTGATGTAGCCCTAAGCAGAGACTGGCGCAAATCACTTTCATAGAAAGGGGTTGCCAAGCTTCCAAAAAACTACGAGTTTCCTGAAATCTCAGCACACATTTTTTCACCCAATCTTGATGACACTTTCAGGTAATGATCAGTACAACAAATCCCACTTGGGTCACCAAGTTTCTTTCTTTTAGGTTAAACCGTTCGTTGGCAGTAACAGTTTTAATTTTTAGGTTTCACTCTGTTTTCTCCTATATGGACACATGTACTTGGAACTCTAAATCAAACACGGTTTGTGCTAGCTCTTTTAAACTTGACAAAATAAAGTATCTCCAAGTTCTATCTCTATGGTTTGTTTCCTATTGATGTAGCCCTAAGCAGAGACTGGCGCAAATCACTTTCATGGAAAGGGGTTGCCAATCTTCCAAAAAACTGCGAGTTTCCTGAAATCTCAGCACACATTTTTTCACCCAAACTTGATGACACTTTCAGGTAATGATCAGTACCCCAATCCCACTTGGCTCACCAAATTTCGTTCTTCTAGGTTAAACCGTTCGTTGGCAGTAACAGTTTTAATTTTTAGGTTTCACTCTGTTTTCTCCTATATGGATACATGTAGTTGGAACTCTAAATCAAACACGGTTTGTGCTAGCTCTTTGAAACTTGACAAAATAAAGTAGCTCCAAGTTCTATCTCTATGGTTTGTTTCCTATTGATGTAGCCCTAAGCAGAGACTGGCGCAAATCACTTTCATGGAAAGGGGATGCCAAGCTTCCAAAAAACTACGAGTTTCCTGAAATCTCAGCACACATTTTTTCACCCAATCTTGATGACACTTTCAGGTAATGATCAGTACCCCAATCCCACTTGGCTCACCAAATTTCGTTCTTCTAGGTTAAACCGTTCGTTGGCAGTAACAGTTTTAATTTTTAGGTTTCACTGTGTTTTCTCCTATATGGATACATGTAGTTGGAACTCTAAATCAAACACGGTTTGTGCTAGCTCTTTGAAACTTGACACAATAAAGTAGCTCCAAGTTCTATCTCTACGGTTTGTTTCCTATTGATGTAGCCCTAAGCAGAGACTGGCGCAAATCACTTTCATGGAAAGGGGTTGCCAATCTTCCAAAAAACTACGAGTTTCCTGAAATCTCAGGACACATTTTTTCACCCAATCTTGATGACACTTTCAGGTAATGATCAGTACCCCAATCCCACTTGGCTCACCAAATTTCGTTCTTCTAGGTTAAACCGTTCGTTGGCAGTAACAGGTTTAATTTTTAGGTTTCACTCTGTTTTCTCCTATATGGATACATGTAGTTGGAACTCTAAATCAAACACGGTTTGTGCTAGCTCTTTGAAACTTGACACAATAAAGTAGCTCCATGTTCTGTCTCTATGGTTTGTTTCGTATTGATGTAGCCCTAAGCAGAGACTGGCGCAAATCACTTTCATGGAAAGGGGTTGCCAATCTTCCAAAAAACTACGAGTTTCCTGAAATCTCATCACACATTTTTTCACCCAATCTTGATGACACTTTCCGGTAATGATCAGTACCCCAATCCCACTTGGCTCACCAAATTTTGTTCTTCTAGGTTAAACCGTTCGTTGGCAGTAACAGTTTTAATTTTTAGGTTTCACTCTGTTTTCTCCTATATGGATACATGTAGGTGGAACTCTAAATCAAACACGGTTTTTGCTAGCTCTTTGAAACTTGACACAATAAAGTAGCTCCAATTTCTTTCTCAATGGTTTGTTTCCTATTGATGTAGCCCTAAGCAGAGACTGGCGCAAATCACTTTCATTTAAAGGGGTTGCCAAGCTTCCAAAAAACTACGAGTTTCCTGAAATCTCAGCACACATTTTTTCACCCAATCTTGATGACACTTTCAGGTAATGATCAGTACCCCAATCCCACTTGGCTCACCAAATTTCGTTCTTCTAGGTTAAACCGTTCGTTGGCAGTAACAGTTTTAATTTTTAGGTTTCACTCTGTTTTCTCCTATATGGATACATGTAGTTGGAACTCTAAATCAAACACGGTTTGTGCTAGCTCTTTGAAACTTGACACAATAAAGTAGCTCCATGTTCTATCTCTATGGTTTGTTTCCTATTGATGTAGCCCTAAGCAGAGACTGGCACAAATCACTTTCATGGAAAGGGGTTGCCAAGCTTCCAAAAAACTACGAGTTTCCTGAAATCTCAGCACACATTTTTTCACCGAATCTTGATGACACTTTCAGGTAATGATCAGTACCCCAATCCCACTTGGCTCACCAAATTTCGTTCTTCTAGGTTAAACCGTTCATTGGCAGTAACAGTTTTAATTTTTAGGTTTCACTCTGTTTTCTCCTATATGGATACATGTAGTTGGAACTCTAAATAAACACGGTTTGTGCTAACTCTTTGAAACTTGACACAATAAAATAGCTCCAAGTTCTATCTCTATGGTTTGTTTCCTATTGATGTAGCCCTAAGCAGAGACTGGCGCAAATCACTTTCATGGAAAGGGATTGACAAGCTTCCAAAAAACTATGAGTTTCCTGAAATCTCAGCACACATTTTTTCACCCAATCTTGATGACACTTTCAGGTAATGATCAGCACCCCAATCCCACTTGGGTCACCGAGTTTCTTTCTTTTAGGTTAAACCGTTCGTTGGCAGTAACAGTTTTAATTTTTAGGTTTCACTCTGTTTTCTCCTATATGGATACATGTAGTTGGAACTCTAAATCAAACACGGTTTGTGCTATCTCTTTGAAACTTGACACAATAAAGTAGCTCCAAGTTCTATCTCTATGGTTTGTTTCCTATTGATGTATCCCTAAGCAGAGACTGGCGCAAATCACTTTCATGGAAAGGGGTTGCCAATCTTCCAAAAAACTACGAGTTTCCTGAAATCTCAGTACACATTTTTTCACCCAATCTTGATGACACTTTCAGGTAATGATCAGTACCCCAATCCCACTTGGCTCACCAAATTTCGTTCTTCTAGGTTAAACCGTTCGTTGGCAGTAACAGTTTTAATTTTTAGGTTTCACTCTGTTTTCTCCTATATGGATACATGTAGTTGGAACTCTAAATCAAACACGGTTTGTGCTAGCTCTTTGAAACTTGACACAATAAAGTAGCTCCATGTTCTATCTCTATGGTTTGTTTCCTATTGATGTAGCCCTAAGCAGAGACTGGCGCAAATCACTTTCATTTAAAGGGGTTGCCAAGCTTCCAAAAAACTACGAGTTTCCTGAAATCTCAGCACACATTTTTTCACCCAATCTTGATGACACTTTCAGGTAATGATCAGTACCCCAATCCCACTTGGCTCACCAAATTTCGTTCTTCTAGGTTAAACCGTTCGTTGGCAGTAACAGTTTTAATTTTTAGGTTTCACTCTGTTTTCTCCTATATGGATACATGTAGTTGGAACTCTAAATCAAACACGGTTTGTGCTAGCTCTTTGAAACTTGACACAATAAAATAGCTCCAAGTTCTCTCTCTATGGTTTGTTTCCTATTGATGTAGCCCTAAGCAGAGACTGGCGCAAATCACTTTCATGGAAAGGGGTTGACAAGCTTCCAAAAAACTGCGAGTTTCCTCAAATCTCAGCACACATTTTTTCACCCAATCTTGATGACACTTTCAGGTAATGATCAGTACCCCAATCCCACTTGGCTCACCAAATTTCGTTCTTCTAGGTTAAACCGTTCGTTGGCAGTAACAGTTTTAACTTTTAGGTTTCACTCAATTTTCTCCTATATGAATACATGTAGTTGGAACTCTAAATCAAACACGGTTTGTGCTAGCTCTTTGAAACTTGACACAATAAAGTAGCTCCATGTTCTCTCTCTATGGTTTGTTTCCTATTGATGTAGCACTAAGCAGAGACTGGCGCAAATCACTTTCATGGAAAGGGGTTTCCAATCTTCCAAAAAACTAAGAGTTTCCTGAAATCTCAGCACACATTTTTTCACACAATCTTGATGACACTTTCAGGTAATGATCAGTACCCTAATCCCACTTGGCTCACCAAATTTCGTTCTTCTAGGTTAAACCGTTCGTTGGCAGTAACAGGTTTAATTTTTAGGTTTCACTCTGTTTTCTCCTATATGGATACATGTAGTTGGAACTCTAAATCAAACACGGTTTGTGCTAGCTCTTTGAAACTTGACACAATAAAGTAGCTCCAAGTTCTATCTCTATGGTTTGTTTCCTATTGATGTAGCCCTAAGCAGAGACTGGCGCAAATCACTTTCATGGAAAGGGGTTGCCAATCTTCCAAAAAACTACGAGTTTCCTGAAATCACAGCACACATTTTTTCACCCAATCTTGATGACACTTTCAGGTAATGATCAGTACCCCATTCCCACTTGGCTCACCAAATTTCGTTCTTCTAGGTTAAACCGTTCGTTGGCAGTAACAGTTTTAACTTTTAGGTTTCACTCAATTTACTCCTATATGAGTACATGTATTTGGAACTCTAAATCAAACACGGTTTGTGCTAGCTCTTTGAAACTTGACACAATAAAGTAGCTCCAAGTTCTTTCTCTATGGTTTGTTTCCTATTGATGTAGCCCTAAGCAGAGACTGCCGCAAATCACTTTCATGGAAAGGGGTTGACAATCTTCCAAAAAACTAAGAGTTTCCTGAAATCTCAGCACACATTTTTCCCCCAATCTTGATGACACTTTCAGGTAATGATCAGCACCCCAATCCCACTTGGCTCACCAAATTTCGTTCTTCTAGGTTAAACCGTTCGTTGGCAGTAACAGTTTTAATTTTTAGGTTTCACTCTGTTTTCTCCTATACGGATACATGTAGTTGGAACTCTAAATCAAACACGGTTTGTGCTAGCTCTATGAAACTTGACACAATAAAGTAGCTCCAAGTTCTATCTCTATGGTTTGTTTCCTATTGATGTAGCCCTAAGCAGAGACTGGCGCAAATCACTTTCATGGAAGGGGTTGCCAATCTTCCAAAAAACTGCTAGCTTCCTGAAATCTCAGCACACATTTTTTCACACCATCTTGATGACACTTTCAGGTAATGATCAGTACCCCAATCCCACTAGGGTCACCAAATTTCGTTCTTCTAGGTTAAACCGTTCGTTGGCAGTAACAGTTTTAATTTTTAGGTTTCACTCTGTTTTCTCCTATATGGATACATGTAGTTGGAACTCTAAATCAAACACGGTTTCTGCTAGCTCTTTGAAACTTGACACAATAAAGTAGCTCCAAGTTCTACCTCTATGGTTTGTTTCCTATTGATGTAGCCCTAAGCAGAGACTGGCGAAAATCACTTTCATGGAAAGGGGTTTACAATCTTCCAAAAAACTACGAGTTTCCTGAAATCTCAGCACACATTTTTTCAACCAAACTTGATGACACTTTCAGGTAATGATCACTAACCCAATCCCACTTGGCTCACCAAATTTCGTTCTTCTAGGTTAAACCGTTCGTTTGCAGTAACAGATTTAACTTTTAGGTTTCACTCAATTTTCTCCTAACTGGATACATGTAGTTGGAACTCTAAATCAAACACGGTTTGTGCTAGCTCTTTGAAACTTGACACAATAAAGTAGCTCCATGTTCTATCTCTATGGTTTGTTTCCTATTGATGTAGCCCTAAGCAGAGACTGGCGCAAATCACTTTCATGGAAAGGGGTTGACAAGCTTCCAAAAAACTGCGAGTTTCCTGAAATCTGAGCACACATTTTTTCACCCAATCTTGATGACACTTTCAGGTAATGATCAGCACCCCAATCCTACTTGGCTCACCAAATTTCGTTCTTCTAGGTTAAACCGTTCGTTGGCAGTAACAGTTTTAATTTTTAGGTTTCACTCTGTTTTCTCCTATATGGATACATGTAGTTGGAACTCTAAATCAAACACGGTTTGTGCTAGCTCTTTGAAACTTGACACAATAAAGTAGCTCCAAGTTCTATCTCTACGGTTTGTTTCCTATTGATGTAGCCCTAAGCAGAGACTGGCGCAAATCACTTTCATGGAAAGGGGGTGCCAATCTTCCAAAAAACTATGAGTTTCCTGAAATCTCAGGACACATTTTTTCACCCAATCTTGATGACACTTTCAGGTAATGATCAGTACCCCAATCCCACTTGGCTCACCAAATTTTGTTCTTCTAGGTTAAACCGTTCGTTGGCAGTAACAGGTTTAATTTTTAGGTTTCACTCTGTTTTCTCCTATATGGATACATGTAGTTGGAACTCTAAATCAAACACGGTTTGTGCTAGCTCTTTGAAACTTGACACAATAAAGTAGCTCCAAGTTCTGTCTCTATGGTTTGTTTCGTATTGATGTAGCCCTAAGCAGAGACTGGCGCAAATCACTTTCATGGAAAGGGGTTGCCAATCTTCCAAAAATCTGCGAGTTTCCTGAAATCTCAGCACACATTTTTTCACCCAATCTTGATGACACTTTCAGGTAATGATCAGTACCCCAATCCCACTTGGCTCACCAAATTTCGTTCTTCTAGGTTAAACCGTTCCTTGGCAGTAACAGTTTTAATTTTTAGGTTTCACTCTGTTTTCTCCTATATGGATACATGTAGGTGGAACTCTAAATCAAACACGGTTTTTGCTAGCTCTTTGAAACTTGACACAATAAAGTAGCTCCAATTTCTTTCTCAATGGTTTGTTTCCTATTGATGTAGCCCTAAGCAGAGACTGGCGCAAATCACTTTCATTTAAAGGGGATGCCAAGCTTCCAAAAAACTACGAGTTTCCTGAAATCTCAGCACACATTTTTTCACCCAATCTTGATGACACTTTCAGGTAATGATCAGTACCCCAATCCCACTTGGCTCACCAAATTTCGTTCTTCTAGGTTAAACCGTTCGTTGGCAGTAACAGTTTTAATTTTTAGGTTTCACTCTGTTTTCTCCTATATGGATACATGTAGTTGGAACTCTAAATCAAACACGGTTTGTGCTAGCTCTTTGAAACTTGACACAATAAAGTAGCTCCATGTTCTATCTCTATGGTTTGTTTCCTATTGATGTAGCCCTAAGCAGAGACTGGCACAAATCACTTTCATGGAAAGGGGTTGCCAAGCTTCCAAAAAACTACGAGTTTCCTGAAATCTCAGCACACATTTTTTCACCCAATCTTGATGACACTTTCAGGTAATGATCAGTACCCCAATCCCACTTGGCTCACCAAATTTCGTTCTTCTAGGTTAAACCGTTCATTGGCAGTAACAGTTTTAATTTTTAGGTTTCACTCTGTTTTCTCCTATATGGATACATGTAGTTGGAACTCTAAATAAACACGGTTTGTGCTAGCTCTTTGAAACTTGACACAATAGAGTAGCTCCAAGTTCTATCTCTATGGTTTGTTTCCTATTGATGTAGCCCTAAGCAGAGACTGGCGCAAATCACTTTCATGGAAAGGGGTTGCCAATCTTCCATAAACTACGAGTTTCCTGAAATCACAGCACACATTTTTTCACCCAATCTTGATGACAGTTTCAGGTAATGATCAGTACCCCATTCCCACTTGGCTCACCAAATTTCGTTCTTCTAGGTTAAACCGTTCGTTGGCAGTAACAGTTTTAACTTTTAGGTTTCACTCAATTTACTCCTATATGAGTACATGTAGTTGGAACTCTAAATCAAATACGGTTTGTGCTAGCTCTTTGAAACTTGACACAATAAAGTAGCTCCATGTTCTATCTCTATGGTTTGTTTCCTATTGATGTAGCCCTAAGCAGAGACTGGCGCAAATCACTTTCATGGAAAGGGGTTGCCAATCTTCCAAAAAACTACGAGTTTCCTGAAATCTCAGCACACATTTTTTCACCCAATCTTGATGACACATTCAGGTAATGATCAGTACAACAAATCCCACTTGGTTCACCAAGTTTCTTTCTTCTAGGTTAAACCGTTCGTTGGCAGTAACAGTTTTAATTTTTACGTTTCACTCTGTTTTCTCCTATATGAATACCTGTAGTTGGAACTCTAAATCAAACACGGTTTGTGCTAGCTCTTTGAAACTTGACACAATAAAGTAGCTCCACGTTCTATCTCTATGGTTTGTTTCCTATTGATGTAGCCCTAAGCAGAGACTGGCGCAAATCACTTTCATGGAAAGGGGTTGCCAAGCTTCCAAAAAACTACGAGTTTCCTGAAATCTCAGCACACATTTTTTCACCCAATCTTGATGACACTTTCAGGTAACGATCAGTACAACAAATCCCACTTGGGTCACCAAGTTTCTTTCTTTTAGGTTAAACCGTTCGTTGGCAGTAACAGTTTTAATTTTTAGGTTTCACTCTGTTTTCTCCTATATGGATACATGTACTTGGAACTCTAAATCAAACACGGTTTGTGCTAGCTCTTTGAAACTTGACAAAATAAAGTATCTCCAAGTTCTATCTCTATGGTTTGTTTCCTATTGATGTAGCCCTAAGCAGAGACTGGCGCAAATCACTTTCATGGAAAGGGGTTGCCAATCTTCCAAAAAACTGCGAGTTTCCTGAAATCTCAGCACACATTTTTTCACCCAAACTTGATGACACTTTCAGGTAATGATCAGTACCCCAATCCCACTTGGCTCACCAAATTTCGTTCTTCTAGGTTAAACCGTTCGTTGGCAGTAACAGTTTTAATTTTTAGGTTTCACTCTGTTTTCTCCTATATGGATACATGTAGTTGGAACTCTAAATCAAACACGGTTTGTGCTAGCTCTTTGAAACTTGACAAAATAAAGTAGCTCCAAGTTCTATCTCTATGGTTTGTTTCCTATTGATGTAGCCCTAAGCAGAGACTGGCGCAAATCACTTTCATGGAAAGGGGATGCCAATCTTCCAAAAAACTACGAGTTTCCTGAAATCTCAGCACACATTTTTTCACCCAATCTTGATGACACTTTCAGGTAATGATCAGTACCCCAATCCCACTTGGCTCACCAAATTTCGTTCTTCTAGGTTAAACTGTTCGTTGGAAGTAACAGTTTTAATTTTTAGGTTTCACTCTGTTTTCTCCTATATGGATACATGTAGTTGGAACTCTAAATCAAACACGGTTTTTGCTAGCTCTTTGAAACTTGACACAATAAAGTAGCTCCAAGTTCTATCTCAATGGTTTGTTACCTATTGATGTAGCCCTAAGCAGAGACTGGCGCAAATCACTTTCATTTAAAGGGGTTGCCAAGCTTCCAAAAAACCACGAGTTTCCTGAAATCTCAGCACACATTTTTTCACCCAATCTTGATGACACTTTCAGGTAATGATCAGTACCCCAATCCCACTTGGCTCACCAAATTTCGTTCTTCTAGGTTAAACCGTTCGTTGGCAGTAACAGTTTTAATTTTTAGGTTTCACTCTGTTTTCTCCTATATGGATACATGTAGTTGGAACTCTAAATCTAACACGGTTAGTGCTAGCTCTTTGAAACTTGACACAATAAAATAGCTCCAAGTTCTATCTCTATGGTTTGTTTCCTATTGATGTAGCCCTAAGCAGAGACTGGCGCAAATCACTTTCATGGAAAGGGGTTGCCAAGCTTCCAAAAAACTACGAGTTTCCTGAAATCTCAGCACACATTTTTTCACCCAATCTTGATGACACTTTCAGGTAACGATCAGTACAACAAATCCCACTTGGGTCACCAAGTTTCTTTCTTTTATGTTAAACCGTTCGTTGGCAGTAACAGTTTTAAATTTTAGGTTTCACTCTGTTTTCTCCTATATGGATACATGTACTTGGAACTCTAAATCAAACACGGTTTGTGCTAGCTCTTTGAAACTTGACAAAATAAAGTATCTCCAATTTCTATCTCTATGGTTTGTTTCCTATTGATGTAGCCCTAAGCAGAGACTGGCGCAAATCACTTTCATGGAAAGGGGTTGCCAATCTTCCAAAAAACTGCGAGTTTCCTGAAATCTCAGCACACATTTTTTCACCCAAAGTTGATGACACTTTCAGGTAATGATCAGTACCCCAATCCCACTTGGCTCACCAAATTTCGTTCTTCTAGGTTAAACCGTTCGTTGGCAGTAACAGTTTTAATTTTTAGGTTTCACTCTGTTTTCTCCTATATGGATACATGTAGTTGGAACTCTAAATCAAACACGGTTTGTGCTAGCTCTTTGAAACTTGACAAAATAAAGTAGCTCCAAGTTCTATCTCTATGGTTTGTTTCCTATTGATGTAGCCCTAAGCAGAGACTGGCGCAAATCACTTTCATGGAAAGGGGATGCCAATCTTCCAAAAAACTACGAGTTTCCTGAAATCTCAGCACACATTTTTTCACCCAATCTTGATGACACTTTCAGGTAATGATCAGTACCCCAATCCCACTTGGCTCACCAAATTTCGTTCTTCTAGGTTAAACCGTTCGTTGGCAGTAACAGTTTTAACTTTTAGGTTTCACTCTGTTTTCTCCTATATGGATACATGTAGTTGGAACTCTAAATCAAACACGGTTTTTGCTAGCTCTTTGAAACTTGACACAATAAAGTATCTCCAAGTTCTATCTCAATGGTTTGTTTCCTATTGATGTAGCCCTAAGCAGAGACTGGCGCAAATCACTTTCATTTAAAGGGGTTGCCAAGCTTCCAAAAAACCACGAGTTTCCTGAAATCTCAGCACACATTTTTTCACCCAATCTTGATGACACTTTCAGGTAATGATCAGTACCCCAATCCCACTTGGCTCACCAAATTTCGTTCTTCTAGGTTAAACCGTTCGTTGGCAGTAACAGTTTTAATTTTTAGGTTTCACTCTGTTTTCTCCTATATGGATACATGTAGTTGGAACTCTAAATCAAACACGGTTAGTGCTAGCTCTTTGAAACTTGACACAATAAAATAGCTCCAAGTTCTATCTCTATGGTTTGTTTCCTATTGATGTAGCCCTAAGCAGAGACTGGCGCAAATCACTTTCATGGAAAGGGGTTGACAAGCTTCCAAAAAACTACGAGTTTCCTGAAATCTCAGCACACATTTTTTCACACCATCTTGATGACACTTTCAGGTAATAATCAGTACCCCAATCCCACTAGGGTCACCAAATTTCGTTCTTCTAGTTTAAACCGTTCGTTGGCAGTAACAGTTTTAATTTTTAGGTTTCACTCTGTTTTCTCCTATATGGATACATGTAGTTGGAACTCTAAATCAAACACGGTTTCTGCTAGCTCTTTGAAACTTGACACAATAAAGTAGCTCCAAGTTCTATCTCTATGGTTTGTTTCCTATTGATGTAGCCCTAAGCAGAGACTGGCGCAAATCACTTTCATGGAAAGGGGTTTACAATCTTCCAAAAAACTACGAGTTTCCTGAAATCTCAGCACACATTTTTTCAACCAAACTTGATGACACTTTCAGGTAATGATCACTAACCGAATCCCACTTGGCTCACCAAATTTCGTTCTTCTAGGTTAAACCGTTCGTTGGCAGTAACAGTTTTAACTTTTAGGTTTCACTCAATTTTCTCCTAACTGGATACATGTAGTTGGAACTCTAAATCAAACACGGTTTGTGCTAGCTCTTTGAAACTTGACACAATAAAGTAGCTCCATGTTCTATCTCTATGGTTTGTTTCCTATTGATGTAGCCCTAAGCAGAGACTGGCGCAAATCACTTTCATGGAAAGGGGTTGCCAATCTTCCAAAAAACTACGAGTTTCCTGAAATCTCAGCACACATTTTTTCACCCAATCTTGATGACACATTCAGGTAATGATCAGTACAACAAATCCCACTTGGTTCTCCAAGTTTCTTTCTTCTAGGTTAAACCGTTCGTTGGCAGTAACAGTTTTAATTTTTACGTTTCACTCTGTTTTCTCCTATATGGATACATGTACTTGGAACTCTAAATCAAACACGGTTTGTGCTAGCTCTTTGAAACTTGACACAATAAAGTAGCTCCAAGTTCTATCTCTATGGTTTGTTTCCTATTGATGTAGCCCTAAGCAGAGACTGGCGCAAATCACTTTCATGGAAAGGGGTTGCCAAGCTTCCAAAAAACTACGAGTTTCCTGAAATCTCAGCACACATTTTTTCACCCAATCTTGAAGACACTTTCAGGTAACGATCAGTACAACAAATCCCACTTGGGCCACCAAGTTTCTTTCTTTTAGGTTAAACCGTTCGTTGGCAGTAACAGTTTTAATTTTTAGGTTTCACTCTGTTTTCTCCTATATGGATACATGTACTTGGAACTCTAAATCAAACACGGTTTGTGCTAGCTCTTTGAAACTTGACAAAATAAAGTATCTCCAAGTTCTATCTCTATGGTTTGTTTCCTATTGATGTAGCCCTAAGCAGAGACTGGCGCAAATCACTTTCATGGAAAGGGGTTGCCAATCTTCCAAAAAACTGCGAGTTTCCTGAAATCTCAGCACACATTTTTTCACCCAAACTTGATGACACTTTCAGGTAATGATCAGTACCCCAATCCCACTTGGCTCACCAAATTTCGTTCTTCTAGGTTAAACCGTTCGTTGGCAGTAACAGTTTTAATTTTTAGGTTTCACTCTGTTTTCTCCTATATGGATACATGTAGTTGGAACTCTAAATCAAACACGGTTTTTGCTAGCTCTTTGAAACTTGACACAATAAAGTAGCTCCAAGTTCTATCTCAATGGTTTGTTTCCTATTGATGTAGCCCTAAGCAGAGACTGGCGCAAATCACTTTCATTTAAAGGGGTTGCCATGCTTCCAAAAAACTACGAGTTTCCTGAAATCTCAGCACACATTTTTTCACCCAATCTTGATGACACTTTCAGGTAATGATCAGTACACCAATCCCACTTGGCTCACCAAATTTCGTTCTTCTAGGTTAAACCGTTCGTTGGCAGTAACAGTTTTAATTTTTAGGTTTCACTCTGTTTTCTCCTATATGGATACATGTAGTTGGAACTCTAAATCAAACACGGTTTGTGCTAGCTCTTTGAAACTTGACACAATAAAATAGCTCCAATTCTATCTCTATGGTTTGTTTCCTATTGATGTAGCCCTAAGCAGAGACTGGCGCAAATCACCCTCATGGAAAGGGGTTTACAATCTTCCAAAAAACTACGAGTTTCCTGAATTCTCAGGACACATTTTTTCAACCAAACTTGATGACACTTTCAGGTAATGATCACTAACCCAATCCCACTTGGCTCACCAAATTTCGTTCTTCTAGGTTAAACCGTTCGTTGGCAGTAACAGTTTTAACTTTTAGGTTTCACTCAATTTTCTCCTAACTGGATACATGTAGTTGGAACTCTAAATCAAACACGGTTTGTGCTAGCTCTTTGAAACTTGACACAATAAAGTAGCTCCAAGTTCTATCTCTATGGTTTGTTTCCTATTGATGTAGCCCTAAGCAGAGACTGGCGCAAATCACTTTCATGGAAAGGGGTTGCCAATCTTCCAAAAAACTGCGAGTTTCCTGAAATCTCAGCACACATATTTTCACCCAATCTTGATGACACTTTCAGGTAATGATGAGTACCCCAATCCCACTTGGCTCACCAAATTTCGTTCTTCTAGGTTAAACCGTTCGTTGCCAGTAACAGT
Source organism: Spermophilus citellus (assembly GCF_964194105.1). Lineage (NCBI taxonomy): Eukaryota > Metazoa > Chordata > Mammalia > Rodentia > Sciuridae > Spermophilus > Spermophilus citellus. The sequence continues at coordinate 393,549 of NW_027673196.1, read as the reverse complement.
TTTAATTTTTAGGTTTCACTCTGTTTTCTCCTATATGGATACATGTATTTGGAACTCTAAATCAAACACGGTTTGTGCTAGCTCTTTGAAACTTGACACAATAAAGTAGCTCCAAGTTCTATCTCTATGGTTTGTTTCCTATTGATGTAGCCCTAAGCAGAGACTGGCGCAAATCACTTTCATGGAACGGGGTTGCCAATCTTCCAAAAAACTACGAGTTTCCTGAAATCACAACACACATTTTTTCACCCAATCTTGATGACACTTTCAGGTAATGATCAGTACCCCATTCCCACTTGGCTCACCAAATTTCGTTCTTCTAGGTTAAACCGTTCGTTGGCAGTAACAGTTTTAACTTTTAGGTTTCACTCAATTTACTCCTATATGAGTACATGTATTTGGAACTCTAAATCAAACACGGTTTGTGCTAGCTCTTTGAAACTTGACACAATAAAGTAGCTCCAAGTTCTTTCTCTATGGTTTGTTTCCTATTGATGTAGCCCTAAGCAGAGACTGCCGCAAATCACTTTCATTTAAAGGGGTTGCCATGCTTCCAAAAAACTACGAGTTTCCTGAAATCTCAGCACACATTTTTCCCCCAATCTTGATGACACTTTCAGGTAATGATCAGCACCCCAATCCCACTTGGCTCACCAAATTTCGTTCTTCTAGGTTAAACCGTTCGTTGGCAGTAACAGTTTTAATTTTTAGGTTTCACTCTGTTTTCTCCTATATGGATACATGTAGTTGGAACTCTAAATCAAACACGGTTTGTGCTAGCTCTATGAATCTTGACACAATAAAGTAGCTCCAAGTTCTATCTCTATGGTTTGTTTCCTATTGATGTAGCCCTAAGCAGAGACTGGCGCAAATCACTTTCATGGAAAGGGGTTGCCAATCTTCCAAAAAACTGCTAGCTTCCTGAAATCTCAGCACACATTTTTTCACACCATCTTGATGACACTTTCAGGTAATGATCAGTACCCCAATCCCACTAGGGTCAACAAATTTCGTTCTTCTAGGTTAAACCGTTCGTTGGCAGTAACAGTTTTAATTTTTAGGTTTCACTCTGTTTTCTCCTATATGGATACATGTAGTTGGAACTCTAAATCAAACACGGTTTGTGCTAGCTCTTTGAAACTTGACACAATAAAGTAGCTCCATGTTCTATCTCTATGGTTTGTTTCCTATTGATGTAGCCCTAAGCAGAGACTGGCGCAAATCACTTTCATGGAAAGGGGTTGCCAATCTTCCAAAAAACTACGAGTTTCCTGAAATCTCAGCACACATTTTTTCACCCAATCTTGATGACACATTCAGGTAATGATCAGTACAACAAATCCCACTTGGTTCACCAAGTTTCTTTCTTCTAGGTTAAACCGTTCGTTGGCAGTAACAGTTTTAATTTTTACGTTTCACTCTGTTTTCTCCTATATGAATACATGTAGTTGGAACTCTAAATCAAACACGGTTTGTGCTAGCTCTTTGAAACTTGACACAATAAAGTAGCTCCAAGTTCTATCTCTATGGTTTGTTTCCTATTGATGTAGCCCTAAGCAGAGACTGGCGCAAATCACTTTCATGGAAAGGGGTTGCCAAGCTTCCAAAAAACTACGAGTTTCCTGAAATCTCAGCACACATTTTTTCACCCAATCTTGATGACACTTTCAGGTAATGATCAGTACAACAAATCCCACTTGGGTCACCAAGTTTCTTTCTTTTAGGTTAAACCGTTCGTTGGCAGTAACAGTTTTAATTTTTAGGTTTCACTCTGTTTTCTCCTATATGGATACATGTACTTGGAACTCTAAATCAAACACGGTTTGTGCTAGCTCTTTGAAACTTGACAAAATAAAGTAGCTCCAAGTTCTATCTCTATGGTTTGTTTCCTATTGATGTAGCCCTAAGCAGAGACTGGCGCAAATCACTTTCATGGAAAGGGGATGCCAATCTTCCAAAAAACTACGAGTTTCCTGAAATCTCAGCACACATTTTTTCACCCAATCTTGATGACACTTTCAGGTAATGATCAGTACCCCAATCCCACTTGGCTCACCAAATTTCGTTCTTCTAGGTTAAACCGTTCGTTGGCAGTAACAGTTTTAACTTTTAGGTTTCACTCTGTTTTCTCCTATATGGATACATGTAGTTGGAACTCTAAATCAAACACGGTTTTTGCTAGCTCTTTGAAACTTGACACAATAAAGTATCTCCAAGTTCTATCTCAATGGTTTGTTTCCTATTGATGTAGCCCTAAGCAGAGACTGGCGCAAATCACTTTCATTTAAAGGGGTTGCCAAGCTTCCAAAAAACCACGAGTTTCCTGAAATCTCAGCACACATTTTTTCACCCAATCTTGATGACACTTTCAGGTAATGATCAGTACCCCAATCCCACTTGGCTCACCAAATTTCGTTCTTCTAGGTTAAACCGTTCGTTGGCAGTAACAGTTTTAATTTTTAGGTTTCACTCTGTTTTCTCCTATATGGATACATGTAGTTGGAACTCTAAATCAAACACGGTTAGTGCTAGCTCTTTGAAACTTGACACAATAAAATAGCTCCAAGTTCTATCTCTATGGTTTGTTTCCTATTGATGTAGCCCTAAGCAGAGACTGGCGCAAATCACTTTCATGGAAAGGGGTTGACAAGCTTCCAAAAAACTACGAGTTTCCTGAAATCTCAGCACACATTTTTTCACACCATCTTGATGACACTTTCAGGTAATAATCAGTACCCCAATCCCACTAGGGTCACCAAATTTCGTTCTTCTAGTTTAAACCGTTCGTTGGCAGTAACAGTTTTAATTTTTAGGTTTCACTCTGTTTTCTCCTATATGGATACATGTAGTTGGAACTCTAAATCAAACACGGTTTCTGCTAGCTCTTTGAAACTTGACACAATAAAGTAGCTCCAAGTTCTATCTCTATGGTTTGTTTCCTATTGATGTAGCCCTAAGCAGAGACTGGCGCAAATCACTTTCATGGAAAGGGGTTGCCAATCTTCCAAAAAACTGCTAGCTTCCTGAAATCTCAGCACACATTTTTTCACACCATCTTGATGACATTTTCAGGTAATGATCAGTACCCCAATCCCACTAGGGTCACCAAATTTCGTTCTTCTAGGTTAAACCGTTCGTTGGCAGTAACAGTTTTAATTTTTAGGTTTCACTCTGTTTTCTCCTATATGGATACATGTAGTTGGAACTCTAAATCAAACACGGTTTGTGCTAGCTCTTTGAAACTTGACACAATAAAGTAGCTCCATGTTCTATCTCTATGGTTTGTTTCCTATTGATGTAGCCCTAAGCAGAGACTGGCGCAAATCACTTTCATGGAAAGGGGTTGCCAATCTTCCAAAAAACTACGAGTTTCCTGAAATCTCTGCACACATTTTTTCACCCAATCTTGATGACACATTCAGGTAATGATCAGTACAACAAATCCCACTTGGTTCACCAAGTTTCTTTCTTCTAGGTTAAACCGTTCGTTGGCAGTAACAGTTTTAATTTTTACGTTTCACTCTGTTTTCTCCTATATGAATACATGTAGTTGGAACTCTAAATCAAACACGGTTTGTGCTAGCTCTTTGAAACTTGACACAATAAAGTAGCTCCAAGTTCTATCTCTATGGTTTGTTTCTAATTGATGTAGCCCTAAGCAGAGACTGGCGCAAATCACTTTCATGGAAAGGGGTTGCCAAGCTTCCAAAAAACTACGAGTTTCCTGAAATCTCAGCACACATTTTTTCACCCAATCTTGATGACACTTTCAGGTAATGATCAGTACAACAAATCCCACTTGGGTCACCAAGTTTCTTTCTTTTAGGTTAAACCGTTCGTTGGCAGTAACAGTTTTAATTTTTAGGTTTCACTCTGTTTTCTCCTATATGGATACATGTACTTGGAACTCTAAATCAAACACGGTTTGTGCTAGCTCTTTGAAACTTGACAAAATAAAGTATCTCCAAGTTCTATCTCTATGGTTTGTTTCCTATTGATGTAGCCCTAAGCAGAGACTGGCGCAAATCACTTTCATGGAAAGGGGTTGCCAATCTTCCAAAAAACTGCTAGCTTCCTGAAATCTCAGCACACATTTTTTCACACCATCTTGATGACACTTTCAGGTAATGATCAGTACCCCAATCCCACTAGGGTCACCAAATTTCGTTCTTCTAGGTTAAACCGTTCGTTGGCAGTAACAGTTTTAATTTTTAGGTTTCACTCTGTTTTCTCCTATATGGATACATGTAGTTGGAACTCTAAATCAAACACGGTTTCTGCTAGCTCTTTGAAACTTGACACAATAAAGTAGCTCCAAGTTCTATCTCTATGGTTTGTTTCCTATTGATGTAGCCCTAAGCAGAGACTGGCGCAAATCACTTTCATGGAAAGGGGTTGCCAATCTTCCAAAAAACTACGAGTTTCCTGAAATCACAGCACACATTTTTTCACCCAATCTTGATGACACTTTCAGGTAATGATCAGCACCCCAATCCACTTGGCTCACCAAATTTCGTTCTTCTAGGTTAAACCGTTCGTTGGCAGTAACAGTTTTAATTTTTAGGTTTCACTCTGTTTTCTCCTATATGGATACATGTAGTTGGAACTCTAAATCAAACACGGTTTGTGCTAGCTCTATGAATCTTGACACAATAAAGTAGCTCCAAGTTCTATCTCTATGGTTTGTTTCCTATTGATGTAGCCCTAAGCAGAGACTGGCGCAAATCACTTTCATGGAAAGGGATTGCCAATCTTCCAAAAAACTGCTAGCTTCCTGAAATCTCAGCACACATTTTTTCACACCATCTTGATGACACTTTCAGGTAATGATCAGTACCCCAATCCCACTAGGGTCACCAAATTTCGTTCTTCTAGGTTAAACCGTTCGTTGGCAGTAACAGTTTTAATTTTTAGGTTTCACTCTGTTTTCTCCTATATGGATACATGTAGTTGGAACTGTAAATCAAACACGGTTTCTGCTAGCTCTTTGAAACTTGACACAATAAAGTAGCTCCAAGTTCTATCTCTATGGTTTGTTTCCTATTGATGTAGCCCTAAGCAGAGACTGGCGCAAATCACTTTCATGGAAAGGGGTTTCCAATCTTCCAAAAAACTACGAGTTTCCTGAAATCTCAGCACACATTTTTTCAACCAAACTTGATGACACTTTCAGGTAATGATCACTAACCCAATCCCAGTTGGCTCACCAAATTTCGTTCTTCTAGGTTAAACCGTTCGTTTGCAGTAACAGTTTTAACTTTTAGGTTTCACTCAATTTTCTCCTAACTGGATACATGTAGTTGGAACTCTAAATCAAACACGGTTTGTGCTAGCTCTTTGAAACTTGACACAATAAAGTAGCTCCATGTTCTATCTCTATGGTTTGTTTCCTATTGATGTAGCCCTAAGCAGAGACTGGCGCGAATCACTTTCATGGAAAGGGGTTGCCAATCTTCCAAAAAACTACGAGTTTCCTGAAATCTCAGCACACATTTTTTCACCCAATCTTGATGACACATTCAGGTAATGATCAGTACAACAAATCCCACTTGGTTCACCAAGTTTCTTTCTTCTAGGTTAAACCGTTCGTTGGCAGTAACAGTTTTAATTTTTACGTTTCACTCTGTTTTCTCCTATATGAATACATGTAGTTGGAACTCTAAATCAAACACGGTTTGTGCTAGCTCTTTGAAACTTGACACAATAAAGTAGCTCCAAGTTCTATATCTATGGTTTGTTTCCTATTGATGTAGCCCTAAGCAGAGACTGGCGCAAATCACTTTCATGGAAAGGGGTTGCCAAGCTTCCAAAAAACTACGAGTTTCCTGAAATCTCAGCACACATTTTTTCACCCAATCCTGATGACACTTTCAGGTAATGATCAGTACAACAAATCCCACTTGGGTCACCAAGTTTCTTTCTTTTAGGTTAAACCGTTCGTTGGCAGTAACAGTTTTAATTTTTAGGTTTCACTCTGTTTTCTCCTATATGGATACATGTACTTGGAACTCTAAATCAAACACGGTTTGTGCTAGCTCTTTGAAACTTGACAAAATAAAGTATCTCCAAGTTCTATCTCTATGGTTTGTTTCCTATTGATGTAGCCCTAAGCAGAGACTGGCGCAAATCACTTTCATGGAAAGGGGTTGCCAATCTTCCAAAAAACTGCTAGCTTCCTGAAATCTCAGCACACATTTTTTCACACCATCTTGATGACACTTTCAGGTAATGATCAGTACCCCAATCCCACTAGGGTCACCAAATTTCGTTCTTCTAGGTTAAACCGTTCGTTGGCAGTAACAGTTTTAATTTTTATGTTTCACTCTGTTTTCTCCTATATGGATACATGTAGTTGGAACTCTAAATCAAACACGGTTTCTGCTAGCTCTTTGAAACTTGACACAATAAAGTAGCTCCAAGTTCTATCTCTATGGTTTGTTTCCTATTGATGTAGCCCTAAGCAGAGACTGGCGCAAATCACTTTCATGGAAAGGGGTTGCCAATCTTCCAAAAAACTGCGAGTTTCCTGAAATCTCAGCACACATTTTTTCACCCAAACTTGATGACACTTTCAGGTAATGATCAGTACCCCAATCCCACTTGGCTCACCAAATTTCGTTCTTCTAGGTTAAACCGTTCGTTGGCAGTAACAGTTTTAATTTTTAGGTTTCACTCTGTTTTCTCCTATATGGATACATGTAGTTGGAACTCTAAATCAAACACGGTTTGTGCTAGCTCTTTGAAACTTGACAAAATAAAGTAGCTCCAAGTTCTATCTCGATGGTTTGTTTCCTATTGATGTAGCCCTAAGCAGAGACTGGCGCAAATCACTTTCATGGAAAGGGGATGCCAATCTTCCAAAAAACTACGAGTTTCCTGAAATCTCAGCACACATTTTTTCACCCAATCTTGATGACACTTTCAGGTAATGATCAGTACCCCAATCCCACTTGGCTCACCAAATTTCGTTCTTCTAGGTTAAACCGTTCGTTGGCAGTAACAGTTTTAACTTTTAGGTTTCACTCTGTTTTCTCCTATATGGATACATGTAGTTGGAACTCTAAATCAAACACGGTTTTTGCTAGCTCTTTGAAACTTGACACAATAAAGTATCTCCAAGTTCTATCTCTATGGTTTGTTTCCTATTGATGTAGCCCTAAGCAGAGACTGGCGCAAATCACTTTCATTTAAAGGGGTTGCCAAGCTTCCAAAAAACCACGAGTTTCCTGAAATCTCAGCACACATTTTTTCACCCAATCTTGATGACACTTTCAGGTAATGATCAGTACCCCAATCCCACTTGGCTCACCAAATTTCGTTCTTCTAGGTTAAACCGTTCGTTGGCAGTAACAGTTTTAATTTTTAGGTTTCACTCTGTTTTCTCCTATATGGATACATGTAGTTGGAACTCTAAATCAAACACGGTTTCTGCTAGCTCTTTGAAACTTGACACAATAAAGTAGCTCCAAGTTCTATCTCTATGGTTTGTTTCCTATTGATGTAGCCCTAAGCAGAGACTGGCGCAAATCACTTTCATGGAAAGGGGTTTACAATCTTCCAAAAAACTACGAATTTCCTGAAATCTCAGCACACATTTTTTCAACCAAACTTGATGACACTTTCAGGTAATGATCACTAACCGAATCCCAATAGGCTCACCAAATTTCGTTCTTCTAGGTTAAACCGTTCGTTGGCAGTAACAGTTTTAATTTTTAGGTTTCACTCTGTTTTCTCCTATATGGATACATGTAGGTGGAACTCTAAATCAAACACGGTTTTTGCTAGCTCTTTGAAACTTGACACAATAAAGTAGCTCCAATTTCTTTCTCAATGGTTTGTTTCCTATTGATGTAGCCCTAAGCAGAGACTGGCGCAAATCACTTTCATTTAAAGGGGTTGCCAAGCTTCCAAAAAACTACGAGTTTCCTGAAATCTCAGCACACATTTTTTCACCCAATCTTGATGACACTTTCAGGTAATGATCAGTACCCCAATCCCACTTGGCTCACCAAATTTCGTTCTTCTAGGTTAAACCGTTCGTTGGCAGTAACAGTTTTAATTTTTAGGTTTCACTCTGTTTTCTCCTATATGGATACATGTAGTTGGAACTCTAAATCAAACACGGTTTGTGCTAGCTCTTTGAAACTTGACACAATAAAGTAGCTCCATGTTCTATCTCTATGGTTTGTTTCCTATTGATGTAGCCCTAAGCAGAGACTGGCACAAATCACTTTCATGGAAAGGGGTTGCCAAGCTTCCAAAAAACTACGAGTTTCCTGAAATCTCAGCACACATTTTTTCACCGAATCTTGATGACACTTTCAGGTAATGATCAGTACCCCAATCCCACTTGGCTCACCAAATTTCGTTCTTCTAGGTTAAACCGTTCATTGGCAGTAACAGTTTTAATTTTTAGGTTTCACTCTGTTTTCTCCTATATGGATACATGTAGTTGGAACTCTAAATAAACACGGTTTGTGCTAACTCTTTGAAACTTGACACAATAAAATAGCTCCAAGTTCTATCTCTATGGTTTGTTTCCTATTGATGTAGCCCTAAGCAGAGACTGGCGCAAATCACTTTCATGGAAAGGGGTTCACAAGCTTCCAAAAAACTATGAGTTTCCTGAAATCTCAGCACACATTTTTTCACCCAATCTTGATGACACTTTCAGGTAATGATCAGCACCCCAATCCCACTTGGGTCACCGAGTTTCTTTCTTTTAGGTTAAACCGTTCGTTGGCAGTAACAGTTTTAATTTTTAGGTTTCACTCTGTTTTCTCCTATATGGATACATGTAGTTAAAACTCTAAATCAAACACGGTTTGTGCTATCTCTTTGAAACTTGACACAATAAAGTAGCTCCAAGTTCTATCTCTATGGTTTGTTTCCTATTGATGTATCCCTAAGCAGAGACTGGCGCAAATCACTTTCATGGAAAGGGGTTGCCAATCTTCCAAAAAACTACGAGTTTCCTGAAATCTCAGTACACATTTTTTCACCCAATCTTGATGACACTTTCAGGTAATGATCAGTACCCCAATCCCACTTGGCTCACCAAATTTCGTTCTTCTAGGTTAAACCGTTCGTTGGCAGTAACAGTTTTAATTTTTAGGTTTCACTCTGTTTTCTCCTATATGGATACATGTAGTTGGAACTCTAAATCAAACACGGTTTGTGCTAGCTCTTTGAAACTTGACACAATAAAGTAGCTCCATGTTCTATCTCTATGGTTTGTTTCCTATTGATGTAGCCCTAAGCAGAGACTGGCGCAAATCACTTTCATTTAAAGGGGTTGCCAAGCTTCCAAAAAACTACGAGTTTCCTGAAATCTCAGCACACATTTTTTCACCCAATCTTGATGACACTTTCAGGTAATGATCAGTACCCCAATCCCACTTGGCTCACCAAATTTCGTTCTTCTAGGTTAAACCGTTCGTTGGCAGTAACAGTTTTAATTTTTAGGTTTCACTCTGTTTTCTCCTATATGGATACATGTAGTTGGAACTCTAAATCAAACACGGTTTGTGCTAGCTCTTTGAAACTTGACACAATAAAATAGCTCCAAGTTCTCTCTCTATGGTTTGTTTCCTATTGATGTAGCCCTAAGCAGAGACTGGCGCAAATCACTTTCATGGAAAGGGGTTGACAAGCTTCCAAAAAACTGCGAGTTTCCTCAAATCTCAGCACACATTTTTTCACCCAATCTTGATGACACTTTCAGGTAATGATCAGTACCCCAATCCCACTTGGCTCACCAAATTTCGTTCTTCTAGGTTAAACCGTTCGTTGGCAGTAACAGTTTTAACTTTTAGGTTTCACTCAATTTTCTCCTATATGAATACATGTAGTTGGAACTCTAAATCAAACACGGTTTGTGCTAGCTCTTTGAAACTTGACACAATAAAGTAGCTCCAAGTTCTATCTCTATGGTTTGTTTCCTATTGATGTAGCCCTAAGCAGAGACTGGCACAAATCACTTTCATGGAAAGGGGTTGCCAATCTTCCAAAAAACTACGAGTTCCTGAAATCACAGCACACATTTTTTCACCCAATCTTGATGACACTTTCAGGTAATGATCAGTACCCCATTCCCACTTGGCTCACCAAATTTCGTTCTTCTAGGTTAAACCGTTCGTTGGCAGTAACAGTTTTAACTTTTAGGTTTCACTCAATTTACTCCTATATGAGTACATGTATTTGGAACTCTAAATCAAACACGGTTTGTGCTAGCTCTTTGAAACTTGACACAATAAAGTAGCTCCAAGTTCTTTCTCTATGGTTTGTTTCCTATTGATGTAGCCCTAAGCAGAGACTGCCGCAAATCACTTTCATGGAAAGGGGTTGACAATCTTCCAAAAAACTAAGAGTTTCCTGAAATCTCAGCACACATTTTTCCCCCAATCTTGATGACACTTTCAGGTAATGATCAGCACCCCAATCCCACTTGGCTCACCAAATTTCGTTCTTCTAGGTTAAACCGTTCGTTGGCAGTAACAGTTTTAATTTTTAGGTTTCACTCTGTTTTCTCCTATACGGATACATGTAGTTGGAACTCTAAATCAAACACGGTTTGTGCTAGCTCTATGAAACTTGACACAATAAAGTAGCTCCAAGTTCTATCTCTATGGTTTGTTTCCTATTGATGTAGCCCTAAGCAGAGACTGGCGCAAATCACTTTCATGGAAGGGGTTGCCAATCTTCCAAAAAACTGCTAGCTTCCTGAAATCTCAGCACACATTTTTTCACACCATCTTGATGACACTTTCAGGTAATGATCAGTACCCCAATCCCACTAGGGTCACCAAATTTCGTTCTTCTAGGTTAAACCGTTCGTTGGCAGTAACAGTTTTAATTTTTAGGTTTCACTCTGTTTTCTCCTATATGGATACATGTAGTTGGAACTCTAAATCAAACACGGTTTCTGCTAGCTCTTTGAAACTTGACACAATAAAGTAGCTCCAAGTTCTATCTCTATGGTTTGTTTCCTATTGATGTAGCCCTAAGCAGAGACTGGCGCAAATCACTTTCATGGAAAGGGGTTGCCAATCTTCCAAAAAACTACGAGTTTCCTGAAATCACAGCACACATTTTTTCACCCAATCTTGATGACACTTTCAGGTAATGATCAGTACCCCATTCCCACTTGGCTCACCAAATTTCGTTCTTCTAGGTTAAACCGTTCGTTGGCAGTAACAGTTTTAACTTTTAGGTTTCACTCAATTTACTCCTATATGAGTACATGTATTTGGAACTCTAAATCAAACACGGTTTGTGCTAGCTCTTTGAAACTTGACACAATAAAGTAGCTCCAAGTTCTTTCTCTATGGTTTGTTTCCTATTGATGTAGCCCTAAGCAGAGACTGCCGCAAATCACTTTCATGGAAAGGGGTTGACAATCTTCCAAAAAACTAAGAGTTTCCTGAAATCTCAGCACACATTTTTCCCCCAATCTTGATGACACTTTCAGGTAATGATCAGCACCCCAATCCCACTTGGCTCACCAAATTTCGTTCTTCTAGGTTAAACCGTTCGTTGGCAGTAACAGTTTTAATTTTTAGGTTTCACTCTGTTTTCTCCTATATGGATACATGTAGTTGGAACTCTAAATCAAACACGGTTTGTGCTAGCTCTATGAAACTTGACACAATAAAGTAGCTCCAAGTTCTATCTCTATGGTTTGTTTCCTATTGATGTAGCCCTAAGCAGAGACTGGCGCAAATCACTTTCATGGAAGGGGTTGCTAATCTTCCAAAAAACTGCTAGCTTCCTGAAATCTCAGCACACATTTTTTCACACCATCTTGATGACACTTTCAGGTAATGATCAGTACCCCAATCCCACTAGGGTCACCAAATTTCGTTCTTCTAGGTTAAACCGTTCGTTGGCAGTAACAGTTTTAATTTTTAGGTTTCACTCTGTTTTCTCCTATATGGATACATGTAGTTGGAACTCTAAATCAAACACGGTTTCTGCTAGCTCTTTGAAACTTGACACAATAAAGTAGCTCCAAGTTCTACCTCTATGGTTTGTTTCCTATTGATGTAGCCCTAAGCAGAGACTGGCGAAAATCACTTTCATGGAAAGGGGTTTACAATCTTCCAAAAAACTACGAGTTTCCTGAAATCTCAGCACACATTTTTTCAACCAAACTTGATGACACTTTCAGGTAATGATCACTAACCCAATCCCACTTGGCTCACCAAATTTCGTTCTTCTAGGTTAAACCGTTCGTTTGCAGTAACAGATTTAACTTTTAGGTTTCACTCAATTTTCTCCTAACTGGATACATGTAGTTGGAACTCTAAATCAAACACGGTTTGTGCTAGCTCTTTGAAACTTGACACAATAAAGTAGCTCCATGTTCTATCTCTATGGTTTGTTTCCTATAGATGTAGCCCTAAGCAGAGACTGGCGCAAATCACTTTCATGGAAAGGGGTTGCCAATCTTCCAAAAAACTACGAGTTTCCTGAAATCTCAGCACACATTTTTTCACCCAATCTTGATGACACATTCAGGTAATGATCAGTACAACAAATCCCACTTGGTTCACCAAGTTTCTTTCTTCTAGGTTAAACCGTTCGTTGGCAGTAACAGTTTTAATTTTTACGTTTCACTCTGTTTTCTCCTATATGAATACATGTAGTTGGAACTCTAAATCAAACACGGTTTGTGCTAGCTCTTTGAAACTTGACACAATAAAGTAGCTCCAAGTTCTGTCTCTATGGTTTGTTTCGTATTGATGTAGCCCTAAGCAGAGACTGGCGCAAATCACTTTCATGGAAAGGGGTTGCCAATCTTCCAAAAAACTGCGAGTTTCCTGAAATCTCAGCAAACATTTTTTCACCCAATCTTGATGACACTTTCAGGTAATGATCAGTACAACAAATCCCACTTGGGTCACCAAGTTTCTTTCTTTTAGGTTAAACCGTTCGTTGGCAGTAACAGTTTTAATTTTTAGGTTTCACTCTGTTTTCTCCTATATGGATACATGTACTTGGAACTCTAAATCAAACACGGTTTGTGCTAGCTCTTTGAAACTTGACAAAATAAAGTATCTCCAAGTTCTATCTCTATGGTTTGTTTCCTATTGATGTAGCCCTAAGCAGAGACTGGCGCAAATCACTTTCATGGAAAGGGGTTGCCAATCTTCCAAAAAACTACGAGTTTCCTGAAATCTCAGCACACATTTTTTCACCCAATCTTGATGACACTTTCAGGTAATGATCAGTACCCCAATCCCACTTGGCTCACCAAATTTCGTTCTTCTAGTTTAAACCGTTCGTTGGCAGTAACAGTTTTAATTTTTAGGTTTCACTCTGTTTTCTCCTATATGGATACATGTAGTTGGAACTCTAAATCAAACACGGTTTTTGCTAGCTCTTAGAAACTTGACACAATAAAGTAGCTCCAAGTTCTATCTCAATGGTTTGTTTCCTATTGATGTAGCCCTAAGCAGAGTCTGGCGCAAATCACTTTCATGGAAAGGGGTTGCCAATCTTCCAAAAAACTGCTAGTTTCCTGAAATCTCAGCAGACATTTTTTCACCCAATCTTGATGACACTTTCAGGTAATGATCAGTACCACAATCCCACTTGACTCACCAAATTTCGTTCTTCTAGGTTAAACCGTTCGTTGGCAGTAACAGTTTTAATTTTTAGGTTTCACTCTGTTTTCTCCTATATGGATACATGTAGTTGGAACTCTAAATCAAACACGGTTTGTGCTAGCTCTTTGAAACTTGACACAATAAAATAGCTCCAAGTTCTATCTCTATGGTTTGTTTCCTATTGATGTAGCCCTAAGCAGAGACTGGCGCAAATCACTTTCATGGAAAGGGGTTGACAAGCTTCCAAAAAACTGCGAGTTTCCTGAAATCTGAGCACACATTTTTTCACCCAATCTTGATGACACTTTCAGGTAATGATCAGCACCCCAATCCTACTTGGCTCACCAAATTTCGTTCTTCTAGGTTAAACCGTTCGTTGGCAGTAACAGTTTTAATTTTTAGGTTTCACTCTGTTTTCTCCTATATGGATACATGTAGTTGGAACTCTAAATCAAACACGGTTTGTGCTAGCTCTTTGAAACTTGACACAATAAAGTAGCTCCAAGTTCTATCTCTACGGTTTGTTTCCTATTGATGTAGCCCTAAGCAGAGACTGGCGCAAATCACTTTCATGGAAAGGGGGTGCCAATCTTCCAAAAAACTATGAGTTTCCTGAAATCTCAGGACACATTTTTTCACCCAATCTTGATGACACTTTCAGGTAATGATCCGTACCCCAATCCCACTTGGCTCACCAAATTTTGTTCTTCTAGGTTAAACCGTTCGTTGGCAGTAACAGGTTTAATTTTTAGGTTTCACTCTGTTTTCTCCTATATGGATACATGTAGTTGGAACTCTAAATCAAACACGGTTTGTGCTAGCTCTTTGAAACTTGACACAATAAAGTAGCTCCAAGTTCTGTCTCTATGGTTTGTTTCGTATTGATGTAGCCCTAAGCAGAGACTGGCGCAAATCACTTTCATGGAAAGGGGTTGCCAATCTTCCAAAAAACTGCGAGTTTCCTGAAATCTCATCACACATTTTTTCACCCAATCTTGATGACACTTTCAGGTAATGATCAGTACCCCAATCCCACTTGGCTCACCAAATTTCGTTCTTCTAGGTTAAACCGTTCCTTGGCAGTAACAGTTTTAATTTTTAGGTTTCACTCTGTTTTCTCCTATATGGATACATGTAGTTGGAACTCTAAATCAAACACGGTTTGTGCTAGCTCTTTGAAACTTGACACAATAAAGTAGCTCCATGTTCTATCTCTATGGTTTGTTTCCTATTGATGTAGCCCTAAGCAGAGACTGGCACAAATCACTTTCATGGAAAGGGGTTGCCAAGCTTCCAAAAAACTACGAGTTTCCTGAAATCTCAGCACACATTTTTTCACCGAATCTTGATGACACTTTCAGGTAATGATCAGTACCCCAATCCCACTTGGCTCACCAAATTTCGTTCTTCTAGGTTAAACCGTTCATTGGCAGTAACAGTTTTAATTTTTAGGTTTCACTCTGTTTTCTCCTATATGGATACATGTAGTTGGAACTCTAAATAAACACGGTTTGTGCTAGCTCTTTGAAACTTGACACAATAGAGTAGCTCCAAGTTCTATCTCTATGGTTTGTTTCCTATTGATGTAGCCCTAAGCAGAGACTGGCGCAAATCACTTTCATGGAAAGGGGTTGCCAATCTTCCATAAACTACGAGTTTCCTGAAATCACAGCACACATTTTTTCACCCAATCTTGATGACAGTTTCAGGTAATGATCAGTACCCCATTCCCACTTGGCTCACCAAATTTCGTTCTTCTAGGTTAAACCGTTCGTTGGCAGTAACAGTTTTAACTTTTAGGTTTCACTCAATTTACTCCTATATGAGTACATGTAGTTGGAACTCTAAATCAAATACGGTTTGTGCTAGCTCTTTGAAACTTGACACAATAAAGTAGCTCCATGTTCTATCTCTATGGTTTTTTTCCTATTGATGTAGCCCTAAGCAGAGACTGGCGCAAATCACTTTCATAGAAAGGGGTTGCCAATCTTCCAAAAAACTACGAGTTTCCTGAAATCTCAGCACACATTTTTTCACCCAATCTTGATGACACTTTCAGGTAATGATCAGTACAACAAATCCCACTTGGGTCACCAAGTTTCTTTCTTCTAGGTTAAACCGTTCATTGGCAGTAACAGTTTTAATTTTTAGGTTTCACTCTGTTTTCTCCTATATGGATACATGTAGTTGGAACTCTAAATCAAACACGGTTTGTGCTAGCTCTATGAAACTTGACGCAATAAAGTAGCTCCAAGTTCTATCTCTATGGTTTGTTTCCTATTTATGTAGCCCTCAGCAGAGACTGGCGCAAATCACTTTCATGGAAAGGGGTTGCAAATCTTCCAAAAAACTGCTAGCTTCCTGAAATCTCAGCACACATTTTTTCACACCATCTTGATGACACTTTCAGGTAATGATCAGTACCCCAATCCCACTAGGGTCACCAAATTTCGTTCTTCTAGGTTAAACCGTTCGTTGGCAGTAACAGTTTTAATTTTTAGGTTTCACTCGGTTTTCTCCTATATGGATACATGTAGTTGGAACTCTAAATCAAACACGGTTTCTGCTAGCTCATTGAAACTTGAAACAATAAAGTAGCTCCAAGTTCTATCTCTATGGTTTGTTTCCTATTGATGTAGCCCTAAGCAGAGACTGGCGCAAATCACTTTCATGGAAAGGGGTTTACAATCTTCCAAAAAACTACGAGTTTCCTGAAATCTCAGCACACATTTTTTCAACCAAACTTGATGACACTTTCAGGTAATGATCACTAACCGAATCCCACTTGGCTCACCAAATTTCGTTCTTCTAGCTTAAACCGTTCGTTGGCAGTAACAGTTTTAACTTTTAGGTTTCACTCAATTTTCTCCTAACTGGGTACATGTAGTTGGAACTCTAAATCAAACATGGTTTGTGCTAGCTCTTTGAAACTTGACACAATAAAGTAGCTCCATGTTCTATCTCTATGGTTTGTTTCCTATTGATGTAGCCCTAAGCAGAGACTGGCGCAAATCACTTTCATGGAAAGGGGTTGCCAATCTTCCAAAAAACTACGAGTTTCCTGAAATCTCAGCACACATTTTTTCACCCAATCTTGATGACACATTCAGGTAATGATCAGTACAACAAATCCCACTTGGTTCACCAAGTTTCTTTCTTCTAGGTTAAACCGTTCGTTGGCAGTAACAGTTTTAATTTTTACGTTTCACTCTGTTTTCTCCTATATGAATACCTGTAGTTGGAACTCTAAATCAAACACGGTTTGTGCTAGCTCTTTGAAACTTGACACAATAAAGTAGCTCCAAGTTCTATCTCTATGGTTTGTTTCCTATTGATGTAGCCCTAAGCAGAGACTGGCGCAAATCACTTTCATGGAAAGGGGTTGCCAAGCTTCCAAAAAACTACGAGTTTCCTGAAATCTCAGCACACATTTTTTCACCCAATCTTGATGACACTTTCAGGTAACGATCAGTACAACAAATCCCACTTGGGTCACCAAGTTTCTTTCTTTTATGTTAAACCGTTCGTTGGCAGTAACAGTTTTAAATTTTAGGTTTCACTCTGTTTTCTCCTATATGGATACATGTACTTGGAACTCTAAATCAAACACGGTTTGTGCTAGCTCTTTGAAACTTGACAAAATAAAGTATCTCCAATTTCTATCTCTATGGTTTGTTTCCTATTGATGTAGCCCTAAGCAGAGACTGGCGCAAATCACTTTCATGGAAAGGGGTTGCCAATCTTCCAAAAAACTGCGAGTTTCCTGAAATCTCAGCACACATTTTTTCACCCAAAGTTGATGACACTTTCAGGTAATGATCAGTACCCCAATCCCACTTGGCTCACCAAATTTCGTTCTTCTAGGTTAAACCGTTCGTTGGCAGTAACAGTTTTAATTTTTAGGTTTCACTCTGTTTTCTCCTATATGGATACATGTAGTTGGAACTCTAAATCAAACACGGTTTGTGCTAGCTCTTTGAAACTTGACAAAATAAAGTAGCTCCAAGTTCTATCTCTATGGTTTGTTTCCTATTGATGTAGCCCTAAGCAGAGACTGGCGCAAATCACTTTCATGGAAAGGGGATGCCAATCTTCCAAAAAACTACGAGTTTCCTGAAATCTCAGCACACATTTTTTCACCCAATCTTGATGACACTTTCAGGTAATGATCAGTACCCCAATCCCACTTGGCTCACCAAATTTCGTTCTTCTAGGTTAAACCGTTCGTTGGCAGTAACAGTTTTAACTTTTAGGTTTCACTCTGTTTTCTCCTATATGGATACATGTAGTTGGAACTCTAAATCAAACACGGTTTTTGCTAGCTCTTTGAAACTTGACACAATAAAGTATCTCCAAGTTCTATCTCAATGGTTTGTTTCCTATTGATGTAGCCCTAAGCAGAGACTGGCGCAAATCACTTTCATTTAAAGGGGTTGCCAAGCTTCCAAAAAACCACGAGTTTCCTGAAATCTCAGCACACATTTTTTCACCCAATCTTGATGACACTTTCAGGTAATGATCAGTACCCCAATCCCACTTGGCTCACCAAATTTCGTTCTTCTAGGTTAAACCGTTCGTTGGCAGTAACAGTTTTAATTTTTAGGTTTCACTCTGTTTTCTCCTATATGGATACATGTAGTTGGAACTCTAAATCAAACACGGTTAGTGCTAGCTCTTTGAAACTTGACACAATAAAATAGCTCCAAGTTCTATCTCTATGGTTTGTTTCCTATTGATGTAGCCCTAAGCAGAGACTGGCGCAAATCACTTTCATGGAAAGGGGTTGACAAGCTTCCAAAAAACTACGAGTTTCCTGAAATCTCAGCACACATTTTTTCACACCATCTTGATGACACTTTCAGGTAATAATCAGTACCCCAATCCCACTAGGGTCACCAAATTTCGTTCTTCTAGTTTAAACCGTTCGTTGGCAGTAACAGTTTTAATTTTTAGGTTTCACTCTGTTTTCTCCTATATGGATACATGTAGTTGGAACTCTAAATCAAACACGGTTTCTGCTAGCTCTTTGAAACTTGACACAATAAAGTAGCTCCAAGTTCTATCTCTATGGTTTGTTTCCTATTGATGTAGCCCTAAGCAGAGACTGGCGCAAATCACTTTCATGGAAAGGGGTTTACAATCTTCCAAAAAACTACGAGTTTCCTGAAATCTCAGCACACATTTTTTCAACCAAACTTGATGACACTTTCAGGTAATGATCACTAACCGAATCCCACTTGGCTCACCAAATTTCGTTCTTCTAGGTTAAACCGTTCGTTGGCAGTAACAGTTTTAACCTTTAGGTTTCACTCAATTTTCTAACTGGATACATGTAGTTGGAACTCTAAATAAAACACGGTTTGTGCTAGCTCTTTGAAACTTGACACAATAAATTAGCTCCATGTTCTATCTCTATGGTTTGTTTCCTATTGATGTAGCCCTAAGCAGAGACTGGCGCAAATCACTTTCATGGAAAGGGGTTGCCAATCTTCCAAAAAACTACGAGTTTCCTGAAATCTCAGCACACATTTTTTCACCCAATCTTGATGACACATTCAGGTAATGATCAGTACAACAAATCCCACTTGGTTCTCCAAGTTTCTTTCTTCTAGGTTAAACCGTTCGTTGGCAGTAACAGTTTTAATTTTTACGTTTCACTCTGTTTTCTCCTATATGGATACATGTACTTGGAACTCTAAATCAAACACGGTTTGTGCTAGCTCTTTGAAACTTGACACAATAAAGTAGCTCCAAGTTCTATCTCTATGGTTTGTTTCCTATTGATGTAGCCCTAAGCAGAGACTGGCGCAAATCACTTTCATGGAAAGGGGTTGCCAAGCTTCCAAAAAACTACGAGTTTCCTGAAATCTCAGCACACATTTTTTCACCCAATCTTGATGACACTTTCAGGTAACGATCAGTACAACAAATCCCACTTGGGCCACCAAGTTTCTTTCTTTTAGGTTAAACCGTTCGTTGGCAGTAACAGTTTTAATTTTTAGGTTTCACTCTGTTTTCTCCTATATGGATACATGTACTTGGAACTCTAAATCAAACACGGTTTGTGCTAGCTCTTTGAAACTTGACAAAATAAAGTATCTCCAAGTTCTATCTCTATGGTTTGTTTCCTATTGATGTAGCCCTAAGCAGAGACTGGCGCAAATCACTTTCATGGAAAGGGGTTGCCAATCTTCCAAAAAACTGCGAGTTTCCTGAAATCTCAGCACACATTTTTTCACCCAAACTTGATGACACTTTCAGGTAATGATCAGTACCCCAATCCCACTTGGCTCACCAAATTTCGTTCTTCTAGGTTAAACCGTTCGTTGGCAGTAACAGTTTTAATTTTTAGGTTTCACTCTGTTTTCTCCTATATGGATACATGTAGTTGGAACTCTAAATCAAACACGGTTTTTGCTAGCTCTTTGAAACTTGACACAATAAAGTAGCTCCAAGTTCTATCTCAATGGTTTGTTTCCTATTGATGTAGCCCTAAGCAGAGACTGGCGCAAATCACTTTCATTTAAAGGGGTTGCCATGCTTCCAAAAAACTACGAGTTTCCTGAAATCTCAGCACACATTTTTTCACCCAATCTTGATGACACTTTCAGGTAATGATCAGTACACCAATCCCACTTGGCTCACCAAATTTCGTTCTTCTAGGTTAAACCGTTCGTTGGCAGTAACAGTTTTAATTTTTAGGTTTCACTCTGTTTTCTCCTATATGGATACATGTAGTTGGAACTCTAAATCAAACACGGTTTGTGCTAGCTCTTTGAAACTTGACACAATAAAATAGCTCCAATTCTATCTCTATGGTTTGTTTCCTATTGATGTAGCCCTAAGCAGAGACTGGCGCAAATCACTTTCATGGAAAGGGGTTGACAAGCTTCCAAAAAACTGCGAGTTTCCTGAAATCTCAGCACACATTTTTTCACACCATCTTGATGACACTTTCAGGTAACAATCAGTACCCCAATCCCACTAGGGTCACCAAATTTCGTTCTTCTAGGTTAAAACGTTCGTTGGCAGTAACAGTTTTAATTTTTAGGTTTCACTCTGTTTTCTCCTATATGGATACATGTAGTTGGAACTCTAAATCAAACACGGTTTCTGCTAGCTCTTTGAAACTTGACACAATAAAGTAGCTCCAAGTTCTATCTCTATGGTTTGTTTCCTATTGATGTAGCCCTAAGCAGAGACTGGCGCAAATCACTTTCATGGAAAGGGGTTGCCAATCTTCCAAAAAACTACGAGTTTCCTGAAATCACAGCACACATTTTTTCACCCAATCTTGATGACACTTTCAGGTAATGATCAGTACCCCATTCCCACTTGGCTCACCAAATTTCGTTCTTCTAGGTTAAACCGTTCGTTGGCAGTAACAGTTTTAACTTTTAGGTTTCACTCAATTTACTCCTATTTGAGTACATGTATTTGGAACTCTAAATCAAACACGGTTTGTGCTAGTTCTTTGAAACTTGACACAATAAAGTAGCTCCAAGTTCTTTCTCTATGGTTTGTTTCCTATTGATGTAGCCCTAAGCAGAGACTGCCGCAAATCACTTTCATGGAAAGGGGTTGACAATCTTCCAAAAAACTAAGAGTTTCCTGAAATCTCAGCACACATTTTTCCCCCAATCTTGATGACACTTTCAGGTAATGATCAGCACCCCAATCCCACTTGGCTCACCAAATTTCGTTCTTCTAGGTTAAACCGTTCGTTGGCAGTAACAGTTTTAATTTTTAGGTTTCACTCTGTTTTCTCCTATATGGATACATGTAGTTGGAACTCTAAATCAAACACGGTTTGTGCTAGCTCTATGAATCTTGACACAATAAAGTAGCTCCAAGTTCTATCTCTATGGTTTGTTTCCTATTGATGTAGCCCTAAGCAGAGACTGGCGCAAATCACTTTCATGGAAAGGGGTTGCCAATCTTCCAAAAAACTGCTAGCTTCCTGAAATCTCAGCACACATTTTTTCACACCATCTTGATGACACTTTCAGGTAATGATCAGTACCCCAATCCCACTAGGGTCACCAAATTTCGTTCTTCTAGGTTAAACCGTTCGTTGGCAGTAACAGTTTTAATTTTTAGGTTTCACTCTGTTTTCTCCTATATGGATACATGTAGTTGGAACTCTAAATCAAACACGGTTTGTGCTAGCTCTTTGAAACTTGACACAATAAAGTAGCTCCATGTTCTATCTCTATGGTTTGTTTCCTATTGATGTAGCCCTAAGCAGAGACTGGCGCAAATCACTTTCATGGAAAGGGGTTGCCAATCTTCCAAAAAACTACGAGTTTCCTGAAATCTCAGCACACATTTTTTCACCCAATCTTGATGACACATTCAGGTAATGATCAGTACAACAAATCCCACTTGGTTCACCAAGTTTCTTTCTTCTAGGTTAAACCGTTCGTTGGCAGTAACAGTTTTAATTTTTACGTTTCACTCTGTTTTCTCCTATATGAATACATGTAGTTGGAACTCTAAATCAAACACGGTTTGTGCTAGCTCTTTGAAACTTGACACAATAAAGTAGCTCCAAGTTCTATCTCTATGGTTTGTTTCCTATTGATGTATCCCTAAGCAGAGACTGGCGCAAATCACTTTCATGGAAAGGGGTTGCCAAGCTTCCAAAAAACTACGAGTTTCCTGAAATCTCAGCACACATTTTTTCACCGAATCTTGATGACACTTTCAGGTAATGATCAGTACAACAAATCCCACTTGGGTCACCAAGTTTCTTTCTTTTAGGTTAAACCGTTCGTTGGCAGTAACAGTTTTAATTTTTAGGTTTCACTCTGTTTTCTCCTATATGGATACATGTACTTGGAACTCTAAATCAAACACGGTTTGTGCTAGCTCTTTGAAACTTGACAAAATAAAGTATCTCCAAGTTCTATCTCTATGGTTTGTTTCCTATTGATGTAGCCCTAAGCAGAGACTGGCGCAAATCACTTTCATGGAAAGGGGTTGCCAATCTTCCAAAAAACTGCTAGCTTCCTGAAATCTCAGCACACATTTTTTCACACCATCTTGATGACACTTTCAGGTAATGATCAGTACCCCAATCCCACTAGGGTCACCAAATTTCGTTCTTCTAGGTTAAACCGTTCGTTGGCAGTAACAGTTTTAATTTTTAGGTTTCACTCTGTTTTCTCCTATATGGATACATGTAGTTGGAACTCTAAATCAAACACGGTTTCTGCTAGCTCTTTGAAACTTGACACAATAAAGTAGCTCCAAGTTCTATCTCTATGGTTTGTTTCCTATTGATGTAGCCCTAAGCAGAGACTGGCGCAAATCACTTTCATGGAAAGGGGTTGCCAATCTTCCAAAAAACTGCGAGTTTCCTGAAATCTCAGCACACATTTTTTCACCCAAACTTGATGACACTTTCAGGTAATGATCAGTACCCCAATCCCACTTGGCTCACCAAATTTCGTTCTTCTAGGTTAAACCGTTCGTTGGCAGTAACAGTTTTAATTTTTAGGTTTCACTCTGTTTTCTCCTATATGGATACATGTAGTTGGAACTCTAAATCAAACACGGTTTGTGCTAGCTCTTTGAAACTTGACAAAATAAAGTAGCTCCAAGTTCTATCTCTATGGTTTGTTTCCTATTGATGTAGCCCTAAGCAGAGACTGGCGCAAATCACTTTCATGGAAAGGGGATGCCAATCTTCCAAAAAACTACGAGTTTCCTGAAATCTCAGCACACATTTTTTCACCCAATCTTGATGACACTTTCAGGTAATGATCAGTACCCCAATCCCACTTGGCTCACCAAATTTCGTTCTTCTAGGTTAAACCGTTCGTTGGCAGTAACAGTTTTAACTTTTAGGTTTCACTCTGTTTTCTCCTATATGGATACATGTAGTTGGAACTCTAAATCAAACACGGTTTTTGCTAGCTCTTTGAAACTTGACACAATAAAGTATCTCCAAGTTCTATCTCAATGGTTTGTTTCCTATTGATGTAGCCCTAAGCAGAGACTGGCGCAAATCACTTTCATTTAAAGGGGTTGCCAAGCTTCCAAAAAACCACGAGTTTCCTGAAATCTCAGCACACATTTTTTCACCCAATCTTGATGACACTTTCAGGTAATGATCAGTACCCCAATCCCACTTGGCTCACCAAATTTCGTTCTTCTAGGTTAAACCGTTCGTTGGCAGTAACAGTTTTAATTTTTAGGTTTCACTCTGTTTTCTCCTATATGGATACATGTAGTTGGAACTCTAAATCAAACACGGTTAGTGCTAGCTCTTTGAAACTTGACACAATAAAATAGCTCCAAGTTCTATCTCTATGGTTTGTTTCCTATTGATGTAGCCCTAAGCAGAGACTGGCGAAAATCACTTTCATGGAAAGGGGTTGACAAGCTTCCAAAAAACTACGAGTTTCCTGAAATCTCAGCACACATTTTTTCACACCATCTTGATGACACTTTCAGGTAATAATCAGTACCCCAATCCCACTAGGGTCACCAAATTTCGTTCTTCTAGTTTAAACCGTTCGTTGGCAGTAACAGTTTTAATTTTTAGGTTTCACTCTGTTTTCTCCTATATGGATACATGTAGTTGGAACTCTAAATCAAACACGGTTTCTGCTAGCTCTTTGAAACTTGACACAATAAAGTAGCTCCAAGTTCTATCTCTATGGTTTGTTTCCTATTGATGTAGCCCTAAGCAGAGACTGGCGCAAATCACTTTCATGGAAAGGGGTTTACAATCTTCCAAAAAACTACGAGTTTCCTGAAATCTCAGCACACATTTTTTCAACCAAACTTGATGACACTTTCAGGTAATGATCACTAACCGAATCCCACTTGGCTCACCAAATTTCGTTCTTCTAGGTTAAACCGTTCGTTGGCAGTAACAGTTTTAATTTTTAGGTTTCACTCTGTTTTCTCCTATATGGATACATGTAGTTGGAACTCTAAATCAAACACGGTTTGTGCTAGCTCTATGAATCTTGACACAATAAAGTAGCTCCAAGTTCTATCTCTATGGTTTGTTTCCTATTGATGTAGCCCTAAGCAGAGACTGGCGCAAATCACTTTCATGGAAAGGGGTTGCCAATCTTCCAAAAAACTGCTAGCTTCCTGAAATCTCAGCACACATTTTTTCACACCATCTTGATGACACTTTCAGGTAATGATCAGTACCCCAATCCCACTAGGGTCACCAAATTTCGTTCTTCTAGGTTAAACCGTTCGTTGGCAGTAACAGTTTTAATTTTTAGGTTTCACTCTGTTTTCTCCTATATGGATACATGTAGTTGGAACTCTAAATCAAACACGGTTTGTGCTAGCTCTTTGAAACTTGACACAATAAAGTAGCTCCATGTTCTATCTCTATGGTTTGTTTCCTATTGATGTAGCCCTAAGCAGAGACTGGCGCAAATCACTTTCATGGAAAGGGGTTGCCAATCTTCCAAAAAACTACGAGTTTCCTGAAATCTCAGCACACATTTTTTCACCCAATCTTGATGACACATTCAGGTAATGATCAGTACAACAAATCCCACTTGGTTCACCAAGTTTCTTTCTTCTAGGTTAAACCGTTCGTTGGCAGTAACAGTTTTAATTTTTACGTTTCACTCTGTTTTCTCCTATATGAATACATGTAGTTGGAACTCTAAATCAAACACGGTTTGTGCTAGCTCTTTGAAACTTGACACAATAAAGTAGCTCCAAGTTCTATCTCTATGGTTTGTTTCTAATTGATGTAGCCCTAAGCAGAGACTGGCGCAAATCACTTTCATGGAAAGGGGTTGCCAAGCTTCCAAAAAACTACGAGTTTCCTGAAATCTCAGCACACATTTTTTCACCCAATCTTGATGACACTTTCAGGTAATGATCAGTACAACAAATCCCACTTGGGTCACCAAGTTTCTTTCTTTTAGGTTAAACCGTTCGTTGGCAGTAACAGTTTTAATTTTTAGGTTTCACTCTGTTTTCTCCTATATGGATACATGTACTTGGAACTCTAAATCAAACACGGTTTGTGCTAGCTCTTTGAAACTTGACAAAATAAAGTATCTCCAAGTTCTATCTCTATGGTTTGTTTCCTATTGATGTAGCCCTAAGCAGAGACTGGCACAAATCACTTTCATGGAAAGGGGTTGCCAATCTTCCAAAAAACTGCTAGCTTCCTGAAATCTCAGCACACATTTTTTCACACCATCTTGATGACACTTTCAGGTAATGATCAGTACCCCAATCCCACTAGGGTCACCAAATTTCGTTCTTCTAGGTTAAACCGTTCGTTGGCAGTAACAGTTTTAATTTTTAGGTTTCACTCTGTTTTCTCCTATATGGATACATGTAGTTGGAACTCTAAATCAAACACGGTTTCTGCTAGCTCTTTGAAACTTGACACAATAAAGTAGCTCCAAGTTCTATCTCTATGGTTTGTTTCCTATTGATGTAGCCCTAAGCAGAGACTGGCGCAAATCACTTTCATGGAAAGGGGTTGCCAATCTTCCAAAAAACTACGAGTTTCCTGAAATCACAGCACACATTTTTTCACCCAATCTTGATGACACTTTCAGGTAATGATCAGTACCCCATTCCCACTTGGCTCACCAAATTTCGTTCTTCTAGGTTAAACCGTTCGTTGGCAGTAACAGTTTTAACTTTTAGGTTTCACTCAATTTACTCCTATATGAGTACATGTATTTGGAACTCTAAATCAAACACGGTTTGTGCTAGCTCTTTGAAACTTGACACAATAAAGTAGCTCCAAGTTCTTTCTCTATGGTTTGTTTCCTATTGATGTAGCCCTAAGCAGAGACTGCCGCAAATCACTTTCATGGAAAGGGGTTGACAATCTTCCAAAAAACTAAGAGTTTCCTGAAATCTCAGCACACATTTTTCCCCCAATCTTGATGACACTTTCAGGTAATGATCAGCACCCCAATCCCACTTGGCTCACCAAATTTCGTTCTTCTAGGTTAAACCGTTCGTTGGCAGTAACAGTTTTAATTTTTAGGTTTCACTCTGTTTTCTCCTATATGGATACATGTAGTTGGAACTCTAAATCAAACACGGTTTGTGCTAGCTCTATGAATCTTGACACAATAAAGTAGCTCCAAGTTCTATCTCTATGGTTTGTTTCCTATTGATGTAGCCCTAAGCAGAGACTGGCGCAAATCACTTTCATGGAAAGGGGTTGCCAATCTTCCAAAAAACTGCTAGCTTCCTGAAATCTCAGCACACATTTTTTCACACCATCTTGATGACACTTTCAGGTAATGATCAGTACCCCAATCCCACTAGGGTCACCAAATTTCGTTCTTCTAGGTTAAACCGTTCGTTGGCAGTAACAGTTTTAATTTTTAGGTTTCACTCTGTTTTCTCCTATATGGATACATGTAGTTGGAACTCTAAATCAAACACGGTTTCTGCTAGCTCTTTGAAACTTGACACAATAAAGTAGCTCCAAGTTCTATCTCTATGGTTTGTTTCCTATTGATGTAGCCCTAAGCAGAGACTGGCGCAAATCACTTTCATGGAAAGGGGTTGCCAATCTTCCAAAAAACTACGAGTTTCCTGAAATCTCAGCACACATTTTTTCAACCAAACTTGATGACACTTTCAGGTAATGATCACTAACCCAATCCCAGTTGGCTCACCAAATTTCGTTCTTCTAGGTTAAACCGTTCGTTTGCAGTAACAGTTTTAACTTTTAGGTTTCACTCAATTTTCTCCTAACTGGATACATGTAGTTGGAACTCTAAATCAAACACGGTTTGTGCTAGCTCTTTGAAACTTGACACAATAAAGTAGCTCCATGTTCTATCTCTATGGTTTGTTTCCTATTGATGTAGCCCTAAGCAGAGACTGGCGCAAATCACTTTCATGGAAAGGGGTTGCCAATCTTCCAAAAAACTATGAGTTTCCTGAAATCTCAGCACACATTTTTTCACCCAATCTTGATGACACATTCAGGTAATGATCAGTACAACAAATCCCACTTGGTTCACCAAGTTTCTTTCTTCTAGGTTAAACCGTTCGTTGGCAGTAACAGTTTTAATTTTTACGTTTCACTCTGTTTTCTCCTATATGAATACATGTAGTTGGAACTCTAAATCAAACACGGTTTGTGCTAGCTCTTTGAAACTTGACACAATAAAGTAGCTCCAAGTTCTATATCTATGGTTTGTTTCCTATTGATGTAGCCCTAAGCAGAGACTGGCGCAAATCACTTTCATGGAAAGGGGTTGCCAAGCTTCCAAAAAACTACGAGTTTCCTGAAATCTCAGCACACATTTTTTCACCCAATCCTGATGACACTTTCAGGTAATGATCAGTACAACAAATCCCACTTGGGTCACCAAGTTTCTTTCTTTTAGGTTAAACCGTTCGTTGGCAGTAACAGTTTTAATTTTTAGGTTTCACTCTGTTTTCTCCTATATGGATACATGTACTTGGAACTCTAAATCAAACACGGTTTGTGCTAGCTCTTTGAAACTTGACAAAATAAAGTATCTCCAAGTTCTATCTCTATGGTTTGTTTCCTATTGATGTAGCCCTAAGCAGAGACTGGCGCAAATCACTTTCATGGAAAGGGGTTGCCAATCTTCCAAAAAACTGCTAGCTTCCTGAAATCTCAGCACACATTTTTTCACACCATCTTGATGACACTTTCAGGTAATGATCAGTACCCCAATCCCACTAGGGTCACCAAATTTCGTTCTTCTAGGTTAAACCGTTCGTTGGCAGTAACAGTTTTAATTTTTAGGTTTCACTCTGTTTTCTCCTATATGGATACATGTAGTTGGAACTCTAAATCAAACACGGTTTCTGCTAGCTCTTTGAAACTTGACACAATAAAGTAGCTCCAAGTTCTATCTCTATGGTTTGTTTCCTATTGATGTAGCCCTAAGCAGAGACTGGCGCAAATCACTTTCATGGAAAGGGGTTGCCAATCTTCCAAAAAACTGCGAGTTTCCTGAAATCTCAGCACACATTTTTTCACCCAAACTTGATGACACTTTCAGGTAATGATCAGTACCCCAATCCCACTTGGCTCACCAAATTTCGTTCTTCTAGGTTAAACCGTTCGTTGGCAGTAACAGTTTTAATTTTTAGGTTTCACTCTGTTTTCTCCTATATGGATACATGTAGTTGGAACTCTAAATCAAACACGGTTTGTGCTAGCTCTTTGAAACTTGACAAAATAAAGTAGCTCCAAGTTCTATCTCTATGGTTTGTTTCCTATTGATGTAGCCCTAAGCAGAGACTGGCGCAAATCACTTTCATGGAAAGGGGATGCCAATCTTCCAAAAAACTACGAGTTTCCTGAAATCTCAGCACACATTTTTTCACCCAATCTTGATGACACTTTCAGGTAATGATCAGTACCCCAATCCCACTTGGCTCACCAAATTTCGTTCTTCTAGGTTAAACCGTTCGTTGGCAGTAACAGTTTTAACTTTTAGGTTTCACTCTGTTTTCTCCTATATGGATACATGTAGTTGGAACTCTAAATCAAACACGGTTTTTGCTAGCTCTTTGAAACTTGACACAATAAAGTATCTCCAAGTTCTATCTCTATGGTTTGTTTCCTATTGATGTAGCCCTAAGCAGAGACTGGCGCAAATCACTTTCATTTAAAGGGGTTGCCAAGCTTCCAAAAAACCACGAGTTTCCTGAAATCTCAGCACACATTTTTTCACCCAATCTTGATGACACTTTCAGGTAATGATCAGTACCCCAATCCCACTTGGCTCACCAAATTTCGTTCTTCTAGGTTAAACCGTTCGTTGGCAGTAACAGTTTTAATTTTTAGGTTTCACTCTGTTTTCTCCTATATGGATACATGTAGTTGGAACTCTAAATCAAACACGGTTTCTGCTAGCTCTTTGAAACTTGACACAATAAAGTAGCTCCAAGTTCTATCTCTATGGTTTGTTTCCTATTGATGTAGCCCTAAGCAGAGACTGGCGCAAATCACTTTCATGGAAAGGGGTTTACAATCTTCCAAAAAACTACGAGTTTCCTGAAATCTCAGCACACATTTTTTCAACCAAACTTGATGACACTTTCAGGTAATGATCACTAACCGAATCCCACTTGGCTCACCAAATTTCGTTCTTCTAGGTTAAACCGTTCGTTGGCAGTAACAGTTTTAACTTTTAGGTTTCACTCAATTTTCTCCTAACTGGATACATGTAGTTGGAACTCTAAATCAAACACGGTTTGTGCTAGCTCTTTGAAACTTGACACAATAAAGTAGCTCCATGTTCTATCTCTATGGTTTGTTTCCTATTGATGTAGCCCTAAGCAGAGACTGGCGCAAATCACTTTCATGGAAAGGGGTTGCCAATCTTCCAAAAAACTACGAGTTTCCTGAAATCTCAGCACACATTTTTTCACCCAATCTTGATGACACATTCAGGTAATGATCAGTACAACAAATCCCACTTGGTTCTCCAAGTTTCTTTCTTCTAGGTTAAACAGTTCGTTGGCAGTAACAGTTTTAATTTTTACGTTTCACTCTGTTTTCTCCTATATGGATACATGTACTTGGAACTCTAAATCAAACACGGTTTGTGCTAGCACTTTGAAACTTGACACAATAAAGTAGCTCCAAGTTCTATCTCTATGGTTTGTTTCCTATTGATGTAGCTCTAAGCAGAGACTGGCGCAAATCAGTTTCATGGAAAGGGGTTGCAATCTTCCAAAAAACTGCTAGTTTCCTCAAATCTCAGCACACATTTTTTCACCCAATCTTGATGACACTTTCAGGTAATGATCAGTACCCCAATCAACTTGGCTCACCAAATTTCGTTCTTCTAGGTTAAACCGTTCGTTGGCAGTAACAGTTTTAACTTTTAGGTTTCACTCAATTTTCTCCTATATGAATACATGTAGTTGGAACTCTAAATCAAACACGGTTTGTGCTAGCTCTTTGAAACTTGACACAATAAAGTAGCTCCAAGTTCTATCTCTATGGTTTGTTTCCTATTGATGTAGCCCTAAGCAGAGACTGGCGCAAATCACTTTCATGGAAAGGGGTTGCCAAGCTTCCAAAAAACTACGAGTTTCCTGAAATCTCAGCACACATTTTTTCACCCAATCTTGAAGACACTTTCAGGTAACGATCAGTACAACAAATCCCACTTGGGCCACCAAGTTTCTTTCTTTTAGGTTAAACCGTTCGTTGGCAGTAACAGTTTTAATTTTTAGGTTTCACTCTGTTTTCTCCTATATGGATACATGTACTTGGAACTCTAAATCAAACACGGTTTGTGCTAGCTCTTTGAAACTTGACAAAATAAAGTATCTCCAAGTTCTATCTCTATGGTTTGTTTCCTATTGATGTAGCCCTAAGCAGAGACTGGCGCAAATCACTTTCATGGAAAGGGGTTGCCAATCTTCCAAAAAACTGCGAGTTTCCTGAAATCTCAGCACACATTTTTTCACCCAAACTTGATGACACTTTCAGGTAATGATCAGTACCCCAATCCCACTTGGCTCACCAAATTTTGTTCTTCTAGGTTAAAGCGTTCGTTGCCAGTAACAGTTTTAATTTTTAGGTTTCACTCTGTTTTCTCCTATATGGATACATGTAGTTGGAACTGTAAATCAAACACGGTTTGTGCTAGCTCTTTGAAACTTGACAAAATAAAGTAGCTCCAAGTTCTATCTCTATGGTTTGTTTCCTATTGATGTAGCCCTAAGCAGAGACTGGCGCAAATCACTTTCATGGAAAGGGGATGCCAATCTTCCAAAAAACTACGAGTTTCCTGAAATCTCAGCACACATTTTTTCACCCAATCTTGATGACACTTTCAGGTAATGATCAGTACCCCAATCCCACTTGGCTCACCAAATTTCGTTCTTCTAGGTTAAAGCGTTCGTTGGCAGTAACAGTTTTAATTTTTAGGTTTCACTCTGTTTTCTCCTATATGGATACATGTAGTTGGAACTCTAAATCAAACACGGTTTTTGCTAGCTCTTTGAAACTTGACACAATAAAGTAGCTCCAAGTTCTATCTCAATGGTTTGTTTCCTATTGATGTAGCCCTAAGCAGAGACTGGCGCAAATCACTTTCATTTAAAGGGGTTGCCATGCTTCCAAAAAACTACGAGTTTCCTGAAATCTCAGCACACATTTTTTCACCCAATCTTGATGACACTTTCAGGTAATGATCAGTACCCCAATCCCACTTGGCTCACCAAATTTCGTTCTTCTAGGTTAAACCGTTCGTTGGCAGTAACAGTTTTAATTTTTAGGTTTCACTCTGTTTTCTCCTATATGGATACATGTAGTTGGAACTCTAAATCAAACACGATTTGTGCTAGCTCTTTGAAACTTGACACAATAAAATAGCTCCAAGTTCTATCTCTATGGTTTGTTTCCTATTGATGTAGCCCTAAGCAGAGACTGGCGCAAATCACTTTCATGGAAAGGGGTTGACAAGCTTCCAAAAAACTGCGAGTTTCCTGAAATCTCAGCACACATTTTTTCACAACATCTTGATGACACTTTCAGGTAATAATCAGTACCCCAATCCCACTAGGGTCACCAAATTTCGTTCTTCTAGGTTAAACCGTTCGTTGGCAGTAACAGTTTTAATTTTTAGGTTTCACTCTGTTTTCTCCTATATGGATACATGTAGTTGGAACTCTAAATCAAACACGGTTTCTGCTAGCTCTTTGAAACTTGACACAATAAAGTAGCTCCAAGTTCTATCTCTATGGTTTGTTTCCTATTGATGTAGCCCTAAGCAGAGACTGGCGCAAATCACCCTCATGGAAAGGGGTTTACAATCTTCCAAAAAACTACGAGTTTCCTGAATTCTCAGGACACATTTTTTCAACCAAACTTGATGACACTTTCAGGTAATGATCACTAACCCAATCCCACTTGGCTCACCAAATTTCGTTCTTCTAGGTTAAACCGTTCGTTGGCAGTAACAGTTTTAACTTTTAGGTTTCACTCAATTTTCTCCTAACTGGATACATGTAGTTGGAACTCTAAATCAAACACGGTTTGTGCTAGCTCTTTGAAACTTGACACAATAAAGTAGCTCCAAGTTCTATCTCTATGGTTTGTTTCCTATTGATGTAGCCCTAAGCAGAGACTGGCGCAAATCACTTTCATGGAAAGGGGTTGCCAATCTTCCAAAAAACTGCGAGTTTCCTGAAATCTCAGCACACATATTTTCACCCAATCTTGATGACACTTTCAGGTAATGATGAGTACCCCAATCCCACTTGGCTCACCAAATTTCGTTCTTCTAGGTTAAACCGTTCGTTGGCAGTAACAGTTTTAATTTTTAGGTTTCACTCTGTTTTCTCCTATATGGATACATGTATTTGGAACTCTAAATCAAACACGGTTTGTGCTAGCTCTTTGAAACTTGACACAATAAAGTAGCTCCAAGTTCTATCTCTATGGTTTGTTTCCTATTGATGTAGCCCTAAGCAGAGACTGGCGCAAATCACTTTCATGGAAAGGGGTTGCCAATCTTCCAAAAAACTACGAGGTTCGTGAAATCACAGCACACATTTTTTCACCCAATCTTGATGACACTTTCAGGTAATGATCAGTACCCCATTCCCACTTGGCTCACCAAATTTCGTTCTTCTAGGTTAAACCGTTCGTTTGCAGTAACAGTTTTAACTTTTAGGTTTCACTCAATTTTCTCCTAACTCGATACATGTAGTTGGAACTCTAAATCAAACACGGTTTGTGCTAGCTCTTTGAAACTTGACACAATAAAGTAGCTCCATGTTCTATCTCTATGGTTTGTTTCCTATTGATGTAGCCCTAAGCAGAGACTGGCGCAAATCACTTTCATGGAAAGGGGTTGCCAATCTTCCAAAAAACTACGAGTTTCCTGAAATCTCAGCACACATTTTTTCACCCAATCTTGATGACACATTCAGGTAATGATCAGTACAACAAATCCCACTTGGTTCACCAAGTTTCTTTCTTCTAGGTTAAACCGTTCGTTGGCAGTAACAGTTTTAATTTTTACGTTTCACTCTGTTTTCTCCTATATGAATACATGTAGTTGGAACTCTAAATCAAACACGGTTTGTGCTAGCTCTTTAAAACTTGACACAATAAAGTAGCTCCAAGTTCTATCTCTATGGTTTGTTTCCTATTGATGTAGCCCTAAGCAGAGACTGGCCCAAATCACTTTCATGGAAAGGGGTTGCCAAGCTTCCAAAAAACTACGAGTTTCCTGAAATCTCAGCACACATTTTTTCACCCAATCTTGATGACACTTTCAGGTAATGATCAGTACAACAAATCCCACTTGGGTCACCAAGTTTCTTTCTTTTAGGTTAAACCGTTCGTTGGCAGTAACAGTTTTAATTTTTAGGTTTCACTCTGTTTTCTCCTATATGGATACATGTACTTGGAACTCTAAATCAAACACGGTTTGTGCTAGCTCTTTGAAACTTGACAAAATAAAGTATCTCCAAGTTCTATCTCTATGGTTTGTTTCCTATTGATGTAGCCCTAAGCAGAGACTGGCGCAAATCACTTTCATGGAAAGGGGTTGCCAATCTTCAAAAAACTGCGAGTTTCCTGAAATCTCAGCACACATTTTTTCACCCAAACTTGATGACACTTTCAGGTAATGATCAGTACCCCAATCCCACTTGGCTCACCAAATTTCGTTCTTCTAGGTTAAACCGTTCGTTTGCAGTAACAGTTTTAACTTTTAGGTTTCACTCAATTTTCTCCTAACTGGATACATGTAGTTGGAACTCTAAATCAAACACGGTTTGTGCTAGCTCTTTGAAACTTGACACAATAAAGTAGCTCCATGTTCTATCTCTATGGTTTGTTTCCTATTGATGTAGCCCTAAGCAGAGACTGGCGCAAATCACTTTCATTGAAAGGGGTTGCCAATCTTCCAAAAAACTACGAGTTTCCTGAAATCTCAGCACACATTTTTTCACCCAATCTTGATGACACATTCAGGTAATGATCAGTACAATAAATCCCACTTGGTTCACCAAGTTTCTTTCTTCTAGGTTAAACCGTTCGTTGGCAGTAACAGTTTTAATTTTTACGTTTCACTCTGTTTTCTCCTATATGAATACATGTAGTTGGAACTCTAAATCAAACACGGTTTGTGCTAGCTCTTTAAAACTTGACACAATAAAGTAGCTCCAAGTTCTATCTCTATGGTTTGTTTCCTATTGATGTAGCCCTAAGCAGAGACTGGCGCAAATCACTTTCATGGAAAGGGGTTGCCAAGCTTCCAAAAAACTACGAGTTTCCTGAAATCTCAGCACACATTTTTTCACCCAATCTTGATGACACTTTCAGGTAATGATCAGTACAACAAATCCCACTTGGGTCACCAAGTTTCTTTCTTTTAGGTTAAACCGTTCGTTGGCAGTAACAGTTTTAATTTTTAGGTTTCACTCTGTTTTCTCCTATATGGATACATGTACTTGGAACTCTAAATCAAACACGGTTTGTGCTAGCTCTTTGAAACTTGACAAAATAAAGTATCTCCAAGTTCTATCTCTATGGTTTGTTTCCTATTGATGTAGCCCTAAGCAGAGACTGGCGCAAATCACTTTCATGGAAAGGGGTTGCCAATCTTCAAAAAACTGCGAGTTTCCTGAAATCTCAGCACACATTTTTTCACCCAAACTTGATGACACTTTCAGGTAATGATCAGTACCCCAATCCCACTTGGCTCACCAAATTTCGTTCTTCTAGGTTAAACCGTTCGTTGGCAGTAACAGTTTTAATTTTTAGGTTTCACTCTGTTTTCTCCTATATGGATACATGTAGTTGGAACTCTAAATCAAACACGGTTTGTGCTAGCTCTTTGAAACTTGACAAAATAAAGTAGCTCCAAGTTCTATCTCTATGGTTTGTTTCCTATTGATGTAGCCCTAAGCAGAGACTGGCGCAAATCACTTTCATGGAAAGGGGATGCCAATCTTCCAAAAAACTACGAGTTTCCTGAAATCTCAGCACACATTTTTTCACCCAATCTTGATGACACTTTCAGGTAATGATCAGTACCCCAATCCCACTTGGCTCACCAAATTTCGTTCTTCTAGGTTAAACCGTTCGTTGGCAGTAACAGTTTTAATTTTTAGGTTTCACTCTGTTTTCTCCTATATGGATACATGTAGTTGGAACTCTAAATCAAACACGGTTTGTGCTAGCTCTTTGAAACTTGACAAAATAAAGTAGCTCCAAGTTCTATCTCTACGGTTTGTTTCCTATTGATGTAGCCCTAAGCAGAGACTGGCGCAAATCACTTTCATGGAAAGGGGTTGCCAATCTTCCAAAAAACTACGAGTTTCCTGAAATCTCAGGACACATTTTTTCACCCAATCTTGATGACACTTTCAGGTAATGATCAGTACCCCAATCCCACTTGGCTCTCCAAATTTCGTTCTTCTAGGTTAAACCGTTCGTTGGCAGTAACAGGTTTAATTTTTAGGTTTCACTCTGTTTTCTCCTATATGGATACATGTAGGTGGAACTCTAAATCAAACACGGTTTGTGCTAGCTCTTTGAAACTTGACACAATAAAGTAGCTCCAAGTTCTGTCTCTATGGTTTGTTTCGTATTGATGTAGCCCTAAGCAGAGACTGGCGCAAATCACTTTCATGGAAAGGGGTTGCCAATCTTTCAAAAAACTACGAGTTTCCTGAAATCTCATCACACATTTTTTCACCCAATCTTGATGACACTTTCCGGTAATGATCAGTACCCCAATCCCACTTGGCTCACCAAATTTCGTTCTTCTAGGTTAAACCGTTCGTTGGCAGTAACAGTTTTAATTTTTAGGTTTCACTCTGTTTTCTCCTATATGGATACATGTAGGTGGAACTCTAAATCAAACAGGGTTTTTGCTAGCTCTTTGAAACTTGACACAATAAAGTAGCTCCAATTTCTTTCTCAATGGTTTGTTTCCTATTGATGTAGCCCTAAGCAGAGACTGGCGCAAATCACTTTCATTTAAAGGGGTTGCCAAGCTTCCAAAAAACTACGAGTTTCCTGAAATCTCAGCACACATTTTTTCACCCAATCTTGATGACACATTCAGGTAATGATCAGTACCCCAATCCCACTTGGCTCACCAAATTTCGTTCTTCTAGGTTAAACCGTTCGTTGGCAGTAACAGTTTTAATTTTTAGGTTTCACTCTGTTTTCTCCTATATGGATACATGTAGTTGGAACTCTAAATCAAACACGGTTTGTGCTAGCTCTTTGAAACTTGACACAATAAAGTAGCTCCATGTTCTATCTCTATGGTTTGTTTCCTATTGATGTAGCCCTAAGCAGAGACTGGCACAAATCACTTTCATGGAAAGGGGTTGCCAAGCTTCCAAAAAACTACGAGTTTCCTGAAATCTCAGCACACATTTTTTCACCGAATCTTGATGACACTTTCAGGTAATGATCAGTACCCCAATCCCACTTGGCTCACCAAATTTCGTTCTTCTAGGTTAAACCGTTCATTGGCAATAACAGTTTTAATTTTTAGGTTTCACTCTGTTTTCTCCTATATGGATACATGTAGTTGGAACTCTAAATAAACACGGTTTGTGCTAACTCTTTGAAACTTGACACAATAAAATAGCTCCAAGTTCTATCTCTATGGTTTGTTTCCTATTGATGTAGCCCTAAGCAGAGACTGGCGCAAATCACTTTCATGGAAAGGGGTTGACAAGCTTCCAAAAAACTATGAGTTTCCTGAAATCTCAGCACACATTTTTTCACCCAATCTTGATGACACTTTCAGGTAATGATCAGTACCCCAATCCCACTTGGCTCTCCAAATTTCGTTCTTCTAGGTTAAACCGTTCGTTGGCAGTAACAGGTTTAATTTTTAGGTTTCACTCTGTTTTCTCCTATATGGATACATGTAGGTGGAACTCTAAATCAAACACGGTTTGTGCTAGCTCTTTGAAACTTGACACAATAAAGTAGCTCCAAGTTCTGTCTCTATGGTTTGTTTCGTATTGATGTAGCCCTAAGCAGAGACTGGCGCAAATCACTTTCATGGAAAGGGGTTGCCAATCTTTCAAAAAACTACGAGTTTCCTGAAATCTCATCACACATTTTTTCACCCAATCTTGATGACACTTTCCGGTAATGATCAGTACCCCAATCCCACTTGGCTCACCAAATTTCGTTCTTCTAGGTTAAACCGTTCGTTGGCAGTAACAGTTTTAATTTTTAGGTTTCACTCTGTTTTCTCCTATATGGATACATGTAGGTGGAACTCTAAATCAAACAGGGTTTTTGCTAGCTCTTTGAAACTTGACACAATAAAGTAGCTCCAATTTCTTTCTCAATGGTTTGTTTCCTATTGATGTAGCCCTAAGCAGAGACTGGCGCAAATCACTTTCATTTAAAGGGGTTGCCAAGCTTCCAAAAAACTACGAGTTTCCTGAAATCTCAGCACACATTTTTTCACCCAATCTTGATGACACTTTCAGGTAATGATCAGTACCCCAATCCCACTTGGCTCACCAAATTTCGTTCTTCTAGGTTAAACCGTTCGTTGGCAGTAACAGTTTTAATTTTTAGGTTTCACTCTGTTTTCTCCTATATGGATACATGTAGTTGGAACTCTAAATCAAACACGGTTTGTGCTAGCTCTTTGAAACTTGACACAATAAAGTAGCTCCATGTTCTATCTCTATGGTTTGTTTCCTATTGATGTAGCCCTAAGCAGAGACTGGCACAAATCACTTTCATGGAAAGGGGTTGCCAAGCTTCCAAAAAACTACGAGTTTCCTGAAATCTCAGCACACATTTTTTCACCGAATCTTGATGACACTTTCAGGTAATGATCAGTACCCGAATCCCACTTGGCTCACCAAATTTCGTTCTTCTAGGTTAAACCGTTCATTGGCAATAACAGTTTTAATTTTTAGGTTTCACTCTGTTTTCTCCTATATGGATACATGTAGTTGGAACTCTAAATAAACACGGTTTGTGCTAACTCTTTGAAACTTGACACAATAAAATAGCTCCAAGTTCTATCTCTATGGTTTGTTTCCTATTGATGTAGCCCTAAGCAGAGACTGGCGCAAATCACTTTCATGGAAAGGGGTTGACAAGCTTCCAAAAAACTATGAGTTTCCTGAAATCTCAGCACACATTTTTTCACCCAATCTTGATGACACTTTCAGGTAATGATCAGCACCCCAATCCCACTTGGGTCACCGAGTTTCTTTCTTTTAGGTTAAACCGTTCGTTGGCAGTAACAGTTTTAATTTTTAGGTTTCACTCTGTTTTCTCCTATATGGATACATGTAGTTGGAACTCTAAATCAAACACGGTTTGTGCTATCTCTTTGAACCTTGACACAATAAAGTAGCTCCAAGTTCTATCTCTATGGTTTGTTTCCTATTGATGTATCCCTAAGCAGAGACTGGCGCAAATCACTTTCATGGAAAGGGGTTGCCAATCTTCCAAAAAACTACGAGTTTCCTGAAATCTCAGCACACATTTTTTCACCCAATCTTGATGACACTTTCAGGTAATGATCAGTACCCCAATCCCACTTGGCTCACCAAATTTCGTTCTTCTAGGTTAAACCGTTCGTTGGCAGTAACAGTTTTAATTTTTAGGTTTCACTCTGTTTTCTCCTATATGGATACATGTAGTTGGAACTCTAAATCAAACACGGTTTGTGCTAGCTCTTTGAAACTTGACACAATAAAGTAGCTCCATGTTCTATCTCTATGGTTTGTTTCCTATTGATGTAGCCCTAAGCAGAGACTGGCGCAAATCACTTTCATTTAAAGGGGTTGCCAAGCTTCCAAAAAACTACGTGTTTCCTGAAATCTCAGCACACATTTTTTCACCCAATCTTGATGACACTTTCAGGTAATGATCAGTACCCCAATCCCACTTTGCTCACCAAATTTCGTTCTTCTAGGTTAAACCGTTCGTTGGCAGTAACAGTTTTAATTTTTAGGTTTCACTCTGTTTTCTCCTATATGGATACATGTAGTTGGAACTCTAAATCAAACACGGTTTGTGCTAGCTCTTTGAAACTTGACACAATAAAATAGCTCCAAGTTCTCTCTCTATGGTTTGTTTCCTATTGATGTAGCCCTAAGCAGAGACTGGCGCAAATCACTTTCATGGAAAGGGGTTGACAAGCTTCCAAAAAACTGCGAGTTTCCTCAAATCTCAGCACACATTTTTTCACCCAATCTTGATGACACTTTCAGGTAATGATCAGTACCCCAATCCTACTTGGCTCACCAAATTTCGTTCTTCTAGGTTAAACCGTTCGTTGGCAGTAACAGTTTTAACTTTTAGGTTTCACTCAATTTTCTCCTATATGAATACATGTAGTTGGAACTCTAAATCAAACACGGTTTGTGCTAGCTCTTTGAAACTTGACACAATAAAGTAGCTCCATGTTCTCTCTCTATGGTTTGTTTCCTATTGATGTAGCACTAAGCAGAGACTGGCGCAAATCACTTTCATGGAAAGGGGTTTCCAATCTTCCAAAAAACTAAGAGTTTCCTGAAATCTCAGCACACATTTTTTCACACAATCTTGATGACACTTTCAGGTAATGATCAGTACCCCAATCCCACTTGGCTCACCAAATTTCGTTCTTCTAGGTTAAACCGTTCGTTGGCAGTAACAGGTTTAATTTTTAGGTTTCACTCTGTTTTCTCCTATATGGATACATGTAGTTGGAACTCTAAATCAAACACGGTTTGTGCTAGCTCTTTGAAACTTGACACAATAAAGTAGCTCCAAGTTCTATCTCTATGGTTTGTTTCCTATTGATGTAGCCCTAAGCAGAGACTGGCGCAAATCACTTTCATGGAAAGGGGTTGCCAATCTTCCAAAAAACTACGAGTTTCCTGAAATCACAGCACACATTTTTTCACCCAATCTTGATGACACTTTCAGGTAATGATCAGTACCCCATTCCCACTTGGCTCACCAAATTTCGTTCTTCTAGGTTAAACCGTTCGTTGGCAGTAACAGTTTTAACTTTTAGGTTTCACTCAATTTACTCCTATATGAGTACATGTATTTGGAACTCTAAATCAAACACGGTTTGTGCTAGCTCTTTGAAACTTGACACAATAAAGTAGCTCCAAGTTCTTTCTCTATGGTTTGTTTCCTATTGATGTAGCCCTAAGCAGAGACTGCCGCAAATCACTTTCATGGAAAGGGGTTGACAATCTTCCAAAAAACTAAGAGTTTCCTGAAATCTCAGCACACATTTTTCCCCCAATCTTGATGACACTTTCAGGTAATGATCAGCACCCCAATCCCACTTGGCTCACCAAATTTCGTTCTTCTAGGTTAAACCGTTCGTTGGCAGTAACAGTTTTAATTTTAAGGTTTCACTCTGTTTTCTCCTATACGGATACATGTAGTTGGAACTCTAAATCAAACACGGTTTGTGCTAGCTCTATGAAACTTGACACAATAAAGTAGCTCCAAGTTCTATCTCTATGGTTTGTTTCCTATTGATGTAGCCCTAAGCAGAGACTGGCGCAAATCACTTTCATGGAAGGGGTTGCCAATCTTCCAAAAAACTGCTAGCTTCCTGAAATCTCAGCACACATTTTTTCACACCATCTTGATGACACTTTCAGGTAATGATCAGTACCCCAATCCCACTAGGGTCACCAAATTTCGTTCTTCTAGGTTAAACCGTTCGTTGGCAGTAACAGTTTTAATTTTTAGGTTTCACTCTGTTTTCTCCTATATGGATACATGTAGTTGGAACTCTAAATCAAACACGGTTTCTGCTAGCTCTTTGAAACTTGACACAATAAAGTAGCTCCAAGTTCTATCTCTATGGTTTGTTTCCTATTGATGTAGCCCTAAGCAGAGACTGGCGCAAATCACTTTCATGGAAAGGGGTTGCCAATCTTCCAAAAAACTACGAGTTTCCTGAAATCACAGCACACATTTTTTCACCCAATCTTGATGACACTTTCAGGTAATGATCAGTACCCCATTCCCACTTGGCTCACCAAATTTCGTTCTTCTAGGTTAAACCGTTCTTGGCAGTAACAGTTTTAACTTTTAGGTTTCACTCAATTTACTCCTATATGAGTACATGTATTTGGAACTCTAAATCAAACACGGTTTGTGCTAGCTCTTTGAAACTTGACACAATAAAGTAGCTCCAAGTTCTTTCTCTATGGTTTGTTTCCTATTGATGTAGCCCTAAGCAGAGACTGGCGCAAATCACTTTCATGGAAAGGGGTTGACAATCTTCCAAAAAACTAAGTTTTCCTGAAATCTCAGCACACATTTTTCCCCCAATCTTGATGACACTTTCAGGTAATGATCAGCACCCCAATCCCACTTGGCTCACCAAATTTCGTTCTTCTAGGTTAAACCGTTCGTTGGCAGTAACAGTTTTAATTTTTAGGTTTCACTCTGTTTTCTCCTATATGGATACATGTAGTTGGAACTCTAAATCAAACACGGTTTGTGCTAGCTCTATGAAACTTGACACAATAAAGTAGCTCCAAGTTCTATCTCTATGGTTTGTTTCCTATTGATGTAGCCCTAAGCAGAGACTGGCGCAAATCACTTTCATGGAAGGGGTTGCCAATCTTCCAAAAAACTGCTAGCTTCCTGAAATCTCAGCACACATTTTTTCACACCATCTTGATGACACTTTCAGGTAATGATCAGTACCCCAATCCCACTAGGGTCACCAAATTTCGTTCTTCTAGGTTAAACCGTTCGTTGGCAGTAACAGTTTTAATTTTTAGGTTTCACTCTCTTTTCTCCTATATGGATACATGTAGTTGGAACTCTAAATCAAACACGGTTTCTGCTAGCTCTTTGAAACTTGACACAATAAAGTAGCTCCAAGTTCTATCTCTATGGTTTGTTTCCTATTGATGTAGCCCTAAGCAGAGACTGGCGCAAATCACTTTCATGGAAAGGGGTTGCCAATCTTCCAAAAAACTACGAGTTTCCTGAAATCTCAGCACACATTTTTTCAACCAAACTTGATGACACTTTCAGGTAATGATCACTAACCCAATCCCAGTTGGCTCACCAAATTTCGTTCTTCTAGGTTAAACCGTTCGTTTGCAGTAACAGATTTAACTTTTAGGTTTCACTCAATTTTCTCCTAACTGGATACATGTAGTTGGAACTCTAAATCAAACACGGTTTGTGCTAGCTCTTTGAAACTTGACACAATAAAGTAGCTCCATGTTCTATCTCTATGGTTTGTTTCCTATTGATGTAGCCCTAAGCAGAGACTGGCGCAAATCACTTTCATGGAAAGGGGTTGCCAATCTTCCAAAAAACTACGAGTTTCCTGAAATCTCAGCACACATTTTTTCACCCAATCTTGATGACACATTCAGGTAATGATCAGTACAACAAATCCTACTTGGTTCACCAAGTTTCTTTCTTCTAGGTTAAACTGTTCGTTGGCAGTAACAGTTTTAATTTTTACGTTTCACTCTGTTTTCTCCTATATGAATACATGTAGTTGGAACTCTAAATCAAACACGGTTTGTGCTAGCTCTTTGAAACTTGACACAATAAAGTAGCTCCAAGTTCTATCTCTATGGTTTGTTTCCTATTGATGTAGCCCTAAGCAGAGACTGGCGCAAATCACTTTCATGGAAAGGGGTTGCCAAGCTTCCAAAAAACAACGAGTTTCCTGAAATCTCAGCACACATTTTTTCACCCAATCTTGATGACACTTTCAGGTAATGATCAGTACAACAAATCCCACTTGGGTCACCAAGTTTCTTTCTTTTAGGTTAAACCGTTCGTTGGCAGTAACAGTTTTAATTTTTAGGTTTCACTCTGTTTTCTCCTATATGGATACATGTACTTGGAACTCTAAATCAAACACGGTTTTTGCTAGCTCTTAGAAACTTGACACAATAAAGTAGCTCCAAGTTCTATCTCAATGGTTTGTTTCCTATTGATGTAGCCCTAAGCAGAGTCTGGCGCAAATCACTTTCATGGAAAGGGGTTGCCAATCTTCCAAAAAAATGCTGGTTTCCTGAAATCTCAGCAGACATTTTTTCACCCAATCTTGATGACACTTTCAGGTAATGATCAGTACCACAATCCCACTTGGCTCACCAAATTTCGTTCTTCTAGGTTAAACCGTTCGTTGGCAGTAACAGTTTTAATTTTTAGGTTTCACTCTGTTTTCTCCTATATGGATACATGTAGTTGGAACTCTAAATCAAACACGGTTTGTGCTAGCTCTTTGAAACTTGACACAATAAAATAGCTCCAAGTTCTATCTCTATGGTTTGTTTCCTATTGATGTAGCCCTAAGCAGAGACTGGCGCAAATCACTTTCATGGAAAGGGGTTGACAAGCTTCCAAAAACTGCGAGTTTCCTGAAATCTGAGCACACATTTTTTCACCCAATCTTGATGACACTTTCAGGTAATGATCAGCAACCCAATCCTACTTGGCTCACCAAATTTCGTTCTTCTAGGTTAAACCTTTCGTTGGCAGTAACAGTTTTAATTTTTAGGTTTCACTCTGTTTTCTCCTATATGGATACATGTAGTTGGAACTCCAAATCAAACACGGTTTGTGCTAGCTCTTTGAAACTTGACACAATAAAGTAGCTCCAAGTTCTATCTCTACGGTTTGTTTCCTATTGATGTAGCCCTAAGCAGAGACTGGCGCAAATCACTTTCATGGAAAGGGGGTGCCAATCTTCCAAAAAACTATGAGTTTCCTGAAATCTCAGGACACATTTTTTCACCCAATCTTGATGACACTTTCAGGTAATGATCAGTACCCCAATCCCACTTGGCTCACCAAATTTCGTTCTTCTAGGTTAAACCGTTCGTTGGCAGTAACAGGTTTAATTTTTAGG
The DNA here is from genome assembly GCF_964194105.1 of Spermophilus citellus. NCBI lineage: Eukaryota > Metazoa > Chordata > Mammalia > Rodentia > Sciuridae > Spermophilus > Spermophilus citellus. Next base: position 349,088 of record NW_027673196.1, on the reverse strand, counting down.
TTTCACTCTGTTTTCTCCTATATGGATACATGTAGTTGGAACTCTAAATCAAACACGGTTTGTGCTAGCTCTTTGAAACTTGACACAATAAAGTAGCTCCAAGTTCTGTCTCTATGGTTTGTTTCGTATTGATGTAGCCCTAAGCAGAGACTGGCGCAAATCACTTTCATGGAAAGGGGTTGCCAATCTTCCAAAAAACTGCGAGTTTCCTGAAATCTCATCACACATTTTTTCACCCAATCTTGATGACACTTTCAGGTAATGATCAGTACCCCAATCCCACTTGGCTCACCAAATTTCGTTCTTCTAGGTTAAACCGTTCCTTGGCAGTAACAGTTTTAATTTTTAGGTTTCACTCTGTTTTCTCCTATATGGATACATGTAGGTGGAACTCTAAATCAAACACGGTTTTTGCTAGCTCTTTGAAACTTGACACAATAAAGTAGCTCCAATTTCTTTCTCAATGGTTTGTTTCCTATTGATGTAGCCCTAAGCAGAGACTGGCGCAAATCACTTTCATGGAAAGGGGTTGCCAAGCTTCCAAAAAACTACGAGTTTCCTGAAATCTCAGCACACATTTTTTCACCCAATCTTGATGACACTTTCAGGTAACGATCAGTACAACAAATCCCACTTGGGTCACCAAGTTTCTTTCTTTTAGGTTAATCCGTGCGTTGGCACTAACAGTTTTAACTTTTAGGTTTCACTCTGTTTTCTCCTATATGGATACATGTAGTTGGAACTCTAAATCAAACACGGTTTGTGCTAGCTCTTTGAAACTTGACACAATAAAGTAGCTCCATGTTCTATCTCTATGGTTTGTTTCCTATTGATGTAGCCCTAAGCAGAGACTGTCGCAAATCACTTTCATGGAAAGGGGTTGACAATCTTCCAAAAAACTACGAGTTTTCAGAAATCTCAGCACACATTTTTTCACCCAATCTTGATGACACTTTCAGGTAATGATCAGTACCCCATTCCCACTTGGCTCACCAAATTTCGTTCCTCTAGGTTAAACCGTTCGTTGGCAGTAACAGTTTTAAATTTTAGGTTTCACTCAATTTACTCCTATATGAGTACATGTAGTTGAAACTCTAAATCAAACACGGTTTGTGCTAGCTCTTTGAAACTTGACACAGTAAAGTAGCTCCACGTTCTATCTCTATGGTTTGTTTTCTATTGATGTAGCCCTAAGCAGAGACTGGCGCAAATCAGTTTCATGGAAAGGGGTTGCCAATCTTCCAAAAAACTACGAGTTTCCTGAAATCTCAGCACACATTTTTTCACCCAATCTTGATGACACTTTCAGGTAACGATCAGTACAACAAATCCCACTTGGGTCACCAAGTTTCTTTCTTTTAGGTTAAACCGTGCGTTGGCAGTAACAGTTTTAACTTTTAGGTTTCACTCTGTTTTCTCCTATATGGATACATGTAGTTGGAACTCTAAATCAAACACGGTTTGTGCTAGTTCTTTGAAACTTGACACAATAAAGTAGCTCCAAGTTCTATCTCTATGGTTTGTTTCCTATTGATGTAGCCCTAAGCAGAGACTGGCGCTAATCACTTTCATGGAAAGGGGTTGACAAGCTTCCAAAAAACTACGAGTTTCCTGAAATCTCAGCACACATTTTTTCACCCAATCTTGATGACACTTTCAGGTAATGATCAGTACCCCAATCCCACTTGGCTCACCAAATTTCGTTCTTCTAGGTTAAACCGTTCGTTGGCAGTAACAGTTTTAATTTTTAGGTTTCACTCTGTTTTCTCCTATATGGATACATGTAGGTGGAACAATAAATCAAACACGGTTTTTGCTAGCTCTTTGAAACTTGACACAATAAAGTAGCTCCAAGTTCTATCTCAATGGTTTGTTTCCTATTTATGTAGCCCTAAGCAGAGACTGGCGCAAATCACTTTCATTTAAAGGGGTTGCCAAGCTTCCAAAAAACTACGAGTTTCCTGAAATCTCAGCACACATTTTTTCACCCAATCTTGATGACACTTTCAGGTAATGATCAGTACAACAATCCCACTTGGGTCACCAAGGTTCTTTCTTTTAGGTTAAACCGTGCGTTGGCAGTAACAGTTTTAAATTTTAGGTTTCACTCTGTTTTCTCCTATATGGATACATGTAGTTGGAACTCTAAATCAAACACGGTTTGTGCTAGCTCTTTGAAACTTGACACAATAAATTAGCGCCAAGTTCTATCTCTATGGTTTGTTTCCTATTTATGTAGCCCTAAGCAGAGACTGGCGCAAATCAGTTTCATGGAAAGGGGTTGCAATCTTCCAAAAAACTGCTAGTTTCCTCAAATCTCAGCACACATTTTTTCACCCAATCTTGATGACACTTTCAGGTAATGATCAGTACCCCAATCAACTTGGCTCACCAAATTTCGTTCTTCTAGGTTAAACCGTTCGTTGGCAGTAACAGTTTTAACTTTTAGGTTTCACTCAATTTTCTCCTATATGAATACATGTAGTTGGAACTCTAAATCAAACACGGTTTGTGCTAGCTCTTTGAAACTTGACACAATAAAGTAGCTCCAAGTTCTATCTCTATGGTTTGTTTCCTATTGATGTAGCCCTAAGCAGAGACTGGCGCAAATCACTTTCATGGAAAGGGGTTGCCAATCTTCCAAAAAACTGCGAGTTTCCTGAAATCTCAGCACACATTTTTTCACCCAATCTTGATGACACTTTCAGGTAATGATCAGTACCCCAATCCCACTTGGCTCACCAAATTTCGTTCTTCTAGGTTAAACCGTTCGTTGGCAGTAACAGTTTTAACTTTTAGGTTTCACTCAATTTACTCCTATATGAGTACATGTAGTTGGAACTCTAAAACAAACACGGTTTGTGCTAGCTCTTTGAAACTTGACACAATAAAGTAGCTCCATGTTCTATCTCTATGGTTTGTTTCCTATTGATGTAGCCCTAAGCAGAGACTGGCGCAAATCAGTTTCATGGAAAGGGGTTGCCAATCTTCCAAAAAACTACGAGTTTCCTGAAATCTCAGCACACATTTTTTCACCCAATCTTGATGACACATTCAGGTAATGATCAGTACAACAAATCCCACTTGGCTCACCAAGTTTCTTTCTTCTAGGTTAAACCGTTCGTTGGCAGTAACAGTTTTAATTTTTACGTTTCACTCTGTTTTCTCCTATATGGATACATGTAGTTGGAACTCTAAATCAAACACGGTTTGTGCAAGCTCTTTGAAACTTGACACAATAAAGTAGCTCCAAGTTCTATCTCTATGGTTTGTTTCCTGTTGATGTAGCCCTAAGCAGAGACTGGCGCAAATCACTTTCATGGAAAGGGGTTGCCAAGCTTCCAAAAAACTACGAGTTTCCTGAAATCTCAGCACACATTTTTTCACCCAATCTTGATGACACTTTCAGGTAACGATCAGTACAACAAATCCCACTTGGGTCACCAAGTTTCTTTCTTTTAGGTTAAACCGTGCGTTGGCAGTAACATTTTTAACTTTAGGTTTCACTCTGTTTTCTCCTATATGGACACATGTAGTTGGAACTCTAAATCAAACACGGTTTGTGCTAGCTCTTTGAAACTTGACACAATAAAGTAGCTCCAAGTTCTATCTGTATGGTTTGTTTCCTATTGATGTAGCCCTAAGCAGAGACTGGCGCAAATCACTTTCATGGAAATGGGTTGCGAAGCTTCCAAAAAACTACGAGTTTCCTGAAATCTCAGCACACATTTTTTCACCCAATCTTGATGACAATTTCAGGTAACGATCAGTACAACAAATCCCACTTGGGTCACCAAATTTCGTTCTTCTAGGTTAAACAGTTCGTTGGCAGTAACAGTTTTAATTTTTAGGTTTCACTCTGTTTTCTCCTATATGGATACATGTAGTTGGAACTCTAAATCAAACACGGTTTGTGCTAGCTCTATGAAACTTGACACAATAAAGTAGCTCCAAGTTCTATCTCTATGGTTTGTTTCCTATTGATGTAGCCCTAAGCAGAGACTGGCGCAAATCAGTTTCATGGTAAGGGGTTGCCAATCTTCCAAAAAACTGCTAGTTTCCTCAAATCTCAGCACACATTTTTTCACCCAATCTTGATGACACTTTCAGGTAATGATCAGTACCCCAATCCCACTTGGCTCACCAAATTTCGTTCTTCTAGGTTAAACCGTTCGTTGGCAGTAACAGTTTTAATTTTTAGGTTTCACTCTGTTTTCTCCTATATGGATACATGTATTTGGACTCTAAATCAAACTCGGTTTTTGCTAGCTCTTTGAAACTTGACACAATAAAGTAGCTCCAAGTTCTATCTCTATGGTTTGTTTCCTATTGATGTAGCCCTAAGCAGAGACTGGCGCAAATCACTTTCATGGAAAGGGGTTGCCAATCTTCCAAAAAACTAAGAGTTTCCTGAAATCTCAGCACACATTTTCCCCCAATCTTGATGACACTTTCAGGTAATGATCAGCACCCCAATCCCACTTGGGTCACCAAGTTTCTTTCTTCTAGGTTAAACCGTTCGTTGGCAGTAACAGTTTTCATTTTTATTTTTCACTCTGTTTTCTCCTATATGGATACATGTAGTTGGAACTCTATATCAAACACGGTTTGTGCTAGCGCTTTGAAACTTGACACAATAAAGTAGCTCCAAGTTCTATCTCTATGGTTTGTTTTCTATTGATGTAGCCTTAAGCAGAGACTGGCGCAAATCACTTTCATGGAAAGGGGTTGCCAAGCTTCCAAAAAACTACGAGTTTCCTGAAATCTCAGCACACATTTTTTCACCCAATCTTGATGACACTTTCAGGTAACGATCAGTACAACAAATCCCACTTGGGTCACCAAGTTTCTTTCTTTTAGGTTAAACCGTGCGTTGGCAGTAACAGTTTTAACTTTTAGGTTTCACTCTGTTTTCTCCTATATGGATACATGTATTTGGAACTCTAAATCAAACACGGTTTGTGGTAGGTCTTTGAAACTTGACAAAATAAAGTAGCTCCAAGTTCTATCTATATGGTTTGTTTCCTATTGATGTAGCCCTAAGCAGAGACTGGCCCAAATCACTTTCATGGAAAGGGGTTGCCAATCTTCCAAAAAACTACGAGTTTCCTGAAATCTCAGCACACATTTTTTCACCCAATCTTGATGACACTTTCAGGTAATGATCAGCACCCCAATCCCACTTGGTTCACCAAATTTCGTTCTTCTAGGTTAAACCGTTCGTTGGCAGTAACAGTTTTAATTTTTAGGTTTCACTCTGTTTTCTCCTATATGGATACATGTATTTGGAACTCTAAATCAAATACGGTTTTGGCTAGCTCTTTGAAACTTGACACAGTAAAGTAGCTCCAAGTTCTATCTCTATGGTTTGTTTCCTATTGATGTAGCCCTAAGCAGAGACTGGCGCAAATCACTTTCATGGAAAGGGGTTGCCAATCTTCCAAAAAACTAAGAGTTTCCTGAAATCTCAGCACACATTTTTTCCCCCAATCTTGATGACACTTTCAGGTAATGATCACCACCCCAATCCCACTTGGCTCACCAAATTTCATTCTTCTAGGTTAAACCTTTCGTTGGCAGTAACAGTTTTAATTTTTAGGTTTCACTCTGTTTTCTCCTATATGGATACATGTAGTTGGAACTCTAAATCAAACACGGTTTGTGCTAGCTCTATGAAACTTGACACAATAAAGTAGCTCCAAGTTCTATCTCTGTGGTTTGTTTACTATTGATGTAGCCCTAAGCAGAGACTGGCGCAAATCACTTTCAGGGAAAGGGGTTGCCAATCTTCCAAAAAACTGCTAGTTTCCTGAAATCTCAGCACACATTTTTTCACCCAATCTTGATGACACTTTCAGGTAATGATCAGTACCTAATCCCACTTGGCTCACCAAATTTCGTTCTTCTAGGTTAAACCGTTCGTTGGCAGTAACAGTTTTAATTTTTAGGTTTCACTCTGTTTTCTCCTATATGGATACATGTATTTGGAACTCTAAATCAAACACGGTTTGTGCTAGCTCTTTGAAACTTGACACAATAAAGTAGCTCCAAGTTCTATCTCTATGGTTTGTTTCCTATTGATGTAGCCCTAAGCATAGACTGGCGCAAATCACTTTCATGGAAAGGGGTTGCCAGGCTTCCAAAAAACTAAGAATTTCCAGAAATCTCAGCACACATTTTTTCACCCAATCTTGATGACACTTTCAGGTAATGATCAGTACAACAAATCCCACTTGGGTAACCAAGTTTCTTTCTTTTAGGTTAAACCATTCTTTGGCGCTAACAGTTTTAATTTTTAGGTTTCACTCTGTTTTCTCCTATATGTAGTTGGAACTCTAAATCAAACACGGTTTGTGCTAGCTCTTTGAAACTTGACACAATAAAGTAGCTCCAAGTTCTATCTCTATGGTTTGTTTCCTATTGATGTAGCCCTAAGCAGAGACTGGCGCAAATCACTTTCATGGAAAGGGGTTGCCAATCTTCCAAAAAACTGCGAGTTTTCTGAAATCTCAGCACACATTTTTTCACCCAATCTGGATGACACTTTCAGGTAATGATCAGTACCCCAATCCCACTTGGCTCACCAAATTTCGTTCTTCTAGGTTAAACCGTTCGTTGGCAGTAACAGTTTTAATTTTCAGGTTTCACTCTGTTATCTCCTATATGGATACATGTAGTTGGAAGTCTAAATCAAACACGGTTTGTGCTAGCTCTTTGAAACTTGACACAATAAAGTAGCTCCAAATTCTATCTCTATGGTTTGTTTCCTATTGATGTAGCCCTAAGCAGAGACTGGCGCAAATAACTGTAATGGAAAGGGGTTGCCAATCTTCCAAAAAACTGCGAGTTTCCTGAAATCTCAGCACACATTTTTTCACCCAATCTTGATGACACTTTCAGGTAATGATCAGCACCCCAATCCCACTTGGCTCACCAAATTTCATTCTTCTAGGTTAAACCGTTCGTTGGCAGTAACAGTTTTAATTTTTAGGTTTCACTCTGTTTTCTCCTATATGGATACATGTAGTTGGAACTCTAAATCAAACACGGTTTGTGCTAGCTCTTTGAAACTTGACACAATAAAGTAGCTCCAAGTTCTATCTCTATGGTTTGTTTCCTATTGATGTAGCCCTAAGCAGAGACTGGCGCAAATCACTTTCATGGAAAGGGGTTGCCAGTCTTTCAAAAAACTGCGAGTTTCCTGAAATCTCAGCACACATTTTTTCACCCAAACTTGATGACACTTTCAGGTAATGATCAGTACCCCAATCCCACTTGGCTCACCAAATTTCATTCTTCTAGGTTAAACGTTCGTTGGCAGTAACAGTTTTAATTTTTAGGTTTCACTCTGTTTTCTCCTATATGGATACATGTAGTTGGAACTCTAAATCAAACACGGTTTGTGCTAGCTCTTTGAAACTTGACACAATAAAGTAGCTCCAAGTTCTATCTCTATGGTTTGTTTCCTATTGATGTAGCCCTAAGCAGAGACTGGCGCAAATCACTTTAATGGAAAGGGGTTGCCAGGCTTCCAAAAAACTACGAGTTTCCTGAAATCTCAGCACAAATTTTTTCACCCAATCTTGATGACACTTTCAGGTAATGATCAGTAAAACACATCCCACTTGGGTCACCAAGTTTCTTTCTTTTAGGTTAAACGGCTCTTTGGCGCTAACAGTTTTAATTTTTAGGTTTCACTCTGTTTTCTCCTATATGGATACATGTAGTTGGAACTCTAAATCAAACGCGGTTTGTGCTAGCTCTTTGAAACTTGACACAATAAAGTAGCTCCAAGTTCTATCTCTATGGTTTGTTTCCTATTGATGGAGCCCTAAGCAGAGACTGGCGCAAATCACTTTCATGGAAAGGGGTTGACAATCTTCCAAAAAACTAAGAGTTTCCTGAAATCTCAGCACACATTTTTTCACCCAATCTTGATGACACTTTCAGGTAATGATCAGTACCCCAATCCCACTTGGCTCACCAAATTTCGTTCTTCTAGGTTAAACCGTTTGTTGGCAGTAACAGTTTTAATTTTTAGGTTTCACTCTGTTTTCTCCTATACGGATACATGTAGTTGGAACTCTAAATCAAACACGGTTTGTGCTAGCTCTTTGAAACCTGACACAATAAAGTAGCTCCAAGTTCTATCTCTATGGTTTGTTTCCTATTGATGTAGCCCTAAGCAGAGACTGGCGCAAATCACTTTCATGGAAAGGGGTTGACAATCTTCCAAAAAACTAAGAGTTTCCTGAAATCTCAGCACACATTTTTTCCCCCAATCTTGATGACACTTTCAGGTAATGATCAGCACCCCAATCCCACTTGGCTCACCAAATTTCGTTCTTCTAGGATAAACCGTTCGTTGGCAGTAACAGTTTTAATTTTTAGGTTTCACTCTGTTTTCTCCTATATGGATACATGTAGTTGGAACTCTAAATCAAACACGGTTTGTGCTAGCTCTTTGAAACTTGACACAATAAAGTAGCTCCAAGTTCTATCTCTATGGTTTGTTTCCTATTGATGTAGCCCTAAGCAGAGACTGGCGCAAACCACTTTCATGGAAAGGGGTTGCCAGGCTTCCAAAAAACTACGAGTTTCCTGAAATCTCAGCACACATTTTTTCACCCAATCTTGATGACACTTTCAGGTAATGATCAGTACAACACATCCCACTTGGGTCACCAAGTTTCTTTCTTTTAGGTTAAACCGCTCTTTGGCGCTAACAGTTTTAATTTTTAGGTTTCACTCTGTTTTCTCCTATATGGATATATGTAGTTGGAACTCTAAATCAAACACGGTTTGTGCTAGCTCTTTGAAACTTGACACAATAAAGTAGCTCCAAGTTCTATCTCTATGGTTTGTTTCCTATTGATGGAGCCCTAAGCAGAGACTGGCGCAAATCACTTTCATGGAAAGGGGTTGACAATCTTCCAAAAAACTAAGAGTTTCCTGAAATCTCAGCACACATTTTTTCACCCAATCTTGATGACACTTTCAGGTAATGATCAGTACCCCAATCCCACTTGGCTCACCAAATTTCGTTCTTCTAGGTTAAACAGTTCGTTGGCAGTAACAGTTTTAATTTTTAGGTTTCACTCTGTTTTCTCCCATATGGATACATGTATTTGGAACTCTAAATCAAACACGGTTTGTGCTAGCTCTTTGAAACTTGACACAATAAAGAAGCTCCAAGTTCTATCTCTATGGTTTGTTTCCTATTGATGTAGCCCTAAGCAGAGACTGGCGCAAACCACTTTCATGGAAAGGGGTTGCCAGGCTTCCAAAAAACTACGAGTTTCCTGAAATCTCAGCACACATTTTTTCACCCAATCTTGATGACACTTTCAGGTAATGATCAGTACAACACATCCCACTTGGGTCACCAAGTTTCTTTCTTTTAGGTTAAACCGCTCTTTGGCGCTAACAGTTTTAATTTTTAGGTTTCACTCTGTTTTCTCCTATATGGATACATGTAGTTGGAACTCTAAATCAAACACGGTTTGTGCTAGCTCTTTGAAACTTGACACAATAAAGTAGCTCCAAGTTCTATCTCTATGGTTTGTTTCCTATTGATGTAGCCCTAAGCAGGGACTGGCGCAAATCACTTTCATGGAAAGGGGTTGCCAATCTTCCAAAAAACTGCGAGTTTCCTGAAATCTCAGCACACATTTTTTCACCCAATCTTGATGACACTTTCAGGTAATGATCAGTAAAACACATCCCACTTGGGTCACCAAGTTTCTTTCTTTTAGGTTAAACGGCTCTTTGGCGCTAACAGTTTTAATTTTTAGGTTTCACTCTGTTTTCTCCTATATGGATACATGTAGTTGGAACTCTAAATCAAACGCGGTTTGTGCTAGCTCTTTGAAACTTGACACAATAAAGTAGCTCCAAGTTCTATCTCTATGGTTTGTTTCCTATTGATGGAGCCCTAAGCAGAGACTGGCGCAAATCACTTTCATGGAAAGGGGTTGACAATCTTCCAAAAAACTAAGAGTTTCCTGAAATCTCAGCACACATTTTTTCACCCAATCTTGATGACACTTTCAGGTAATGATCAGTACCCCAATCCCACTTGGCTCACCAAATTTCGTTCTTCTAGGTTAAACCGTTCGTTGGCAGTAACAGTTTTAATTTTTAGGTTTCACTCTGTTTTCTCCTATACGGATACATGTAGTTGGAACTCTAAATCAAACACGGTTTGTGCTAGCTCTTTGAAACCTGACACAATAAAGTAGCTCCAAGTTCTATCTCTATGGTTTGTTTCCTATTGATGTAGCCCTAAGCAGAGACTGGCGCAAATCACTTTCATGGAAAGGGGTTGACAATCTTCCAAAAAACTAAGAGTTTCCTGAAATCTCAGCACACATTTTTTCCCCCAATCTTGATGACACTTTCAGGTAATGATCAGCACCCCAATCCCACTTGGCTCACCAAATTTCGTTCTTCTAGGATAAACCGTTCGTTGGCAGTAACAGTTTTAATTTTTAGGTTTCACTCTGTTTTCTCCTATATGGATACATGTAGTTGGAACTCTAAATCAAACACGGTTTGTGCTAGCTCTTTGAAACTTGACACAATAAAGTAGCTCCAAGTTCTATCTCTATGGTTTGTTTCCTATTGATGTAGCCCTAAGCAGAGACTGGCGCAAACCACTTTCATGGAAAGGGGTTGCCAGGCTTCCAAAAAACTACGAGTTTCCTGAAATCTCAGCACACATTTTTTCACCCAATCTTGATGACACTTTCAGGTAATGATCAGTACAACACATCCCACTTGGGTCACCAAGTTTCTTTCTTTTAGGTTAAACCGCTCTTTGGCGCTAACAGTTTTAATTTTTAGGTTTCACTCTGTTTTCTCCTATATGGATACATGTAGTTGGAACTCTAAATCAAACACGGTTTGTGCTAGCTCTTTGAAACTTGACACAATAAAGTAGCTCCAAGTTCTATCTCTATGGTTTGTTTCCTATTGATGGAGCCCTAAGCAGAGACTGGCGCAAATCACTTTCATGGAAAGGGGTTGACAATCTTCCAAAAAACTAAGAGTTTCCTGAAATCTCAGCACACATTTTTTCACCCAATCTTGATGACACTTTCAGGTAATGATCAGTACCCCAATCCCACTTGGCTCACCAAATTTCGTTCTTCTAGGTTAAACAGTTCGTTGGCAGTAACAGTTTTAATTTTTAGGTTTCACTCTGTTTTCTCCCATATGGATACATGTATTTGGAACTCTAAATCAAACACGGTTTGTGCTAGCTCTTTGAAACTTGACACAATAAAGAAGCTCCAAGTTCTATCTCTATGGTTTGTTTCCTATTGATGTAGCCCTAAGCAGAGACTGGCGCAAACCACTTTCATGGAAAGGGGTTGCCAGGCTTCCAAAAAACTACGAGTTTCCTGAAATCTCAGCACACATTTTTTCACCCAATCTTGATGACACTTTCAGGTAATGATCAGTACAACACATCCCACTTGGGTCACCAAGTTTCTTTCTTTTAGGTTAAACCGCTCTTTGGCGCTAACAGTTTTAATTTTTAGGTTTCACTCTGTTTTCTCCTATATGGATACATGTAGTTGGAACTCTAAATCAAACACGGTTTGTGCTAGCTCTTTGAAACTTGACACAATAAAGTAGCTCCAAGTTCTATCTCTATGGTTTGTTTCCTATTGATGTAGCCCTAAGCAGAGACTGGCGCAAATCACTTTCATGGAAAGGGGTTGCCAATCTTCCAAAAAACTGCGAGTTTCCTGAAATCTCAGCACACATTTTTTCAGCCAATCTTCATGACACTTTCAGGTAATGATCAGTACCCCAATCCCACTTGGCTCACCAAATTTCGTTCTTCTAGGTTAAACCGTTCGTTGGCAGTAACAATTTTAATTTTTAGGTTTCACTCTGTTTTCTCCTATACGGATACATGTAGTTGGAACTCTAAATCAAACAGGGTTTGTGCTAGCTCTTTGAAACCTGACACAATAAAGTAGCTCCAAGGTCTATCTCTATGGTTTGTTTCCTATTGATGTAGCCCTAACCAGAGACTGGCGCAAATCACTTTCATTGAAAGGGGTTGACAATCTTCCAAAAAACTAAGAGTTTCCTGAAATCTCAGCACACATTTTTCCCCCAATCTTGATGACACTTTCAGGTAATGATCAGCACCCCAATCCCACTTGGCTCACCAAATTTCGTTCTTCTAGGTTAAACGGTTCGTTGGCAGTAACAGTTTTAATTTTTAGGTTTCACTCTGTTTTCTCCTATATGGATACATGTAGTTGGAACTCTAAATCAAACACGGTTTGTGCTAGCTCTTTGAAACTTGACACAATAAAGTAGCTCCAAGTTCTATCTCTATGGTTTGTTTCCTATTGATGTAGCCCTAAGCAGGGACTGGCGCAAATCACTTTCATGGAAAGGGGTTGCCAATCTTCCAAAAAACTGCGAGTTTCCTGAAATCTCAGCACACATTTTTTCACCCAATCTTGATGACACTTTCAGGTAATGATCAGTACCCCAATCCCACTTGGCTCACCAAATTTCGTTCTTCTAGGTTAAACCGTTCGTTGGCAGTAACAGTTTTAATTTTTAGGTTTCACTCTGTTTTCTCCTATATGGATACATGTAGTTGGAACTCTAAATCAAACACGGTTTGTGCTAGCTCTTTGAAACTTGACACAATAAAGTAGCTCCAAGTTCTATCTCTATGGTTTGTTTCCTATTGATGTAGCCCTAAGCAGAGACTGGCGCAAATCACTTTCATGGAAAGGGGTTGCCAGGCTTCCAAAAAACTACGAGTTTCCTGAAATTTCAGCACACATTTTTTCACCCAATCTTGAAAACACTTTCAGGTAATGATCAGTACAACAAATCACACTTGGGTCACCAAGTTTCTTTCTTTTAGGTTAAACCATTCTTTGGCGCTAACAGTTTTAATTTTTAGGTTTCACTCTGTTTTCTCCTATATGGATACATGTAGTTGGAACTCTAAATCAAACACGGTTTGTGCTAGCTCTTTGAAACTTGACACAATAAAGTAGCTCCAAGTTCTATCTCTATGGTTTGTTTCCTATTGATGTAGCCCTAAGCAGAGACTGGCGCAAATAACTGTAATGGAAAGGGGTTGCCAATCTTCCAAAAAACTGCGAGTTTCCTGAAATCTCAGCACACATTTTTTCACCCAATCTTGATGACACCTTCAGGTAATGATCAGTACCCCAATCCCTCTTGGCTCACCAAAGTACGTTCTTCTAGGTTAAACCGTTCGTTGGCAGTAACAGTTTTAATTTTTAGGTTTCACTCTGTTTTCTCCTATATGGATACATGTAGTTGGAACTCTAAATCAAACACGGTTTGTGCTAGCTCTTTGAAACTTGACACAATAAAGTAGCTCCAAGTTCTATCTCTATGGTTTGTTTCCTATTGATGTAGCCCTAAGCAGAGACTGGCGCAAATCACTTTCATGGAAAGGGGTTGCCAATCTTCCAAAAAACTGCGAGTTTCCTGAAATCTCAGCACACAGTTTTTCACCCAATCTTGATGACACTTTCAGGTAATGATCAGTACCCCAATCCCACTTGGCTCACCAAATTTCGTTCTTCTAGGTTAAACCGTTTGTTGGCAGTAACAGTTTTAATTTTTAGGTTTCACTCTGTTTTCTCCTATACGGATACATGTAGTTGGAACTCTAAATCAAACACGGTTTGTGCTAGCTCTTTGAAACCTGACACAATAAAGTAGCTCCAAGTTCTATCTCTATGGTTTGTTTCCTATTGATGTAGCCCTAAGCAGAGACTGGCGCAAATCACTTTCATGGAAAGGGGTTGACAATCTTCCAAAAAACTAAGAGTTTCCTGAAATCTCAGCACACATTTTTTCCCCCAATCTTGATGACACTTTCAGGTAATGATCAGCACCCCAATCCCACTTGGCTCACCAAATTTCGTTCTTCTAGGATAAACCGTTCGTTGGCAGTAACAGTTTTAATTTTTAGGTTTCACTCTGTTTTCTCCTATATGGATACATGTAGTTGGAACTCTAAATCAAACACGGTTTGTGCTAGCTCTTTGAAACTTGACACAATAAAGTAGCTCCAAGTTCTATCTCTATGGTTTGTTTCCTATTGATGTAGCCCTAAGCAGAGACTGGCGCAAACCACTTTCATGGAAAGGGGTTGCCAGGCTTCCAAAAAACTACGAGTTTCCTGAAATCTCAGCACACATTTTTTCACCCAATCTTGATGACACTTTCAGGTAATGATCAGTACAACACATCCCACTTGGGTCACCAAGTTTCTTTCTTTTAGGTTAAACCGCTCTTTGGCGCTAACAGTTTTAATTTTTAGGTTTCACTCTGTTTTCTCCTATATGGATATATGTAGTTGGAACTCTAAATCAAACACGGTTTGTGCTAGCTCTTTGAAACTTGACACAATAAAGTAGCTCCAAGTTCTATCTCTATGGTTTGTTTCCTATTGATGGAGCCCTAAGCAGAGACTGGCGCAAATCACTTTCATGGAAAGGGGTTGACAATCTTCCAAAAAACTAAGAGTTTCCTGAAATCTCAGCACACATTTTTTCACCCAATCTTGATGACACTTTCAGGTAATGATCAGTACCCCAATCCCACTTGGCTCACCAAATTTCGTTCTTCTAGGTTAAACAGTTCGTTGGCAGTAACAGTTTTAATTTTTAGGTTTCACTCTGTTTTCTCCCATATGGATACATGTATTTGGAACTCTAAATCAAACACGGTTTGTGCTAGCTCTTTGAAACTTGACACAATAAAGAAGCTCCAAGTTCTATCTCTATGGTTTGTTTCCTATTGATGTAGCCCTAAGCAGAGACTGGCGCAAACCACTTTCATGGAAAGGGGTTGCCAGGCTTCCAAAAAACTACGAGTTTCCTGAAATCTCAGCACACATTTTTTCACCCAATCTTGATGACACTTTCAGGTAATGATCAGTACAACACATCCCACTTGGGTCACCAAGTTTCTTTCTTTTAGGTTAAACCGCTCTTTGGCGCTAACAGTTTTAATTTTTAGGTTTCACTCTGTTTTCTCCTATATGGATACATGTAGTTGGAACTCTAAATCAAACACGGTTTGTGCTAGCTCTTTGAAACTTGACACAATAAAGTAGCTCCAAGTTCTATCTCTATGGTTTGTTTCCTATTGATGTAGCCCTAAGCAGGGACTGGCGCAAATCACTTTCATGGAAAGGGGTTGCCAATCTTCCAAAAAACTGCGAGTTTCCTGAAATCTCAGCACACATTTTTTCACCCAATCTTGATGACACTTTCAGGTAATGATCAGTAAAACACATCCCACTTGGGTCACCAAGTTTCTTTCTTTTAGGTTAAACGGCTCTTTGGCGCTAACAGTTTTAATTTTTAGGTTTCACTCTGTTTTCTCCTATATGGATACATGTAGTTGGAACTCTAAATCAAACGCGGTTTGTGCTAGCTCTTTGAAACTTGACACAATAAAGTAGCTCCAAGTTCTATCTCTATGGTTTGTTTCCTATTGATGGAGCCCTAAGCAGAGACTGGCGCAAATCACTTTCATGGAAAGGGGTTGACAATCTTCCAAAAAACTAAGAGTTTCCTGAAATCTCAGCACACATTTTTTCACCCAATCTTGATGACACTTTCAGGTAATGATCAGTACCCCAATCCCACTTGGCTCACCAAATTTCGTTCTTCTAGGTTAAACCGTTCGTTGGCAGTAACAGTTTTAATTTTTAGGTTTCACTCTGTTTTCTCCTATACGGATACATGTAGTTGGAACTCTAAATCAAACACGGTTTGTGCTAGCTCTTTGAAACCTGACACAATAAAGTAGCTCCAAGTTCTATCTCTATGGTTTGTTTCCTATTGATGTAGCCCTAAGCAGAGACTGGCGCAAATCACTTTCATGGAAAGGGGTTGACAATCTTCCAAAAAACTAAGAGTTTCCTGAAATCTCAGCACACATTTTTTCCCCCAATCTTGATGACACTTTCAGGTAATGATCAGCACCCCAATCCCACTTGGCTCACCAAATTTCGTTCTTCTAGGATAAACCGTTCGTTGGCAGTAACAGTTTTAATTTTTAGGTTTCACTCTGTTTTCTCCTATATGGATACATGTAGTTGGAACTCTAAATCAAACACGGTTTGTGCTAGCTCTTTGAAACTTGACACAATAAAGTAGCTCCAAGTTCTATCTCTATGGTTTGTTTCCTATTGATGTAGCCCTAAGCAGAGACTGGCGCAAACCACTTTCATGGAAAGGGGTTGCCAGGCTTCCAAAAAACTACGAGTTTCCTGAAATCTCAGCACACATTTTTTCACCCAATCTTGATGACACTTTCAGGTAATGATCAGTACAACACATCCCACTTGGGTCACCAAGTTTCTTTCTTTTAGGTTAAACCGCTCTTTGGCGCTAACAGTTTTAATTTTTAGGTTTCACTCTGTTTTCTCCTATATGGATACATGTAGTTGGAACTCTAAATCAAACACGGTTTGTGCTAGCTCTTTGAAACTTGACACAATAAAGTAGCTCCAAGTTCTATCTCTATGGTTTGTTTCCTATTGATGGAGCCCTAAGCAGAGACTGGCGCAAATCACTTTCATGGAAAGGGGTTGACAATCTTCCAAAAAACTAAGAGTTTCCTGAAATCTCAGCACACATTTTTTCACCCAATCTTGATGACACTTTCAGGTAATGATCAGTACCCCAATCCCACTTGGCTCACCAAATTTCGTTCTTCTAGGTTAAACAGTTCGTTGGCAGTAACAGTTTTAATTTTTAGGTTTCACTCTGTTTTCTCCCATATGGATACATGTATTTGGAACTCTAAATCAAACACGGTTTGTGCTAGCTCTTTGAAACTTGACACAATAAAGAAGCTCCAAGTTCTATCTCTATGGTTTGTTTCCTATTGATGTAGCCCTAAGCAGAGACTGGCGCAAACCACTTTCATGGAAAGGGGTTGCCAGGCTTCCAAAAAACTACGAGTTTCCTGAAATCTCAGCACACATTTTTTCACCCAATCTTGATGACACTTTCAGGTAATGATCAGTACAACACATCCCACTTGGGTCACCAAGTTTCTTTCTTTTAGGTTAAACCGCTCTTTGGCGCTAACAGTTTTAATTTTTAGGTTTCACTCTGTTTTCTCCTATATGGATACATGTAGTTGGAACTCTAAATCAAACACGGTTTGTGCTAGCTCTTTGAAACTTGACACAATAAAGTAGCTCCAAGTTCTATCTCTATGGTTTGTTTCCTATTGATGTAGCCCTAAGCAGAGACTGGCGCAAATCACTTTCATGGAAAGGGGTTGCCAATCTTCCAAAAAACTGCGAGTTTCCTGAAATCTCAGCACACATTTTTTCAGCCAATCTTCATGACACTTTCAGGTAATGATCAGTACCCCAATCCCACTTGGCTCACCAAATTTCGTTCTTCTAGGTTAAACCGTTCGTTGGCAGTAACAATTTTAATTTTTAGGTTTCACTCTGTTTTCTCCTATACGGATACATGTAGTTGGAACTCTAAATCAAACAGGGTTTGTGCTAGCTCTTTGAAACCTGACACAATAAAGTAGCTCCAAGGTCTATCTCTATGGTTTGTTTCCTATTGATGTAGCCCTAACCAGAGACTGGCGCAAATCACTTTCATTGAAAGGGGTTGACAATCTTCCAAAAAACTAAGAGTTTCCTGAAATCTCAGCACACATTTTTCCCCCAATCTTGATGACACTTTCAGGTAATGATCAGCACCCCAATCCCACTTGGCTCACCAAATTTCGTTCTTCTAGGTTAAACGGTTCGTTGGCAGTAACAGTTTTAATTTTTAGGTTTCACTCTGTTTTCTCCTATATGGATACATGTAGTTGGAACTCTAAATCAAACACGGTTTGTGCTAGCTCTTTGAAACTTGACACAATAAAGTAGCTCCAAGTTCTATCTCTATGGTTTGTTTCCTATTGATGTAGCCCTAAGCAGGGACTGGCGCAAATCACTTTCATGGAAAGGGGTTGCCAATCTTCCAAAAAACTGCGAGTTTCCTGAAATCTCAGCACACATTTTTTCACCCAATCTTGATGACACTTTCAGGTAATGATCAGTACCCCAATCCCACTTGGCTCACCAAATTTCGTTCTTCTAGGTTAAACCGTTCGTTGGCAGTAACAGTTTTAATTTTTAGGTTTCACTCTGTTTTCTCCTATATGGATACATGTAGTTGGAACTCTAAATCAAACACGGTTTGTGCTAGCTCTTTGAAACTTGACACAATAAAGTAGCTCCAAGTTCTATCTCTATGGTTTGTTTCCTATTGATGTAGCCCTAAGCAGAGACTGGCGCAAATCACTTTCATGGAAAGGGGTTGACAACCTTCCTAAAAACTAAGAGTTTCCTGAAATCTCAGCACACATTTTATCCCCCAATCTTGATGACACTTTCAGGTAATGATCAGCACCCCAATCCCACTTGGCTCACCAAATTTCGTTCTTCTAGGTTAAACCGTTCGTTGGCAGTAACAGTTTTAATTTTTAGGTTTCACTCTGTTTTCTCCTATATGGATACATGTAGTTGGAACTCTAAATCAAACACGGTTTGTGCTAGCTCTTTGAAACTTGACACAATAAAGTAGCTCCAAGTTCTATCTCTATGGTTTGTTTCCTATTGATGTAGCCCTAAGCAGAGACTGGCGCAAATCACTTTCATGGAAAGGGGTTGCCAATCTTCCAAAAAACTGCGAGTTTCCTGAAATCTCAGCACACATTTTTTCACCCAATCTTGATGACATTTTCAGGTAATGATCAGTACCCCAATCCCACTTGGCTCACCAAATTTCGTTCTTCTAGGTTAAACCGTTCGTTGGCAGTAACAGTTTTAATTTTCAGGTTTCACTCTGTTTTCTCCTATATGGATACATGAAGTTGGAACTCTAAATCAAACACGGTTTTTGCTAGCTCTTTGAAACTTGACACAATAAAGTAGCTCCAAATTCTATCTCTATGGTTTGTTTCCTATTGATGTAGCCCTAAGCAGAGACTGGTGCAAATAACTCTAATGGAAAGGGGTTGCCAATCTTCCAAAAAACTGCGAGTTTCCTGAAATCTCAGCACACATTTTTTCACCCAATCTTGATGACACTTTCAGGTAATGATCAGTACCCCAATCCCACTTGGCTCACCAAATTTCGTTCTTCTAGGTTAAACCGTTCGTTGGTAGTAACAGTTTTAATTTTCAGGTTTCACTCTGTTTTCTCCTATATGGATACATGTAGTTGGAACTCTAAATCAAACACGGTTTGTGCTAGCTCTTTGAAACTTGACACAATAAAGTAGCTCCAAGTTCTATCTCTATGGTTTGTTTCCTATTGATGTAGCCCTAAGCAGAGACTGGCGCAAATCACTTTCATGGAAAGGGGTTGCCAATCTTCCAAAAAACTAAGAGTTTCCTGAAATCTCAGCACACATTTTTTTCACCCAATCTTGATGACTCTTTCAGGTAATGATCAGTACCCCAATCCCACTTGGCTCACCAAATTTCGTTCTTCTAGGTTAAACCGTTCCTTGGCAGTAACAGTTTTAATTTTTAGGTTTCACTCTGTTTTCTCCTATATGGATACATGTAGTTGGAACTCTAAATCAAACACTGTTTTTGCTACCTCTTTGAAACGTGACACAATAAAGTAGCTCCAAATTCTATCTCTATGGTTTGTTTCCTATTGATGTAGCCCTAAGCAGAGACTGGCGCAAATCACTTTCATGGAAAGGGGTTGCCAATCTTCCAAAAAACTGCGAGTTTCCTGAAATCTCAGCACACATTTTTTCACCCAATCTTCATGACACTTTCAGGTAATGATCAGTACCCCAATCCCACTTGGCTCACCAAATTTCGTTCTTCTAGGTTAAACCGTTCGTTGGCAGTAACAGTTTTAATTTTTAGGTTTCACTCTGTTTTCTCCTATATGGATACATGTAGTTGGAACTCTAAATCAAACACGGTTTGTGCTAGCTCTTTGAAACTTGACACAATAAAGTACCTCCAAGTTCTATCTCTATGGTTTGTTTCCTATTGATGTAGCCCTAAGCAGAGACTGGCGCAAATCACTTTCATGGAAAGGGGTTGACAATCTTCCAAAAAACTAAGAGTTTCCTGAAATCTCAGCACACATTTTTTCCCCCAATCTTGATGACACTTTCAGGTAATGATCAGCACCCCAATCCCACTTGGCTCACCAAATTTCGTTCTTCTAGGTTAAACCGTTCGTTGGCAGTAACAGTTTTAATTTTTAGGTTTCACTCTGTTTTCTCCTATATGGATACATGTAGTTGGAACTCTAAATCAAACACGGTTTGTGCTAGCTCTTTGAAACTTGACACAATAAAGTAGCTCCAAGTTCTATCTCTATGGTTTGTTTCCTATTGATGTAGCCCTAAGCAGAAACTGGCGCAAATCACTTTCATGGAAAGGGGTTGCCAATCTTCCAAAAAACTGCGAGTTTCCTGAAATCTCAGCACACATTTTTTCACCCAATCTTGATGACATTTTCAGGTAATGATCAGTACCCCAATCCCACTTGGCTCACCAAATTTCGTTCTTCTAGGTTAAACCGTTTGTTGGCAATAACAGTTTTAATTTTCAGGTTTCACTCTGTTTTCTCCTATATGGATACATGAAGTTGGAACTCTAAATCAAACACGGTTTTTGCTAGCTCTTTGAAACTTGACACAATAAAGTAGCTCCAAATTCTATCTCTATGGTTTGTTTCCTATTGATGTAGCCCTAAGCAGAGACTGGTGCAAATAACTCTAATGGAAAGGGGTTGCCAATCTTCCAAAAAACTGCGAGTTTCCTGAAATCTCAGCACACATTTTTTCACCCAATCTTGATGACACTTTCAGGTAATGATCAGTACCCCAATCCCACTTGGCTCACCAAATTTCGTTCTTTTAGGTTAAACCGTTCGTTGGCAGTAACAGTTTTAATTTTTAGGTTTCACTCTGTTTTCTCCTATATGGATACATGTAGTTGGAACTCTAAATCAAACACTGTTTGTGCTAGCTCTTTGAAACTTGACACAATAAAGTAGCTCCAAGTTCTATCTATATGGTTTGTTTCCTATTGATGTAGCCCTAAGCAGAGACTGGCGCAAATCACTTTCATGGAAAGGGGTTGACAATCTTCCAAAAAACTAAGAGTTTCCTGAAATCTCAGCACACATTTTTTCCGCCAATCTTGATGACACTTTCAGGTAATGATCAGCACCCCAATCCCACTTGGCTCACCAAATTTCGTTCTTCTAGGTTAAACCGTTCGTTGGCAGTAACAGTTTTAATTTTTAGGTTTCACTCTGTTTTCTCCTCATGGATACATGTAGTTGGAAGTCTAAATCAAAAATGGTTTGTGCTAGCTCTTTGAAACTTGACACAATAAAGTAGCTCCAAGTTCTATCTCTATGGTTTGTTTCCTATTGATGTAGCCCTAAGCAGAGACTGGCGCAAACCACTTTCATGGAAAGGGGTTGCCAGGCTTCCAAAAAACTACGAGTTTCCTGAAATCTCAGCACACATTTTTTCACCCAATCTTGATGACACTTTCAGGTAATGATCAGTACAACACATCCCACTTGGGTCACCAAGTTTCTTTCTTTTAGGTTAAACCGCTCTTTGGCGCTAACAGTTTTAATTTTTAGGTTTCACTCTGTTTTCTCCTATATGGATACATGTAGTTGGAACTCTAAATCAAACACGGTTTGTGCTAGCTCTTTGAAACTTGACACAATAAAGTAGCTCCAAGTTCTATCTCTATGGTTTGTTTCCTATTGATGGAGCCCTAAGCAGAGACTGGCGCAAATCACTTTCATGGAAAGGGGTTGACAATCTTCCAAAAAACTAAGAGTTTCCTGAAATCTCAGCACACATTTTTTCACCCAATCTTGATGACACTTTCAGGTAATGATCAGTACCCCAATCCCACTTGGCTCACCAAATTTCGTTCTTCTAGGTTAAACAGTTCGTTGGCAGTAACAGTTTTAATTTTTAGGTTTCACTCTGTTTTCTCCCATATGGATACATGTATTTGGAACTCTAAATCAAACACGGTTTGTGCTAGCTCTTTGAAACTTGACACAATAAAGAAGCTCCAAGTTCTATCTCTATGGTTTGTTTCCTATTGATGTAGCCCTAAGCAGAGACTGGCGCAAATCACTTTCATGGAAAGGGGTTGCCAGGCTTCCAAAAAAATACGAGTTTCCTGAAATCTCAGCACACATTTTTTCACCCAATCTTGATGACACTTTCAGGTAATGATCAGTACAACAAATCCCACTTGGGTGACCAAGTTTCTTTCTTTTAGGTTAAACCATTCTTTGGCGCTAACAGTTTTAATTTTTAGGTTTCACTCTGTTTTCTCCTATATGGATACATGTAGTTGGAACTCTAAATCAAACACGGTTTGTGCTAGCTCTTTGAAACTTGACACAATAAAGTAGCTCCAAGTTCTATCTCTATGGTTTGTTTCCTATTGATGGAGCCCTAAGCAAAGACTGCCGCAAATCACTTTCATGGAAAGGGGTTGCCAATCTTCCAAAAAACTAAGAGTTTCCTGAAATCTCAGCTCACATTTTTTTCACCCAATCTTGATGACTCTTTCAGGTAATGATCAGTACCCCAATCCCACTTGGCTCACCAAATTTCGTTCTTCTAGGTTAAACCGTTCCTTGGCAGTAACAGTTTTAATTTTTCGTTTTCACTCTGTTTTCTCCTATATGGATACATGTAGTTGGAACTCTAAATCAAACACGGTTTGTGCTAGCTCTTTGAAACTTGACACAATAAAGTAGCTCCAAGTTCTATCTCTATGGTTTGTTTCCTATTGATGTAGCCCTAAGCAGAGACTGGCGCAAATCACTTTCATGGAAAGGGGTTGACAACCTTCCAAAAAACTAAGAGTTTCCTGAAATCTCAGCACACATTTTTTCCCCCAATCTTGATGACACTTTCAGGTAATGATCAGCACCCCAATCCCACTTGGCTCACCAAATTTCGTTCTTCTAGGTTAAACCGTTCGTTGGCAGTAACAGTTTTAATTTTTAGGTTTCACTCTGTTTTCTCCTATAGGATACATGTAGTTGGAACTCTAAATCCAACACGGTTTGTGCTAGCTCTTTGAAACTTGACACAATAAAGTAGCTCCAAGTTCTATCTCTATGGTTTGTTTCCTATTGATGTAGCCCTAAGTAGAGACTGGCGCAAATCACTTTCATGGAAAGGGGTTGCCAATCTTCCAAAAAACTGCGAGTTTCCTGAAATCTCAGCACACATTTTTTCACCCAATCTTGATGACACTTTCAGGTAATGATCAGTACCCCAATCCCACTTGGCTCAACAAATTTCGTTCTTCTAGGTTAAACCGTTCGTTGGCAGTAACAGTTTAAATTTTTAGGTTTCACTCTGTTTTCTCCTATATGGATACATGTAGTTGGAACTCTAAATCAAACACGGTTTGTGCTAGCTCTTTGAAACTTGACACAATAAAGTAGCTCCATGTTCTATCTCTATGGTTTGTTTCCTATTGATGTAGCCCTAAGCAGAGACTGGCGCAAATCACTTTCATGGAAAGGGGTTGCCAAGCTTCCAAAAAACTACGAGTTTCCTGAAATCTCAGCACACATTTTTTCACCCAATCTTGATGACACTTTCAGGTAATGATCAGTACAACAAATCCCACTTGGGTCACCAAGATTCTTTCTTCTAGGTTAAAACGTTCGTTGGCAGTAACACTTTTAACTTTTAGGTTTCACTCAAATTTCTCCTATATGAATACATGTAGTTGGAACTCTAAATCAAACACGGTTTGTGCTAGCTCTTTGAAACTTGACACAATAAAGTAGCTCCAAGTTCTATCTCTATGGTTTGTTTCCTATTGATGTAGCCCTAAGCAGAGACTGGCACAAATCACTTTCATTTAAAGGGGTTGCCAAGCTTCCAAAAAACTACGAGTTTCCTGAAATCTCAGCACACATTTTTTCAACCAATCTTGATGACACTTTCAGGTAATGATCAGTACCCCAATCCCACTTGGCTCACCGAATTTCGTTCTTCTAGGTTAAACCGTTCGTTGGCAGTAACAGTTTTAATTTTTAGGTTTCACTCTGTTTTCTCCTATATGGATACATGTAGTTGGAAATCTAAATCAAACACGGTTTGTGCTAGCTCTTTGAAACTTGACACAATAAAGTATCTCCAAGTTCTATCCCTATGGTTTGTTTCCTATTGATGTAGCCCTAAGCAGAGACTGGCGCAAATCATTTCATGGAAAGGGGTTGCCAAGCTTCCAAAAAACTACGAGTTTCCTGAAATCTCAGCACACATTTTTTCACTGAATCTTGATGACACTTTCAGGTAATGATCAGTACCCCAATCCCACTTGGCTCACCAAATTTCGTTCTTCTAGGTTAAACAGTTCGTTGGCAGTAACAGTTTTAATTTTTAGGTTTCACTCTGTTTTCTCCCATATGGATACATGTAGTTGGAACTCTAAATCAAACACGGTTTGTGCTAGCTCTTTGAAACTTGACACAATAAAGAAGCTCCAAGTTCTATCTCTATGGTTTGTTTCCTATTGATGTAGCCCTAAGCAGAGACTGGCGCAAATCACTTTCATGGAAAGGGGTTGCCAGGCTTCCAAAAAAATACGAGTTTCCTGAAATCTCAGCACACATTTTTTCACCCAATCTTGATGACACTTTCAGGTAATGATCAGTACAACAAATCCCACTTGGGTGACCAAGTTTCTTTCTTTTAGGTTAAACCATTCTTTGGCGCTAACAGTTTTAATTTTTAGGTTTCACTCTGTTTTCTCCTATATGGATACATGTAGTTGGAACTCTAAATCAAACACGGTTTGTGCTAGCTCTTTGAAACTTGACACAATAAAGTAGCTCCAAGTTCTATCTCTATGGTTTGTTTCCTATTGATGGAGCCCTAAGCAAAGACTGGCGCAAATCACTTTCATGGAAAGGGGTTGCCAATCTTCCAAAAAACTAAGAGTTTCCTGAAATCTCAGCTCACATTTTTTTCACCCAATCTTGATGACTCTTTCAGGTAATGATCAGTACCCCAATCCCACTTGGCTCACCAAATTTCGTTCTTCTAGGTTAAACCGTTCCTTGGCAGTAACAGTTTTAATTTTTCGTTTTCACTCTGTTTTCTCCTATATGAATACATGTAGTTGGAACTCTAAATCAAACACGGTTTGTGCTAGCTCTTTGAAACTTGACACAATAAAGTAGCTCCAAGTTCTATCTCTATGGTTTGTTTCCTATTGATGTAGCCCTAAGCAGAGACTGGCGCAAATCGCTTTCATGGAAAGGGGTTGACAACCTTCCAAAAAACTAAGAGTTTCCTGAAATCTCAGCACACATTTTTTCCCCCAATCTTGATGACACTTTCAGGTAATGATCAGCACCCCAATCCCACTTGGCTCACCAAATTTCGTTCTTCTAGGTTAAACCGTTCGTTGGCAGTAACAGTTTTAATTTTTAGGTTTCACTCTGTTTTCTCCTATAGGATACATGTAGTTGGAACTCTAAATCCAACACGGTTTGTGCTAGCTCTTTGAAACTTGACACAATAAAGTAGCTCCAAGTTCTATCTCTATGGTTTGTTTCCTATTGATGTAGCCCTAAGTAGAGACTGGCGCAAATCACTTTCATGGAAAGGGGTTGCCAATCTTCCAAAAAACTGCGAGTTTCCTGAAATCTCAGCACACATTTTTTCACCCAATCTTGATGACACTTTCAGGTAATGATCAGTACCCCAATCCCACTTGGCTCAACAAATTTCGTTCTTCTAGGTTAAACCGTTCGTTGGCAGTAACAGTTTAAATTTTTAGGTTTCACTCTGTTTTCTCCTATATGGATACATGTAGTTGGAACTCTAAATCAAACACGGTTTGTGCTAGCTCTTTGAAACTTGACACAATAAAGTAGCTCCATGTTCTATCTCTATGGTTTGTTTCCTATTGATGTAGCCCTAAGCAGAGACTGGCGCAAATCACTTTCATGGAAAGGGGTTGCCAATCTTCCAAAAAACTACGAGTTTCCTGAAATCTCAGCACACATTTTTTCACCCAATCTTGATGACACTTTCAGGTAATGATCAGTACAACAAATCCCACTTGGGTCACCAAGATTCTTTCTTCTAGGTTAAAACGTTCGTTGGCAGTAACACTTTTAACTTTTAGGTTTCACTCAAATTTCTCCTATATGAATACATGTAGTTGGAACTCTAAATCAAACACGGTTTGTGCTAGCTCTTTGAAACTTGACACAATAAAGTAGCTCCAAGTTCTATCTCTATGGTTTGTTTCCTATTGATGTAGCCCTAAGCAGAGACTGGCACAAATCACTTTCATTTAAAGGGGTTGCCAAGCTTCCAAAAAACTACGAGTTTCCTGAAATCTCAGCACACATTTTTTCAACCAATCTTGATGACACTTTCAGGTAATGATCAGTACCCCAATCCCACTTGGCTCACCGAATTTCGTTCTTCTAGGTTAAACCGTTCGTTGGCAGTAACAGTTTTAATTTTTAGGTTTCACTCTGTTTTCTCCTATATGGATACATGTAGTTGGAAATCTAAATCAAACACGGTTTGTGCTAGCTCTTTGAAACTTGACACAATAAAGTATCTCCAAGTTCTATCTCTATGGTTTGTTTCCTATTGATGTAGCCCTAAGCAGAGACTGGCGCAAATCATTTCATGGAAAGGGGTTGCCAAGCTTCCAAAAAACTACGAGTTTCCTGAAATCTCAGCACACATTTTTTCACTGAATCTTGATGACACTTTCAGGTAATGATCACTACCTCAATCTCACTTGGCTCACAAAATTTCGTTCTTCTAGGTTAAACCGTTCGTTGGCAGTAACAGTTTTAATTTTTAGGTTTCACTCTGTTTTCTCCTATATGGATACATGTAGTTGGAACTCTAAATCAAACACGGTTTGTGCTAGCTCTTTGAAACTTGACACAATAAAGTAGCTCCAAGTTCTATCTCTATGGTTTGTTTCCTATTGATGTAGCCCTAAGCAGAGACTGGCGTAAATCACTTTCATGGAAAGGGGTTGCCAATCTTCAAAAAAACTACGAGTTTCCTGAAATCTCAGCACACATTTTTTCACCCAATCTTGATGACACTTTCAGGTAATGATCAGTACAACAAATCCCACTTGGGTCACCAAGATTCTTTCTTCTAGGTTAAAACGTTCGTTGGCAGTAACACTTTTAACTTTTAGGTTTCACTCAAATTTCTCCTATATGAATACATGTAGTTGGAACTCTAAATCAAACACGGTTTGTGCTAGCTCTTTGAAACTTGACACAATAAAGTAGCTCCAAGTTCTATCTCTATGGTTTGTTTCCTATTGATGTAGCCCTAAGCAGAGACTGGCACAAATCACTTTCATTTAAAGGGGTTGCCAAGCTTCCACAAAACTACGAGTTTCCTGAAATCTCAGCACACATTTTTTCAACCAATCTTGATGACACTTTCAGGTAATGATCAGTACCCCAATCCCACTTGGCTCACCGAATTTCGTTCTTCTAGGTTAAACCGTTCGTTGGCAGTAACAGTTTTAATTTTTAGGTTTCACTCTGTTTTCTCCTATATGGATACATGTAGTTGGAAATCTAAATCAAACACGGTTTGTGCTAGCTCTTTGAAACTTGACACAATAAAGTATCTCCAAGTTCTATCTCTATGGTTTGTTTCCTATTGATGTAGCCCTAAGCAGAGACTGGCGCAAATCATTTCATGGAAAGGGGTTGCCAAGCTTCCAAAAAACTACGAGTTTCCTGAAATCTCAGCACACATTTTTTCACTGAATCTTGATGACACTTTCAGGTAATGATCACTACCTCAATCTCACTTGGCTCACCAAATTTCGTT
Source organism: Spermophilus citellus (assembly GCF_964194105.1). NCBI lineage: Eukaryota > Metazoa > Chordata > Mammalia > Rodentia > Sciuridae > Spermophilus > Spermophilus citellus. Next base: position 321,131 of record NW_027673196.1, on the reverse strand, counting down.
CTTCTAGGTTAAACCGTTCGTTGGCAGTAACAGTTTTAATTTTTAGGTTTCACTCTGTTTTCTCCTATATGGATACATGTAGTTGGAACTCTAAATCAAACACGGTTTGTGCTAGCTCTTTGAAACTTGACACAATAAAGTAGCTCCAAGTTCTATCTCTATGGTTTGTTTCCTATTGATGTAGCCCTAAGCAGAGACTGGCGTAAATCACTTTCATGGAAAGGGGTTGCCAATCTTCCAAAAAACTACGAGTTTCCTGAAATCTCAGCACACATTTTTTCACCCAATCTTGATGACACTTTCAGGTAATGATCAGTACCCCAATCCCACTTGGCTCACCAAATTTCGTTCTTCTAGGTTAAACCGTTCGTTGGCAGTAACAGTTTTAATTTTTAGGTTTCACTCTGTTTTCTCCTATATGGATACATGTAGTTCTAACTCTAAATCAAACACGGTTTGTGCTAGCTCTTTGAAACTTGACACAATAAAGTAGCTCCAAGTTCTATCTCTATGGTTTGTTTCCTATTGATGTAGCCCTAAGCAGAGACTGGCGCAAATCACTTTAATGGAAAGGGGTTGCCAAGCTTCCAAAAAACTACGAGTTTTCTGAAATCTTAGCACACATTTTTTCACCCAAACTTGATGACACTTTCAGGTAATGATCAGTACAACAAATCCCACTTGGGTCCACAAGTTTCTTTCTTCTAGGTTAAACATTTCATTGGCAGTAAAACTTTTAACTTTTAGGTTTCACTCAATTTTCTCCTGTATGAATACATGTAGTTGGAACTCTAAATCAAACACGGTTTGTGCTAGCTCTTTGAAACTTGACACAATAAAGTAGCTCCAAGTTCTATCCCTATGGTTTGTTTCCTATTGATGTAGCCCTAAGCAGAGACTGGCGCAAAGCACTTTCATTTAAAGGGGTTGCCAAGGTTCCAAAAAACTATGAGGTTCCTGAAATATCAGCACACATTTTTTCACCCAATCTTGATGACACTTTCAGGTAATGATCACTACCCCAATCCCACTTGGCTTAAGAAATTTCGTTCTTCTAGGTTAAACCGTTCGTTGGCAGTAACAGTTTTAATTTTCAGGTTAAACTCTGTTTTCTCCTATATGGATACATGTAGTTGGAACTCTAAATCAAACACGGTTTGTGCTAGCTCTTTGAAACTTGACACAATAAAGTAGCTCCAACTTCTATCTCTATGGTTTGTTTCCTATTGATGTAGCCCTAAGCAGAGACTGGCGCAAATCACTTTCATGGAAAGGGGTTGCCAAGCTTCCACAAAACTACGAGTTTTCTGAAATCTCAGCACACATTTTTTCACCCAATCTTGATGACTCTTTCAGGTAATGATCAGTACCCCAATCCCACTTGGCTCACCAAATTTCGTTCTTCTAGGTTAAACCGTTCGTTGGCAGTAACAGTTTTAATTTTTCGTTTTCACTCTGTTTTCTCCTATATGGATACATGTAGTTGGAACTCAAAATCAAACACGGTTTGTGCTAGCTTTTGAAACTTGACACAATAAAGTAGCTCCATGTTCCATTTCTATGGTTTGTTTCCTATTGATGTAGCCCTAAGCAGAGACTGGCGCAAATCATTTCATGGAAAGGGGTTGCCAAGGTTCCAAAAAACTACGAGTTTCCTGAAATCTCAGCACACATTTTTTCACCCAATCTTGATGACACTTTCAGGTAATGATCAGTACCCCAATCCCACTTGGCTCACCAAATTTCGTTCTTCTAGGTTAAACCGTTCGTTGGCAGTAACAGTTTTAACTTTTAGGTTTCACTCAATTTTCTCCTATATGAATACATGTAGTTGGAACTCTAAATCAAACACGGTTTGTGCTAGCTCTTTGAAACTTGACACAATAAAGTAGCTCCATGTTCTCTCTCTATGGTTTGTTTCCTATTGATGTAGCACTAAGCAGAGACTGGCGCAAATCACTTTCATGGAAAGGGGTTTCCAAGCTTCCAAAAAACTAAGAGTTTCCTGAAATCTCAGCACACATTTTTTCACACAATCTTGATGACACTTTCAGGTAATGATCAGTACCCCAATCCCACTTGGCTCACCAAATTTCGTTCTTCTAGGTTAAACCGTTCGTTGGCAGTAACAGGTTTAATTTTTAGGTTTCACTCTGTTTTCTCCTATATGGATACATGTAGTTGGAACTCTAAATCAAACACGGTTTGTGCTAGCTCTTTGAAACTTGACACAATAAAGTAGCTCCAAGTTCTATCTCTATGGTTTGTTTCCTATTGATGTAGCCCTAAGCAGAGACTGGCGCAAATCACTTTCATGGAAAGGGGTTGCCAATCTTCCAAAAAACTACGAGTTTCCTGAAATCACAGCACACATTTTTTCACCCAATCTTGATGACACTTTCAGGTAATGATCAGTACCCCATTCCCACTTGGCTCACCAAATTTCGTTCTTCTAGGTTAAACCGTTCGTTGGCAGTAACAGTTTTAACTTTTAGGTTTCACTCAATTTACTCCTATATGAGTACATGTATTTGGAACTCTAAATCAAACACGGTTTGTGCTAGCTCTTTGAAACTTGACACAATAAAGTAGCTCCAAGTTCTTTCTCTATGGTTTGTTTCCTATTGATGTAGCCCTAAGCAGAGACTGGCGCAAATCACTTTCATGGAAAGGGGTTGACAATCTTCCAAAAAACTAAGAGTTTCCTGAAATCTCAGCACACATTTTTCCCCCAATCTTGATGACACTTTCAGGTAATGATCAGCACCCCAATCCCACTTGGCTCACCAAATTTCGTTCTTCTAGGTTAAACCGTTCGTTGGCAGTAACAGTTTTAATTTTTAGGTTTCACTCTGTTTTCTCCTATACGGATACATGTAGTTGGAACTCTAAATCAAACACGGTTTGTGCTAGCTCTATGAAACTTGACACAATAAAGTAGCTCCAAGTTCTATCTCTATGGTTTGTTTCCTATTGATGTAGCCCTAAGCAGAGACTGGCGCAAATCACTTTCATGGAAGGGGTTGCCAATCTTCCAAAAAACTGCTAGCTTCCTGAAATCTCAGCACACATTTTTTCACACCATCTTGATGACACTTTCAGGTAATGATCAGTACCCCAATCCCAGTAGGGTCACCAAATTTCGTTCTTCTAGGTTAAACCGTTCGTTGGCAGTAACAGTTTTAATTTTTAGGTTTCACTCTGTTTTCTCCTATATGGATACATGTAGTTGGAACTCTAAATCAAACACGGTTTCTGCTAGCTCTTTGAAACTTGACACAATAAAGTAGCTCCAAGTTCTATCTCTATGGTTTGTTTCCTATTGATGTAGCCCTAAGCAGAGACTGGCGCAAATCACTTTCATGGAAAGGGGTTGCCAATCTTCCAAAAAACTACGAGTTTCCTGAAATCACAGCACACATTTTTTCACCCAATCTTGATGACACTTTCAGGTAATGATCAGTACCCCATTCCCACTTGGCTCACCAAATTTCGTTCTTCTAGGTTAAACCGTTCTTGGCAGTAACAGTTTTAACTTTTAGGTTTCACTCAATTTACTCCTATATGAGTACATGTATTTGGAACTCTAAATCAAACACGGTTTGTGCTAGCTCTTTGAAACTTGACACAATAAAGTAGCTCCAAGTTCTTTCTCTATGGTTTGTTTCCTATTGATGTAGCCCTAAGCAGAGACTGCCGCAAATCACTTTCATGGAAAGGGGTTGACAATCTTCCAAAAAACTAAGAGTTTCCTGAAATCTCAGCACACATTTTTCCCCCAATCTTGATGACACTTTCAGGTAATGATCAGCACCCCAATCCCACTTGGCTCACCAAATTTCGTTCTTCTAGGTTAAACCGTTCGTTGGCAGTAACAGTTTTAATTTTTAGGTTTCACTCTGTTTTCTCCTATATGGATACATGTAGTTGGAACTCTAAATCAAACACGGTTTGTGCTAGCTCTATGAAACTTGACACAATAAAGTAGCTCCAAGTTCTATCTCTATGGTTTGTTTCCTATTGATGTAGCCCTAAGCAGAGACTGGCGCAAATCACTTTCATGGAAAGGGGTTGCCAATCTTCCAAAAAACTGCTAGCTTCCTGAAATCTCAGCACACATTTTTTCACACCATCTTGATGACACTTTCAGGTAATGATCAGTACCCCAATCCCACTAGGGTCACCAAATTTCGTTCTTCTAGGTTAAACCGTTCGTTGGCAGTAACAGTTTTAATTTTTAGGTTTCACTCTGTTTTCTCCTATATGGATACATGTAGTTGGAACTCTAAATCAAACACGGTTTCTGCTAGCTCTTTGAAACTTGACACAATAAAGTAGCTCCAAGTTCTATCTCTATGGTTTGTTTCCTATTGATGTAGCCCTAAGCAGAGACTGGCGAAAATCACTTTCATGGAAAGGGGTTGCCAATCTTCCAAAAAACTACGAGTTTCCTGAAATCTCAGCACACATTTTTTCAACCAAACTTGATGACACTTTCAGGTAATGATCACTAACCCAATCCCAGTTGGCTCACCAAATTTCGTTCTTCTAGGTTAAACCGTTCGTTTGCAGTAACAGATTTAACTTTTAGGTTTCACTCAATTTTCTCCTAACTGGATACATGTAGTTGGAACTCTAAATCAAACACGGTTTGTGCTAGCTCTTTGAAACTTGACACAATAAAGTAGCTCCATGTTCTATCTCTATGGTTTGTTTCCTATTGATGTAGCCCTAAGCAGAGACTGGCGCAAATCACTTTCATGGAAAGGGGTTGCCAATCTTCCAAAAAACTACGAGTTTCCTGAAATCTCAGCACACATTTTTTCACCCAATCTTGATGACACATTCAGGTAATGATCAGTACAACAAATCCTACTTGGTTCACCAAGTTTCTTTCTTCTAGGTTAAACCGTTCGTTGGCAGTAACAGTTTTAATTTTTACGTTTCACTCTGTTTTCTCCTATATGAATACATGTAGTTGGAACTCTAAATCAAACACGGTTTGTGCTAGCTCTTTGAAACTTGACACAATAAAGTAGCTCCAAGTTCTATCTCTATGGTTTGTTTCCTATTGATGTAGCCCTAAGCAGAGACTGGCGCAAATCACTTTCATGGAAAGGGGTTGCCAAGCTTCCAAAAAACAACGAGTTTCCTGAAATCTCAGCACACATTTTTTCACCCAATCTTGATGACACTTTCAGGTAATGATCAGTACAACAAATCCCACTTGGGTCACCAAGTTTCTTTCTTTTAGGTTAAACCGTTCGTTGGCAGTAACAGTTTTAATTTTTAGGTTTCACTCTGTTTTCTCCTATATGGATACATGTACTTGGAACTCTAAATCAAACACGGTTTGTGCTAGCTCTTTGAAACTTGACAAAATAAAGTATCTCCAAGTTCTATCTCTATGGTTTGTTTCCTATTGATGTAGCCCTAAGCAGAGACTGGCGCAAATCACTTTCATGGAAAGGGGTTGCCAATCTTCCAAAAAACTACGAGTTTCCTGAAATCTCAGCACACATTTTTTCACCCAATCTTGATGACACTTTCAGGTAATGATCAGTACCCCAATCCCACTTGGCTCACCAAATTTCGTTCTTCTAGGTTAAACCGTTCGTTGGCAGTAACAGTTTTAATTTTTAGGTTTCACTCTGTTTTCTCCTATATGGATACATGTAGTTGGAACTCTAAATCAAACACGGTTTTTGCTAGCTCTTAGAAACTTGACACAATAAAGTAGCTCCAAGTTCTATCTCAATGGTTTGTTTCCTATTGATGTAGCCCTAAGCAGAGTCTGGCGCAAATCACTTTCATGGAAAGGGGTTGCCAATCTTCCAAAAAACTGCTAGTTTCCTGAAATCTCAGCAGACATTTTTTCACCCAATCTTGATGACACTTTCAGGTAATGATCAGTACCACAATCCCACTTGGCTCACCAAATTTCGTTCTTCTAGGTTAAACCGTTCGTTGGCAGTAACAGTTTTAATTTTTAGGTTTCACTCTGTTTTCTCCTATATGGATACATGTAGTTGGAACTCTAAATCAAACACGGTTTGTGCTAGCTCTTTGAAACTTGACACAATAAAATAGCTCCAAGTTCTATCTCTATGGTTTGTTTCCTATTGATGTAGCCCTAAGCAGAGACTGGCGCAAATCACTTTCATGGAAAGGGGTTGACAAGCTTCCAAAAAACTGCGAGTTTCCTGAAATCTGAGCACACATTTTTTCACCCAATCTTGATGACACTTTCAGGTAATGATCAGCACCCCAATCCTACTTGGCTCACCAAATTTCGTTCTTCTAGGTTAAACCTTTCGTTGGCAGTAACAGTTTTAATTTTTAGGTTTCACTCTGTTTTCTCCTATATGGATACATGTAGTTGGAACTCTAAATCAAACACGGTTTGTGCTAGCTCTTTGAAACTTGACACAATAAAGTAGCTCCAAGTTCTATCTCTACTGTTTGTTTGCTATTGATGTAGCCCTAAGCAGAGACTGGCACAAATCACTTTCATGGAAAGGGGGTGCCAATCTTCCAAAAAACTATGAGTTTCCTGAAATCTCAGGACACATTTTTTCACCCAATCTTGATGACACTTTCAGGTAATGATCAGTACCCCAATCCCACTTGGCTCACCAAATTTCGTTCTTCTAGGTTAAACCGTTCGTTGGCAGTAACAGGTTTAATTTTTAGGTTTCACTCTGTTTTCTCCTATATGGATACATGTAGTTGGAACTCTAAATCAAACACGGTTTGTGCTAGCTCTTTGAAACTTGACACAATAAAGTAGCTCCAAGTTCTGTCTCTATGGTTTGTTTCGTATTGATGTAGCCCTAAGCAGAGACTGGCGCAAATCACTTTCATGGAAAGGGGTTGCCAATCTTCCAAAAAACTGCGAGTTTCCTGAAATCTCATCACACATTTTTTCACCCAATCTTGATGACACTTTCAGGTAATGATCAGTACCCCAATCCCACTTGGCTCACCAAATTTCGTTCTTCTAGGTTAAACCGTTCCTTGGCAGTAACAGTTTTAATTTTTAGGTTTCACTCTGTTTTCTCCTATATGGATACATGTAGGTGGAACTCTAAATCAAACACGGTTTTTGCTAGCTCTTTGAAACTTGACACAATAAAGTAGCTCCAATTTCTTTCTCAATGGTTTGTTTCCTATTGATGTAGCCCTAAGCAGAGACTGGCGCAAATCACTTTCATTTAAAGGGGATGCCAAGCTTCCAAAAAACTACGAGTTTCCTGAAATCTCAGCACACATTTTTTCACCCAATCTTGATGACACTTTCAGGTAATGATCAGTACCCCAATCCCACTTGGCTCACCAAATTTCGTTCTTCTAGGTTAAACCGTTCGTTGGCAGTAACAGTTTTAATTTTTAGGTTTCACTCTGTTTTCTCCTATATGGATACATGTAGTTGGAACTCTAAATCAAACACGGTTTGTGCTAGCTCTTTGAAACTTGACACAATAAAGTAGCTCCATGTTCTATCTCTATGGTTTGTTTCCTATTGATGTAGCCCTAAGCAGAGACTGGCACAAATCACTTTCATGGAAAGGGGTTGCCAAGCTTCCAAAAAACTACGAGTTTCCTGAAATCTCAGCACACATTTTTTCACCGAATCTTGATGACACTTTCAGGTAATGATCAGTACCCCAATCCCACTTGGCTCACCAAATTTCGTTCTTCTAGGTTAAACCGTTCATTGGCAGTAACAGTTTTAATTTTTAGGTTTCACTCTGTTTTCTCCTATATGGATACATGTAGTTGGAACTCTAAATAAACACGGTTTGTGCTAGCTCTTTGAAACTTGACACAATAAAATAGCTCCAAGTTCTATCTCTATGGTTTGTTTCCTATTGATGTAGCCCTAAGCAGAGACTGGCGCAAATCACTTTCATGGAAAGGGGTTGACAAGCTTCCAAAAAACTACGAGTTTCCTGAAATTTCAGCACACATTTTTTCACCCAATCTTGATGACACTTTCAGGTAATGATCAGTACCCCATTCCCACTTGGGTCACCGAGTTTCTTTCTTTTAGGTTAAACCGTTCGTTGGCAGTAACAGTTTTAATTTTTAGGTTTCACTCTGTTTTCTCCTATATGGATACATGTAGTTGGAACTCTAAATCAAACACGGTTTGTGCTATCTCTTTGAAACTTGACACAATAAAGTAGCTCCAAGTTCTATCTCTATGGTTTGTTTCCTATTGATGTATCCCTAAGCAGAGACTGGCGCAAATCACTTTCATGGAAAGGGGTTGCCAATCTTCCAAAAAACTACGAGTTTCCTGAAATCTCAGCACACATTTTTTCACCCAATCTTGATGACACTTTCAGGTAATGATCAGTACCCCAATCCCACTTGGCTCACCAAATTTCGTTCTTCTAGGTTAAACCGTTCGTTGGCGGTAACAGGTTTAATTTTTAGGTTTCACTCTGTTTTCTCCTATATGGATACATGTAGTTGGAACTCTAAATCAAACACGGTTTAAGCTAGCTCTTTGAAACTTGACACAATAAAGTAGCTCCAAGTTCTGTCTCTATGGTTTGTTTCGTATTGATGTAGCCCTAAGCAGAGACTGGCGCAAATCACTTTCATGGAAAGGGGTTGCCAATCTTCCAAAAAACTACGAGTTTCCTGAAATCTCATCACACATTTTTTCACCCAATCTTGATGACACTTTCAGGTAATGATCAGTACCCCAATCCCACTTGGCTCACCAAATTTCGTTCTTCTAGGTTAAACCGTTCGTTGGCAGTAACAGTTTTAATTTTTAGGTTTCACTCTGTTTTCTCCTATATGGATACATGTAGGTGGAACTCTAAATCAAACACGGTTTTTGCTAGCTCTTTGAAACTTGACACAATAAAGTAGCTCCAATTCCTTTCTCAATGGTTTGTTTCCTATTGATGTAGACCTAAGCAGAGACTGGCGCAAATCACTTTCATTTAAAGGGGTTGCCAAGCTTCCAAAAAACTACGAGTTTCCTGAAATCTCAGCACACATTTTTTCACCCAATCTTGATGACACTTTCAGGTAATGATCAGTACCCCAATCCCACTTGGCTCACCAAATTTCGTTCTTCTAGGTTAAACCGTTCGTTGGCAGTAACAGTTTTAATTTTTAGGTTTCACTCTGTTTTCTCCTATATGGATACATGTAGTTGGAACTCTAAATCAAACACGGTTTGTGCTAGCTCTTTGAAACTTGACACAATAAAGTAGCTCCATGTTCTATCTCTATGGTTTGTTTCCTATTGATGTAGCCCTAAGCAGAGACTGGCACAAATCACTTTCATGGAAAGGGGTTGCCAAGCTTCCAAAAAACTACGAGTTTCCTGAAATCTCAGCACACATTTTTTCACCGAATCTTGATGACACTTTCAGGTAATGATCAGCACCCCAATCCCACTTGGCTCACCAAATTTCGTTCTTCTAGGTTAAACCGTTCGTTGGCAGTAACAGTTTTAATTTTTAGGTTTCACTCTGTTTTCTCCTATATGGATACATGTAGTTGGAACTCTAAATCAAACACGGTTTGTGCTAGCTCTTTGAAACTTGACACAATAAAATAGCTCCAAGTTCTCTCTCTATGGTTTGTTTCCTATTGATGTAGCCCTAAGCAGAGACTGGCGCAAATCACTTTCATGGAAAGGGGTTGACAATCTTCCAAAAAACTGCGAGTTTCCTGAAATCTCAGCACACATTTTTTCACCCAATCTTGATGACACTTTCAGGTAATGATCAGTACCCCAATCCCACTTGGCTCACCAAATTTCGTTCTTCTAGGTTAAACCATTCGTTGGCAGTAAAAGTTTTAATTTTTAGGTTTCACTCTGTTTTCTCCTATATGGATACATGTAGTTGGAACTCTAAATCAAACACGGTTTGTGCTAGCTCTTTGAAACTTGACACAATAAAGTAGCTCCAAGTTCTATCTCTATGGTTTGTTTCCTATTGATGTAGCCCTAAGCAGAGACTGGCGAAAATCACTCTCATGAAAAGGGGTTGACAATCTTCCAAAAAACTACGAGTTTCCAGAAATCTCAGCACACATTTTTTCACCCAATCTTGATGACACTTTCAGGTAATGATCAGTACCCCATTCCCACTTGGCTCACCAAATTTCGTTCTTCTAGTTTAAACCGTTCGTTGGCAGTAACAGTTTTAACTTTTAGGTTTCACTCAATTTACTCCTATATGAGTACATGTATTTGGAACTCTAAATCAAACACGGTTTGTGCTAGCTCTTTGATACTTGACACAATAAAGTAGCTCCATGTTCTATCTCTATGGTTTGTTTCCTATTGATGTAGCCCTAAGCAGAGACTGGCGCAAATCAGTTTCATGGAAAGGGGTTGCCAATCTTCCAAAAAACTACGAGTTTCCTGAAATCTCAGCACACATTTTTTCACCCAACCTTGATGACACTTTCAGGTAATGATCAGTACAACAAATCCCACTTGGTTCACCAAGTTTCTTTCTTCTAGGTTAAACCGTTCGTTGGCAGTAACAGTTTTAATTTTTAGGTTTCACTCTGTTATCTCCTATATGGATACATGTAGTTGGAACTCTAAATCAAACACGGTTTGTGCTAGCTCTTTGAAACTTGACACAATAAAGTAGCTCCATGTTCTATCTCTATGGTTTGTTTCCTATTGATGTAGCCCTAAGCAGAGACTGGCGCAAATCACTTTCATGGAAAGGGGTTGCCAAGCTTCCAAAAAACTACGAGTTTCCTGAAATCTCAGCACACATTTTTTCACCCAATCTTGATGACACTTTCAGGTAACGATCAGTACAACAAATCCCACTTGGGTCACCAAGTTTCTTTCTTTTAGGTTAATCCGTGCGTTGGCACTAACAGTTTTAACTTTTAGGTTTCACTCTGTTTTCTCCTATATGGATACATGTAGTTGGAACTCTAAATCAAACACGGTTTGTGCTAGCTCTTTGAAACTTGACACAATAAAGTAGCTCCATGTTCTATCTCTATGGTTTGTTTCCTATTGATGTAGCCCTAAGCAGAGACTGTCGCAAATCACTTTCATGGAAAGGGGTTGACAATCTTCCAAAAAACTACGAGTTTTCAGAAATCTCAGCACACATTTTTTCACCCAATCTTGATGACACTTTCAGGTAATGATCAGTACCCCATTCCCACTTGGCTCACCAAATTTCGTTCTTCTAGGTTAAACCGTTCGTTGGCAGTAACAGTTTTAAATTTTAGGTTTCACTCAATTTACTCCTATATGAGTACATGTAGTTGAAACTCTAAATCAAACACGGTTTGTGCTAGTTCTTTGAAACTTGACACAATAAAGTAGCTCCAAGTTCTATCTCTATGGTTTGTTTCCTATTGATGTAGCCCTAAGCAGAGACTGGCGCTAATCACTTTCATGGAAAGGGGTTGACAAGCTTCCAAAAAACTACGAGTTTCCTGAAATCTCAGCACACATTTTTTCACCCAATCTTGATGACACTTTCAGGTAATGATCAGTACCCCAATCCCACTTGGCTCACCAAATTTCGTTCTTCTAGGTTAAACCGTTCGTTGGCAGTAACAGTTTTAATTTTTAGGTTTCACTCTGTTTTCTCCTATATGGATACATGTAGGTGGAACAATAAATCAAACACGGTTTTTGCTAGCTCTTTGAAACTTGACACAATAAAGTAGCTCCAAGTTCTATCTCAATGGTTTGTTTCCTATTGATGTAGCCCTAAGCAGAGACTGGCGCAAATCACTTTCATTTAAAGGGGTTGCCAAGCTTCCAAAAAACTACGAGTTTCCTGAAATCTCAGCACACATTTTTTCACCCAATCTTGATGACACTTTCAGGTAATGATCAGTACCCCAATCCCACTTGGCTCACCAAATTTCGTTCTTCTAGGTTAAACAGTTCGTTGGCAGTAACAGTTTTAATTTTTAGGTTTCACTCTGTTTTCTCCTATATGGATACATGTAGTTGGAACTCTAAATCAAACACGGTTTGTGCTAGCTCTTTGAAACTTGACACAATAAAGTAGCTCCATGTTCTATCTCTATGGTTTGTTTCCTATTGATGTAGCCCTAAGCAGAGACTGGCACAAATCACTTTCATGGAAAGGGGTTGCCAAGCTTCCAAAAAACTACGAGTTTCCTGAAATCTCAGCACACATTTTTTCACCCAATCTTGATGACACTTTCAGGTAATGATCAGTACAACAAATCCCACTTGGGTCACCAAGGTTCTTTCTTTTAGGTTAAACCGTGCGTTGGCAGTAACAGTTTTAATTTTTAGGTTTCACTCTGTTTTCTCCTATATGGATACATGTAGTTGGAACTCTAAATCAAACACGGTTTGTGCTAGCTCTTTGAAACTTGACACAATAAATTAGCGCCAAGTTCTATCTCTATGGTTTGTTTCCTATTGATGTAGCCCTAAGCAGAGACTGGCGCAAATCAGTTTCATGGAAATGGGTTGCAATCTTCCAAAAAACTGCTAGTTTCCTCAAATCTCAGCACACATTTTTTCACCCAATCTTGATGACACTTTCAGGTAATGATCAGTACCCCAATCAACTTGGCTCACCAAATTTCGTTCTTCTAGGTTAAACCGTTCGTTGGCAGTAACAGTTTTAACTTTTAGGTTTCACTCAATTTTCTCCTATATGAATACATGTAGTTGGAACTCTAAATCAAACACGGTTTGTGCTAGCTCTTTGAAACTTGACACAATAAAGTAGCTCCATGTTCTATCTCTATGGTTTGTTTCCTATTGATGTAGCCCTAAGCAGAGACTGGCACAAATCACTTTCATGGAAAGGGGTTGCCAAACTTCAAAAACTACGAGTTTCCTGAAATCTCACCACACATTTTTTCACCCAATCTTGATGACAATTTCACGTAATGATCAGCACCCAATCCCACTTGGCACACCAAATTTCGTTCTTCTAGGTTAAACCGTTCGTTGGCAGTAACAGTTTTAATTTTTAGGTTTTACTCTGTTTAATCCTATATGGATACATGTAGTTGGAACTCTAAATCAAACACGGTTTGTGCTAGCTCTTTGAAACTTGACACAATAAAGTAGCTCCAAGTTCTATCTCTATGGTTTGTTTCCTATTGATGTAGCCCTAAGCAGAGACTGGCGCAAATCACTTTCATGGAAAGGGGTTGCCAATCTTCCAAAAAACTGCGAGTTTCCTGAAATCTCAGCACACATTTTTTCACCCAATCTTGATGACACTTTCAGGTAACGATCAGTACAACAAATCCCACTTGGGTCACCAAGTTTCTTTCTTTTAGGTTAAACCGTGCGTTGGCAGTAACAGTTTTAACTTTTAGGTTTCACTCTGTTTTCTCCTATATGGACACATGTAGTTGGAACTCTAAATCAAACACGGTTTGTGCTAGCTCTTTGAAACTTGACACAATAAAGTAGCTCCAAGTTCTATCTGTATGGTTTGTTTCCTATTGATGTAGCCCTAAGCAGAGACTGGCGCAAATCACTTTCATGGAAATGGGTTGCGAAGCTTCCAAAAAACTACGAGTTTCCTGAAATCTCAGCACACATTTTTTCACCCAATCTTGATGACAATTTCAGGTAACGATCAGTACAACAAATCCCACTTGGGTCACCAAATTTCGTTCTTCTGGGTTAAACAGTTCGTTGGCAGTAACAGTTTTAATTTTTAGGTTTCACTCTGTTTTCTCCTATATGGATACATGTAGTTGGAACTCTAAATCAAACACGGTTTGTGCTAGCTCTATGAAACTTGACACAATAAAGTAGCTCCAAGTTCTATCTCTATGGTTTGTTTCCTATTGATGTAGCCCTAAGCAGAGACTGGCGCAAATCAGTTTCATGGTAAGGGGTTGCCAATCTTCCAAAAAACTGCTAGTTTCCTGAAATCTCAGCACACATTTTTTCACCCAATCTTGATGACACTTTCAGGTAATGATCAGTACCCCAATCCCACTTGGCTCACCAAATTTCGTTCTTCTAGGTTAAACCGTTCGTTGGCAGTAACAGTTTTAATTTTTAGGTTTCACTCTGTTTTCTCCTATATGGATACATGTATTTGGACTCTAAATCAAACTCGGTTTTTGCTAGCTCTTTGAAACTTGACACAATAAAGTAGCTCCAAGTTCTATCTCTATGGTTTGTTTCCTATTGATGTAGCCCTAAGCAGAGACTGGCGCAAATCACTTTCATGGAAAGGGGTTGCCAATCTTCCAAAAAACTAAGAGTTTCCTGAAATCTCAGCACACATTTTCCCCCAATCTTGATGACACTTTCAGGTAATGATCAGCACCCCAATCCCACTTGGGTCACCAAGTTTCTTTCTTCTAGGTTAAACCGTTCGTTGGCAGTAACAGTTTTAATTTTTATTTTTCACTCTGTTTTCTCCTATATGGATACATGTAGTTGGAACTCTATATCAAACACGGTTTGTGGTAGGTCTTTGAATCTTGACAAAATAAAGTAGCTCCAAGTTCTATCTATATGGTTTGTTTCCTATTGATGTAGCCTTAAGCAGAGACTGGCGCAAATCACTTTCATGGAAAGGGGTTGCCAAGCTTCCAAAAAACTACGAGTTTCCTGAAATCTCAGCACACATTTTTTCACCCAATCTTGATGACACTTTCAGGTAACGATCAGTACAACAAATCCCACTTGGGTCACCAAGTTTCTTTCTTTTAGGTTAAACCGTGCGTTGGCAGTAACAGTTTTAACTTTTAGGTTTCACTCTGTTTTCTCCTATATGGATACATGTATTTGGAACTCTAAATCAAACACGGTTTGTGGTAGGTCTTTGAAACTTGACAAAATAAAGTAGCTCCAAGTTCTATCTATATGGTTTGTTTCCTATTGATGTAGCCCTAAGCAGAGACTGGCGCAGATCACTTTCATGGAAAGGGGTTGCCAATCTTCCAAAAAACTACGAGTTTCCTGAAATCTCAGCACACATTTTTTCACCCAATCTTGATGACACTTTCAGGTAATGATCAGCACCCCAATCCCACTTGGTTCACCAAATTTCGTTCTTCTAGGTTAAACCGTTCGTTGGCAGTAACAGTTTTAATTTTTAGGTTTCACTCTGTTTTCTCCTATATGGATACATGTATTTGGAACTCTAAATCAAATACGGTTTTGGCTAGCTCTTTGAAACTTGACACAGTAAAGTAGCTCCAAGTTCTATCTCTATGGTTTGTTTCCTATTGATGTAGCCCTAAGCAGAGACTGGCGCAAATCACTTTCATGGAAAGGGGTTGCCAATCTTCCAAAAAACTGCGAGTTTCCTGAAATCTCAGCACACATTTTTTTCACCCAATCTTGATGACACTTTCAGGTAAGGATCAGTACCCCAATCCCACTTGGCTCACCAAATTTCGTTCTTCTAGGTTAAACCGTTCCTTGGCAGTAACAGTTTTAATTTTTAGGTTTCACTCTGTTTTCTCTTATATGGATACATGTATTTGGAACTCTAAATCAAACACGGTTTGTGCTAGCTCTTTGAAACTTGACACAATAAAGTAGCTCCAAGTTCTATCTCTATGGTTTGTTTCCTATTGATGTAGCCCTAAGCAGAGACTGGCGCAAATCACTTTCATGGAAAGGGGTTGCCAGGCTTCCAAAAAACTACGAGTTTCCTGAAATCTCAGCACACATTTTTTCACCCAATCTTGAAAACACTTTCAGGTAATGATCAGTACAACAAATCACACTTGGGTCACCAAGTTTCTTTCTTTTAGGTTAAACCATTCTTTGGCGCTAACAGTTTTAATTTTTAGGTTTCACTCTGTTTTCTCCTATATGGATACATGTAGTTGGAACTCTAAATCAAACTCGGTTTGTGCTAGCTCTTTGAAACTTGACACAATAAAGTAGCTCCAAGTTCTATCTCTATGGTTTGTTTCCTATTGATGTAGCCCTAAGCAGAGACTGGCGCAAATCACTTTCATGGAAAGGGGTTGCCAATCTTCCAAAAAACTGCGAGTTTCCTGAAATCTCAGCACACATTTTTTCACCCAATCTTGATGACACTTTCAGGTAATGATCAGTACCCCAATAACACTTGGCTCACCAAATTTCGTTATTCTAGGTTAAACCGTTCGTTGGCAGTAACAGTTTTAATTTTTAGGTTTCACTCTGTTTTCTCCTATATGGATACATGTAGTTGGAACTCTAAATCAAACACGGTTTGTGCTAGCTCTTTGAAACTTGACACAATAAAGTAGCTCCAAATTCTATCTCTATGGTTTGTTTCCTATTGATGTAGCCCTAAGCAGAGACTGGCGCAAATAACTGTAATGGAAAGGGGTTGCCAATCTTCCAAAAAACTGCGAGTTTCCTGAAATCTCAGCACACATTTTTTCACCCAATCTTGATGACACCTTCAGGTAATGATCAGTACCCCAATCCCTCTTGGCTCACCAAAGTACGTTCTTCTAGGTTAAACCGTTTGTTGGCAGTAACAGTTTTAATTTTTAGGTTTCACTCTGTTTTCTCCTATATGGATACATGTATTTGGAACTCTAAATCAAACACGGTTTGTGCTAGCTCTTTGAAACTTGACACAATAAAGTAGCTCCAAGTTCTATCTCTATGGTTTGTTTCCTATTGATGTAGCCCTAAGCAGAGACTGGCGCAAATCACTTTCATGGAAAGGGGTTGCCAATCTTCCAAAAAACTGCGAGTTTCCTGAAATCTCAGCACACATTTTTTCACCCAATCTTGATGACACTTTCAGGTAATGATCAGTACCCCAATCCCACTTGGCTCACCAAATTTCGTTCTTCTAGGTTAAACCGTTCGTTGGCAGTAACAGTTTTAATTTTTAGGTTTCACTCTGTTTTCTCCTATATGGATACATGTAGTTGGAACTCTAAATCAAACACGGTTTGTGCTAGCTCTTTGAAACTTGACACAATAAAGTAGCTCCAAATTCTATCTCTATGGTTTGTTTCTATTGATGTAGCCCTAAGCAGAGACTGTCGCAAATAACTGTAATGGAAAGGGGTTGCCATCTTCCAAAAAACTGCGAGTTTCCTGAAATCTCAGCACACATTTTTTCACCCAATCTTGATGACACTTTCAGGTAATGATCAGTACCTCAATCCCTCTTGGCTCCCCAAAGTTCGTTCTTCTAGGTTAAACCGTTCGTTGGCAGTAACAGTTTTAATTTTTAGGTTTCACTCTGTTTTCTCCTATATGGATATATGTAGTTGGAACTCTAAATCAAACACGGCTTGTGCTAGCTCTTTGAAACTTGACACAATAAAGTAGCTCCAAGTTCTATCTCTATGGTTTGTTTCCTATTGATGTAGCCCTAAGCAGAGACTGGCGCAAATCACTTTCATGGAAAGGGGTTGCCAATCTTCCAAAAAACTGCGAGTTTCCTGAAATCTCAGCACACATTTTTTCACCCAATCTTGATGACACTTTCAGGTAATGATCAGTACCCCAATCCCTCTTGGCTCACCAAATTTCGTTCTTCTAGGTTAAACCGTTCGTTGGCAGTAACAGTTTTAATTTTTAGGTTTCACTCTGTTTTCTCCTATATGGATACATGTAGTTGGAACTCTAAATCAAACACGGTTTGCGCTAGCTCTTTGAAACTTGACACAATAAAGTAGCTCCAAGTTCTATCTCTATGGTTTGTTTCCTATTGATGTAGCCGTAAGCAGAGACTGGCGCAAATCACTTTCATGGAAAGGGGTTGACAATCTTCCAAAAAACTAAGAGTTTCCTGAAATCTCAGCACACATTTTTTCCCCCAATCTTGATGACACTTTCAGGTAATGATCAGCACCCCAATCCCACTTGGCTCACCAAATTTCGTTCATCTAGGTTAAACCGTTCGTTGGCAATAACAGTTTTAATTTTTAGGTTTCACTCTGTTTTCTCCTATATGGATACATGTAGTTGGAACTCTAAATCAAACACGGTTTGTGCTAGCTCTTTGAAACTTGACACAATAAAGTAGCTCCAAGTTCTATCTCTATGGTTTGTTTCCTATTGATGTAGCCCTAAGCAGAGACTGGCGCAAATCACTTTCATGGAAAGGGGTTGACAATCTTCCAAAAAACTGCGAGTTTCCTGAAATCTCAGCACACATTTTTTCACCCAATCTTGATGACACTTTCAGGTAATGATCAGTACCCCATCCCACTTGGCTCACCAAATTTCTTTCTTCTAGGTTAAACCGTTCCTTGGCAGTAACAGTTTTAATTTTTAGGTTTCACTCTGTTTTCTCCTATATGGATACATGTATTTGGAACTCTAAATCAAACACGGTTTGTGCTAGCTCTTTGAAACTTGACACAATAAAGTAGCTCCAAGTTCTATCTCTATGGTTTGTTTCCTATTGATGTAGCCCTAAGCAGAGACTGGCGCAAATCACTTTCATGGAAAGGGGTTGCCAGGCTTCCAAAAAACTACGAGTTTCCTGAAATCTCAGCACACATTTTTTCACCCAATCTTGAAAACACTTTCAGGTAATGATCAGTACAACAAATCACACTTGGGTCACCAAGTTTCTTTCTTTTAGGTTAAACCATTCTTTGGCGCTAACAGTTTTAATTTTTAGGTTTCACTCTGTTTTCTCCTATATGGATACATGTAGTTGGAACTCTAAATCAAACACGGTTTGTGCTAGCTCTTTGAAACTTGACACAATAAAGTAGCTCCAAGTTCTATCTCTATGGTTTGTTTCCTATTGATGTAGCCCTAAGCAGAGACTGGCGCAAATCACTTTCATGGAAAGGGGTTGCCAATCTTCCAAAAAACTGCGAGTTTCCTGAAATCTCAGCACACATTTTTTCACCCAATCTTGATGACACTTTCAGGTAATGATCAGTACCCCAATAACACTTGGCTCACCAAATTTCGTTATTCTAGGTTAAACCGTTCGTTGGCAGTAACAGTTTTAATTTTTAGGTTTCACTCTGTTTTCTCCTATATGGATACATGTAGTTGGAACTCTAAATCAAACACGGTTTGTGCTAGCTCTTTGAAACTTGACACAATAAAGTAGCTCCAAATTCTATCTCTATGGTTTGTTTCCTATTGATGGAGCCCTAAGCAGAGACTGGCGCAAATCACCTTCATGGAAAGGGGCTGACAATCTTCCAAAAAACTAAGAGTTTCCTGAAATCTCAGCACACATTTTTTCACCCAATCTTGATGACACTTTCAGGTAATGATCAGTACCCCATCCCACTTGGCTCACCAAATTTCTTTCTTCTAGGTTAAACCGTTCCTTGGCAGTAACAGTTTTAATTTTTAGGTTTCACTCTGTTTTCTCCTATATGGATACATGTATTTGGAACTCTAAATCAAACACGGTTTGTGCTAGCTCTTTGAAACTTGACACAATAAAGTAGCTCCAAGTTCTATCTCTATGGTTTGTTTCCTATTGATGTAGCCCTAAGCAGAGACTGGCGCAAATAACTGTAATGGAAAGGGGTTGCCATCTTCCAAAAAACTGCGAGTTTCCTGAAATCTCAGCACACATTTTTTCACCCAATCTTGATGACACTTTCAGGTAATGATCAGTACCTCAATCCCTCTTGGCTCCCCAAAGTTCGTTCTTCTAGGTTAAACCGTTCGTTGGCAGTAACAGTTTTAATTTTTAGGTTTCACTCTGTTTTCTCCTATATGGATACATGTAGTTGGAACTCTAAATCAAACACGGTTTGTGCTAGCTCTTTGAAACTTGACACAATAAAGTAGCTCCAAGTTCTATCTCTATGGTTTGTTTCCTATTGATGTAGCCCTAGGCAGAGACTGGCGCAAATCACTTTCATGGAAAGGGGTTGACAATCTTCCAAAAAACTAAGAGTTTCCTGAATTCTCAGCACACAGTTTTTCACCCAATCTTGATGACACTTTCAGGTAATGATCAGTACCCCAATCCCACTTGGCTCACCAAATTTCGTTCTTCTAGGTTAAACCGTTCGTTGGCAGTAACAGTTTTAATTTTTAGGTTTCACTTGTTTTCTCCTATATGGATACATGTAGTTGGAACTCTAAATCAAACACGGTTTGTGCTAGCTCTTTGAAACTTGACACAATAAAGTAGCTCAAAGTTCTATCTCTATGGTTTGATTCCTATTGATGTAGCCCTAAGCAGAGACTGGCGCAAACCACTTTCATGGAAAGGGGTTGCCAGGCTTCCAAAAATCTACGAGTTTCCTGAAATCTCAGCACACATTTTTTCACCCAATCTTGATGACAATTTCAGGTAATGATCAGTACAACACATCCCACTTGGGTCACCAAGTTTCTTTCTTTTAGGTTAAACCGCTCTTTGGCGCTAACAGTTTTAATTTTTAGGTTTCACTCTGTTTTCTCCTATATGGATACATGTATTTGGAACTCTAAATCAAACACGGTTTGTGCTAGCTCTTTGAAACTTGACACAATAAAGTAGCTCCAAGTTCTATCTCTATGGTTTGTTTCCTATTGATGTAGCCCTAAGCATAGACTGGCGCAAATCACTTTCATGGAAAGGGGTTGCCAGGCTTCCAAAAAACTAAGAATTTCCAGAAATCTCAGCACACATTTTTTCACCAAATCTTGATGACACTTTCAGGTAATGATCAGTACAACAAATCCCACTTGGGTAACCAAGTTTCTTTCTTTTAGGTTAAACCATTCTTTGGCGCTAACAGTTTTAATTTTTAGGTTTCACTCTGTTTTCTCCTATATGTAGTTGGAACTCTAAATCAAACACGGTTTGTGCTAGCTCTTTGAAACTTGACACAATAAAGTAGCTCCAAGTTCTATCTCTATGGTATGTTTCCTATTGATGTAGCCCTAAGCAGAGACTGGCGCAAATCACTTTCATGGAAAGGGGTTGCCAATCTTCCAAAAAACTGCGAGTTTCCTGAAATCTCAGCACACATTTTTTCACCCAATCTGGATGACACTTTCAGGTAATGATCAGTACCCCAATCCCACTTGGCTCACCAAATTTCGTTCTTCTAGGTTAAACCGTTCGTTGGCAGTAACAGTTTTAATTTTCAGGTTTCACTCTGTTATCTCCTATATGGATACATGTAGTTGGAAGTCTAAATCAAACACGGTTTGTGCTAGCTCTTTGAAACTTGACACAATAAAGTAGCTCCAAGTTCTATCTCTATGGTTTGTTTCCTATTGATGTAGCCCTAAGCAGAGACTGGCGCAAATCACTTTCATGGAAAGGGGTTGCCAGTCTTCCAAAAAACTGCGAGTTTCCTGAAATCTCAGCACACATTTTTTCACCCAAACTTGATGACACTTTCAGGTAATGATCAGTACCCCAATCCCACTTGGCTCACCAAATTTCATTCTTCTAGGTTAAACGTTCGTTGGCAGTAACAGTTTTAATTTTTAGGTTTCACTCTGTTTTCTCCTATATGGATACATGTAGTTGGAACTCTAAATCAAACACGGTTTGTGCTAGCTCTTTGAAACTTGACACAATAAAGTAGCTCCAAGTTCTATCTCTATGGTTTGTTTCCTATTGATGTAGCCCTAAGCAGAGACTGGCGCAAATCACTTTAATGGAAAGGGGTTGCCAGGCTTCCAAAAAACTACGAGTTTCCTGAAATCTCAGCACAAATTTTTTCACCCAATCTTGATGACACTTTCAGGTAATGATCAGTAAAACACATCCCACTTGGGTCACCAAGTTTCTTTCTTTTAGGTTAAACGGCTCTTTGGCGCTAACAGTTTTAATTTTTAGGTTTCACTCTGTTTTCTCCTATATGGATACATGTAGTTGGAACTCTAAATCAAACGCGGTTTGTGCTAGCTCTTTGAAACTTGACACAATAAAGTAGCTCCAAGTTCTATCTCTATGGTTTGTTTCCTATTGATGGAGCCCTAAGCAGAGACTGGCGCAAATCACTTTCATGGAAAGGGGTTGACAATCTTCCAAAAAACTAAGAGTTTCCTGAAATCTCAGCACACATTTTTTCACCCAATCTTGATGACACTTTCAGGTAATGATCAGTACCCCAATCCCACTTGGCTCACCAAATTTCGTTCTTCTAGGTTAAACCGTTCGTTGGCAGTAACAGTTTTAATTTTTAGGTTTCACTCTGTTTTCTCCTATACGGATACATGTAGTTGGAACTCTAAATCAAACACGGTTTGTGCTAGCTCTTTGAAACCTGACACAATAAAGTAGCTCCAAGTTCTATCTCTATGGTTTGTTTCCTATTGATGTAGCCCTAAGCAGAGACTGGCGCAAATCACTTTCATGGAAAGGGGTTGACAATCTTCCAAAAAACTAAGAGTTTCCTGAAATCTCAGCACACATTTTTTCCCCCAATCTTGATGACACTTTCAGGTAATGATCAGCACCCCAATCCCACTTGGCTCACCAAATTTCGTTCTTCTAGGTTAAACCGTTCGTTTGCAGTAACAGTTTTAATTTTTACGTTTCACTCTGTTTTCTCCTATATGGATACATGTATTTGGAACTCTAAATCAAACACGGTTTGTGCTAGCTCTTTGAAACTTGACACAATAAATAGCTCCAAGTTCTATCTCTATGGTTTGTTTCCTATTGATGTAGCCCTAAGCAGAGACTGGCGCAAATCACTTTCATGGAAAGGGGTTGCCAATCTTCCAAAAAACTGCGAGTTTCCTGAAATCTCAGCACACATTTTTTCACCCAATCTTGATGACACTTTCAGGTAATGATCAGTACCCCAATCCCACTTGGCTCACCAAATTTCGTTCTTCTAGGTTAAACCGTTCGTTGGCAGTAACAGTTTTAATTTTTAGGTTTCACTCTGTTTTCTCCTATATGGATACATGTAGTTGGAACTCTAAATCAAACACGGTTTGTGCTAGCTCTTTGAAACTTGACACAATAAAGTAGCTCCAAGTTCTATCTCTATGGTTTGTTTCCTATTGATGCAGCCCTAAGCAGAGACTGGCGCAAATCACTTTCATGGAAAGGGGTTGACAATCTTCCAAAAAACTAAGAGTTTCCTGAAATCTCAGCACACATTTTTTCCCCCAATCTTGATGACACTTTCAGGTAATGATCAGCACCCCAATCCCACTTGGCTCACCAAATTTCATTCTTCTAGGATAAACCGTTCGTTGGCAGTAACAGTTTTAATTTTTAGGTTTCACTCTGTTTTCTCCTATATGGATACATGTAGTTGGAACTCTAAATCAAACACGGTTTGTGCTAGCTCTTTGAAACTTGACACAATAAAGTAGCTCCAAGTTCTATCTCTATGGTTTGTTTCCTATTGATGTAGCCCTAAGCAGAGACTGGCGCAAACCACTTTCATGGAAAGGGGTTGCCAGGCTTCCAAAAAACTACGAGTTTCCTGAAATCTCAGCACACATTTTTTCACCCAATCTTGATGACACTTTCAGGTAATGATCAGTACAACACATCCCACTTGGGTCACCAAGTTTCTTTCTTTTAGGTTAAACCGCTCTTTGGCGCTAACAGTTTTAATTTTTAGGTTTCACTCTGTTTTCTCCTATATGGATACATGTAGTTGGAACTCTAAATCAAACACGGTTTGTGCTAGCTCTTTGAAACTTGACACAATAAAGTAGCTCCAAGTTCTATCTCTATGGTTTGTTTCCTATTGATGGAGCCCTAAGCAGAGACTGGCGCAAATCACTTTCATGGAAAGGGGTTGACAATCTTCCAAAAAACTAAGAGTTTCCTGAAATCTCAGCACACATTTTTTCACCCAATCTTGATGACACTTTCAGGTAATGATCAGTACCCCAATCCCACTTGGCTCACCAAATTTCGTTCTTCTAGGTTAAACAGTTCGTTGGCAGTAACAGTTTTAATTTTTAGGTTTCACTCTGTTTTCTCCCATATGGATACATGTATTTGGAACTCTAAATCAAACACGGTTTGTGCTAGCTCTTTGAAACTTGACACAATAAAGAAGCTCCAAGTTCTATCTCTATGGTTTGTTTCCTATTGATGTAGCCCTAAGCAGAGACTGGCGCAAACCACTTTCATGGAAAGGGGTTGCCAGGCTTCCAAAAAACTACGAGTTTCCTGAAATCTCAGCACACATTTTTTCACCCAATCTTGATGACACTTTCAGGTAATGATCAGTACAACACATCCCACTTGGGTCACCAAGTTTCTTTCTTTTAGGTTAAACCGCTCTTTGGCGCTAACAGTTTTAATTTTTAGGTTTCACTCTGTTTTCTCCTATATGGATACATGTAGTTGGAACTCTAAATCAAACACGGTTTGTGCTAGCTCTTTGAAACTTGACACAATAAAGTAGCTCCAAGTTCTATCTCTATGGTTTGTTTCCTATTGATGTAGCCCTAAGCAGAGACTGGCGCAAATCACTTTCATGGAAAGGGGTTGCCAATCTTCCAAAAAACTGCGAGTTTCCTGAAATCTCAGCACACATTTTTTCAGCCAATCTTCATGACACTTTCAGGTAATGATCAGTACCCCAATCCCACTTGGCTCACCAAATTTCGTTCTTCTAGGTTAAACCGTTCGTTGGCAGTAACAATTTTAATTTTTAGGTTTCACTCTGTTTTCTCCTATACGGATACATGTAGTTGGAACTCTAAATCAAACACGGTTTGTGCTAGCTCTTTGAAACCTGACACAATAAAGTAGCTCCAAGGTCTATCTCTATGGTTTGTTTCCTATTGATGTAGCCCTAACCAGAGACTGGCGCAAATCACTTTCATTGAAAGGGGTTGACAATCTTCCAAAAAACTAAGAGTTTCCTGAAATCTCAGCACACATTTTTCCCCCAATCTTGATGACACTTTCAGGTAATGATCAGCACCCCAATCCCACTTGGCTCACCAAATTTCGTTCTTCTAGGTTAAACGGTTCGTTGGCAGTAACAGTTTTAATTTTTAGGTTTCACTCTGTTTTCTCCTATATGGATACATGTAGTTGGAACTCTAAATCAAACACGGTTTGTGCTAGCTCTTTGAAACTTGACACAATAAAGTAGCTCCAAGTTCTATCTCTATGGTTTGTTTCCTATTGATGTAGCCCTAAGCAGGGACTGGCGCAAATCACTTTCATGGAAAGGGGTTGCCAATCTTCCAAAAAACTGCGAGTTTCCTGAAATCTCAGCACACATTTTTTCACCCAATCTTGATGACACTTTCAGGTAATGATCAGTACCCCAATCCCACTTGGCTCACCAAATTTCGTTCTTCTAGGTTAAACCGTTCGTTGGCAGTAACAGTTTTAATTTTTAGGTTTCACTCTGTTTTCTCCTATATGGATACATGTAGTTGGAACTCTAAATCAAACACGGTTTGTGCTAGCTCTTTGAAACTTGACACAATAAAGTAGCTCCAAGTTCTATCTCTATGGTTTGTTTCCTATTGATGTAGCCCTAAGCAGAGACTGGCGCAAATCACTTTCATGGAAAGGGGTTGCCAGGCTTCCAAAAAACTACGAGTTTCCTGAAATCTCAGCACACATTTTTTCCCCCAATCTTGATGACACTTTCAGGTAATGATCAGCACCCCAATCCCACTTGGCTCACCAAATTTCGTTCTTCTAGGTTAAACCGTTCGTTGGCAGTAACAGTTTTAATTTTTAGGTTTCACTCTGTTTTCTCCTATATGGATACATGTAGTTGGAACTCTAAATCAAACACGGTTTGTGCTAGCTCTTTGAAACTTGACACAATAAAGTAGCTCCAAGTTCTATCTCTATGGTTTGTTTCCTATTGATGTAGCCCTAAGCAGAGACTGGCGCAAATCACTTTCATGGAAAGGGGTTGCCAATCTTCCAAAAAACTGCGAGTTTCCTGAAATCTCAGCACACATTTTTTCACCCAATCTTGATGACATTTTCAGGTAATGATCAGTACCCCAATCCCACTTGGCTCACCAAATTTCGTTCTTCTAGGTTAAACCGTTCGTTGGCAGTAACAGTTTTAATTTTCAGGTTTCACTCTGTTTTCTCCTATATGGATACATGAAGTTGGAACTCTAAATCAAACACGGTTTTTGCTAGCTCTTTGAAACTTGACACAATAAAGTAGCTCCAAATTCTATCTCTATGGTTTGTTTCCTATTGATGTAGCCCTAACCAGAGACTGGCGCAAATCACTTTCATGGAAAGGGGTTGACAATCTTCCAAAAAACTAAGAGTTTCCTGAAATCTCAGCACACATTTTTTCCCCCAATCTTGATGACACTTTCAGGTAATGATCAGCACCCCAATCCCACTTGGCTCACCAAATTTCGTTCTTCTAGGTTAAACCGTTCGTTGGCAGTAACAGTTTTAATTTTTAGGTTTCACTCTGTTTTCTCCTATATGGATACATGTAGTTGGAACTCTAAATCAAACACGGTTTGTGCTAGCTCTTTGAAACTTGACACAATAAAGTAGCTCCAAGTTCTATCTCTATGGTTTGTTTCCTATTGATGTAGCCCTAAGCAGAGACTGGCGCAAATCACTTTCATGGAAAGGGGTTGCCAATCTTCCAAAAAACTGCGAGTTTCCTGAAATCTCAGCACACATTTTTTCACCCAATCTTGATGACACTTTCAGGTAATGATCAGTACCCCAATCCCACTTGGCTCACCAAATTTCGTTCTTCTAGGTTAAACCGTTCGTTGGCAGTAACAGTTTTAATTTTTAGGTTTCACTCTGTTTTCTCCTATATGGATACATGTAGTTGGAACTCTAAATCAAACACGGTTTGTGCTAGCTCTTTGAAACTTGACACAATAAAGTACCTCCAAGTTCTATCTCTATGGTTTGTTTCCTATTGATGTAGCCCTAAGCAGAGATTGGCGCAAATCACTTTCATGGAAAGGGGTTGACAATCTTCCAAAAAACTAAGAGTTTCCTGAAATCTCAGCACACATTTTTTCCCCCAATCTTGATGACACTTTCAGGTAATGATCAGCACCCCAATCCCACTTGGCTCAACAAATTTCGTTCTTCTAGGTTAAACCGTTCGTTGGCAGTAACAGTTTTAATTTTTAGGTTTCACTCTGTTTTCTCCTATATGGATACATGTAGTTGGAACTCTAAATCAAACACGGTTTGTGCTAGCTCTTTGAAACTTGACACAATAAAGTAGCTCCAAGTTCTATCTCTATGGTTTGTTTCCTATTGATGTAGCCCTAAGCAGAAACTGGCGCAAATCACTTTCATGGAAAGGGGTTGCCAATCTTCCAAAAAACTGCGAGTTTCCTGAAATCTCAGCACACATTTTTTCACCCAATCTTGATGACATTTTCAGGTAATGATCAGTACCCCAATCCCACTTGGCTCACCAAATTTCGTTCTTCTAGGTTAAACCGTTCGTTGGCAGTAACAGTTTTAATTTTCAGGTTTCACTCTGTTTTCTCCTATATGGATACATGAAGTTGGAACTCTAAATCAAACACGGTTTTTGCTAGCTCTTTGAAACTTGACACAATAAAGTAGCTCCAAATTCTATCTCTATGGTTTGTTTCCTATTGATGTAGCCCTAAGCAGAGACTGGTGCAAATAACTCTAATGGAAAGGGGTTGCCAATCTTCCAAAAAACTGCGAGTTTCCTGAAATCTCAGCACACATTTTTTCACCCAATCTTGATGACACTTTCAGGTAATGATCAGTACAACACATCCCACTTGGGTCACCAAGTTTCTTTCTTTTAGGTTAAACCGCTCTTTGGCGCTAACAGTTTTAATTTTTAGGTTTCACTCTGTTTTCTCCTATATGGATACATGTAGTTGGAACTCTAAATCAAACACGGTTTGTGCTAGCTCTTTGAAACTTGACACAATAAAGTAGCTCCAAGTTCTATCTCTATGGTTTGTTTCCTATTGATGGAGCCCTAAGCAGAGACTGGCGCAAATCACTTTCATGGAAAGGGGTTGACAATCTTCCAAAAAACTAAGAGTTTCTTGAAATCTCAGCACACATTTTTTCACCCAATCTTGATGACACTTTCAGGTAATGATCAGTACCCCAATCCCACTTGGCTCACCAAATTTCGTTCTTCTAGGTTAAACAGTTCGTTGGCAGTAACAGTTTTAATTTTTAGGTTTCACTCTGTTTTCTCCCATATGGATACATGTATTTGGAACTCTAAATCAAACACGGTTTGTGCTAGCTCTTTGAAACTTGACACAATAAAGAAGCTCCAAGTTCTATCTCTATGGTTTGTTTCCTATTGATGTAGCCCTAAGCAGAGACTGGCGCAAATCACTTTCATGGAAAGGGGTTGCCAGGCTTCCAAAAAAATACGAGTTTCCTGAAATCTCAGCACACATTTTTTCACCCAATCTTGATGACACTTTCAGGTAATGATCAGTACAACAAATCCCACTTGGGTGACCAAGTTTCTTTCTTTTAGGTTAAACCATTCTTTGGCGCTAACAGTTTTAATTTTTAGGTTTCACTCTGTTTTCTCCTATATGGATACATGTAGTTGGAACTCTAAATCAAACACGGTTTGTGCTAGCTCTTTGAAACTTGACACAATAAAGTAGCTCCAAGTTCTATCTCTATGGTTAGTTTCCTATTGATGGAGCCCTAAGCAAAGACTGGCGCAAATCACTTTCATGGAAAGGGGTTGCCAATCTTCCAAAAACCTAAGAGTTTCCTGAAATCTCAGCACACATTTTTTTCACCCAATCTTGATGACTCTTTCAGGTAATGATCAGTACCCCAATCCCACTTGGCTCACCAAATTTCGTTCTTCTAGGTTAAACCGTTCCTTGGCAGTAACAGTTTTAATTTTTCGTTTTCACTCTGTTTTCTCCTATATGGATACATGTAGTTGGAACTCTAAATCAAACACGGTTTGTGCTAGCTCTTTGAAACTTGACACAATAAAGTAGCTCCAAGTTCTATCTCTATGGTTTGTTTCCTATTGATGTAGCCCTAAGCAGAGACTGGCGCAAATCACTTTCATGGAAAGGGGTTGACAACCTTCCAAAAAACTAAGAGTTTCCTGAAATCTCAGCACACATTTTTTCCCCCAATCTTGATGACACTTTCAGGTAATGATCAGCACCCCAATCCCACTTGGCTCACCAAATTTCGTTCTTCTAGGTTAAACCGTTCGTTGGCAGTAACAGTTTTAATTTTTAGGTTTCACTCTGTTTTCTCCTATAGGATACATGTAGTTGGAACTCTAAATCCAACACGGTTTGTGCTAGCTCTTTGAAACTTGACACAATAAAGTAGCTCCAAGTTCTATCTCTATGGTTTGTTTCCTATTGATGTAGCCCTAAGTAGAGACTGGCGCAAATCACTTTCATGGAAAGGGGTTGCCAATCTTCCAAAAAACTGCGAGTTTCCTGAAATCTCAGCACACATTTTTTCACCCAATCTTGATGACACTTTCAGGTAATGATCAGTACCCCAATCCCACTTGGCTCAACAAATTTCGTTCTTCTAGGTTAAACCGTTCGTTGGCAGTAACAGTTTAAATTTTTAGGTTTCACTCTGTTTTCTCCTATATGGATACATGTAGTTGGAACTCTAAATCAAACACGGTTTGTGCTAGCTCTTTGAAACTTGACACAATAAAGTAGCTCCATGTTCTATCTCTATGGTTTGTTTCCTATTGATGTAGCCCTAAGCAGAGACTGGCGCAAATCACTTTCATGGAAAGGGGTTGCCAATCTTCCAAAAAACTACGAGTTTCCTGAAATCTCAGCACACATTTTTTCACCCAATCTTGATGACACTTTCAGGTAATGATCAGTACAACAAATCCCACTTGGGTCACCAAGATTCTTTCTTCTAGGTTAAACCGTTCGTTGGCAGTAACACTTTTAACTTTTAGGTTTCACTCAAATTTCTCCTATATGAATACATGTAGTTGGAACTCTAAATCAAACACGGTTTGTGCTAGCTCTTTGAAACTTGACACAATAAAGTAGCTCCAAGTTCTATCTCTATGGTTTGTTTCCTATTCATGTAGCCCTAAGCAGAGACTGGCACAAATCACTTTCATTTAAAGGGGTTGCCAAGCTTCCAAAAAACTTCGAGTTTCCTGAAATCTCAGCACACATTTTTTCAACCAATCTTGATGACACTTTCAGGTAATGATCAGTACCCCAATCCCACTAGGCTCACCGAATTTCGTTCTTCTAGGTTAAACCGTTCGTTGGCAGTAACAGTTTTAATTTTTAGGTTTCACTCTGTTTTCTCCTATATGGATACATGTAGTTGGAAATCTAAATCAAACACGGTTTGTGCTAGCTCTTTGAAACTTGACACAATAAAGTATCTCCAAGTTCTATCTCTATGGTTTGTTTCCTATTGATGTAGCCCTAAGCAGAGACTGGCGCAAATCATTTCATGGAAAGGGGTTGCCAAGCTTCCAAAAAACTACGAGTTTCCTGAAATCTCAGCACACATTTTTTCACTGAATCTTGATGACACTTTCAGGTAATGATCACTACCTCAATCTCACTTGGCTCACCAAATTTCGTTCTTCTAGGTTAAACCGTTCGTTGGCAGTAACAGTTTTAATTTTTAGGTTTCACTCTGTTTTCTCCTATATGGATACATGTAGTTGGAACTCTAAATCAAACACGGTTTGTGCTAGCTCTTTGAAACTTGACACAATAAAGTAGCTCCAAGTTCTATCTCTATGGTTTGTTTCCTATTGATGTAGCCCTAAGCAGAGACTGGCGTAAATCACTTTCATGGAAAGGGGTTGCCAATCTTCCAAAAAACTACGAGTTTCCTGAAATCTCAGCACACATTTTTTCACCCAATCTTGATGACACTTTCAGGTAATGATCAGTACCCCAATCCCACTTGGCTCACCAAATTTCGTTCTTCTAGGTTAAACCGTTCGTTGGCAGTAACAGTTTTAATTTTTAGGTTTCACTCTGTTTTCTCCTATATGGATACATGTAGTTCTAACTCTAAATCAAACACGGTTTGTGCTAGCTCTTTGAAACTTGACACAATAAAGTAGCTCCATGTTCTATCTCTATGGTTTGTTTCCTATTGATGTAGCCCTAAGCAGAGACTGGCGCAAATCACTTTAATGGAAAGGGGTTGCCAAGCTTCCAAAAAACTACGAGTTTTCTGAAATCTCAGCACACATTTTTTCACCCAATCTTGATGACACTTTCAGGTAATGATCAGTACAACAAATCCCACTTGGGTCCACAAGTTTCTTTCTTCTAGGTTAAACCGTTCATTGGCAGTAACACTTTTAACTTTTAGGTTTCACTCAATTTTCTCCTGTATGAATACATATAGTTGGAACTCTAAATCAAACACGGTTTGTGCTAGCTCTTTGAAACTTGACACAATAAAGTAGCTCCAAGTTCTATCCCTATGGTTTGTTTCCTATTGATGTAGCCCTAAGCAGAGACTGGCGCAAAGCACTTTCATTTAAAGGGGTTGCCAAGGTTCCAAAAAACTATGAGGTTCCTGAAATATCAGCACACATTTTTTCACCCAATCTTGATGACACTTTCAGGTAATGATCACTACCCCAATCCCACTTGGCTTAAGAAATTTCGTTCTTCTAGGTTAAACCGTTCGTTGGCAGTAACAGTTTTAATTTTCAGGTTAAACTCTGTTTTCTCCTATATGGATACATGTAGTTGGAACTCTAAATCAAACACGGTTTGTGCTAGCTCTTTGAAACTTGACACAATAAAGTAGCTCCAAGTTCTATCTCTCTGGTTTGTTTCCTATTGATGTAGCCCTAAGCAGAGACTGGCGCAAATCACTTTCATGGAAAGTGGTTGCCAATCTTCCAAAAAACTACGAGTTTTCTGAAATCTCAGCACACATTTTTTCACCCAATCTTGATGACACTTTCAGGTAATGAACAGTACCCCAATCCCACTTGGATCGCCAAATTTCGTACTTTTAGGTTAAACCGTTAGTTGGCAGTAAGGGTTTTAATTTTTAGGTTTCACTCTGTTTTCTCCTATATGGATACATGTAGTTGGAACTCAAAATCAAACACGGTTTGTGCTAGCTTTTGAAACTTGACACAATAAAGTAGCTCCATGTTCCATTTCTATGGTTTGTTTCCTATTGATGTAGCCCTAAGCAGAGACTGGCGCAAATCATTTCATGGAAAGGGGTTGCCAAGGTTCCAAAAAACTACGAGTTTCCTGAAATCTCAGCACACATTTTTTCACCCAATCTTGATGACACTTTCAGGTAATGATCAGTAAAACAAATCCCACGTGGTTCACCAAGTTTCTTTCTTCTAGGTTAAACCGTTCGTTGACAGTAACATTGTTAATTTTTAGGTTTCACTCTGTTTTCTCCTATATGGATACATGTAGTTGGAACTCTAAATCAAACACGGTTTGTGCTAGCTCTTTGAAACTTCACACAATAAAGTAGCTCCAAGTTCTATCTCTATGGTTTGTTTCCTATTGATGTAGCCCTAAGCAGAGACTGGCGCAAATCACTTTCATGGAAAGGGGTTGCCAAGCTTCCACAAAACTACGAGTTTCCTGAAATCTCAGCACACATTTTTTCACCCAATCTTGATGACACTTTCAGGTAATGATCAGTAAAACAAATCCCACTTGGTTCACCAAGTTTCTTTCTTCTAGGTTAAACCGTTCGTTGGCAGTAACAGTTTTAATTTTTAGGTTTCACTCTGTTTTCTCCTATATGGATACATGTAGTGGGAACTCTAAGTCAAACGCGGTTTGAGCTATCTCTTTGAAACTTGACACAATAAAGTAGCTCCATGTTCTATCTCTATGGTTTGTTTCCTATTGATGTAGCCCTAAGCAGAGAGTGGCGCAAATCACTTTTCATGGAATGGGTTTGACAATCTTCCAAAAAACTTCGAGTTTCCTGAATTCTCAGCACACGTTTTTTCACCCAATCTTGATGACACTTTCAGGTAATGATAAGTACCCCAATCCCACTTGGCTCACCAAATTTCGTTCTTCTAGGTTAAACCGTTCGTTGGCAGTAACAGTTTTAATTTTCAGGTTTCACTCTGTTTTCTCCTATATGGATACATGTAGTTGGAACTCTAAATCAAACACGGTTTGTGCTAGCTCTTTGAAACTTGACACAATAAAGTAGCTCCAAGTTCTATCTCTATGGTTTGTTTCCTATTGATGTAGCCCTAAGCAGAGACTGGCGCAAATCACTTTCATGGAAAGGGGTTGCCAATCTTCCAAAAAACTAAGAGTTTCCTGAAATCTCAGCACACATTTTTTTCACCCAATCTTGATGACTCTTTCAGGTAATGATCAGTACCCCAATCCCACTTGGCTCACCAAATTTCGTTCTTCTAGGTTAAACCGTTCCTTGGCAGTAACAGTTTTAATTTTTAGGTTTCACTCTGTTTTCTCCTATATGGATACATGTAGTTGGAACTCTAAATCAAACACGGTTTTTGCTACCTCTTTGAAACGTGACACAATAAAGTAGCTCCAAATTCTATCTCTATGGTTTGTTTCCTATTGATGTAGCCCTAAGCAGAGACTGGCGCAAATCACTTTCATTGAAAGGGGTTGCCAATCTTCCAAAAAACTGCGAGTTTCCTGAAATCTCAGCACACATTTTTTCACCCAATCTTCATGACACTTTCAGGTAATGATCAGTACCCCAATCCCACTTGGCTCACCAAATTTCGTTCTTCTAGGTTAAACCGTTCGTTGGCAGTAACAGTTTTAATTTTTAGGTTTCACTCTGTTTTCTCCTATACGGATACATGTAGTTGGAACTCTAAATCAAACACGGTTTGTGCTAGCTCTTTGAAACCTGACACAATAAAGTAGCTCCAAGTTCTATCTCTATGGTTTGTTTCCTATTGATGTAGCCCTAACCAGAGACTGGCGCAAATCACTTTCATGGAAAGGGGTTGACAATCTTCCAAAAAACTAAGAGTTTCCTGAAATCTCAGCACACATTTTTTCCCCCAATCTTGATGACACTTTCAGGTAATGATCAGCACCCCAATCCCACTTGGCTCACCAAATTTCGTTCTTCTAGGTTAAACCGTTCGTTGGCAGTAACAGTTTTAATTTTTAGGTTTCACTCTGTTTTCTCCTATATGGATACATGTAGTTGGAACTCTAAATCAAACACGGTTTGTGCTAGCTCTTTGAAACTTGACACAATAAAGTAGCTCCAAGTTCTATCTCTATGGTTTGTTTCCTATTGATGTAGCCCTAAGCAGAGACTGGCGCAAATCACTTTCATGGAAAGGGGTTGCCAATCTTCCAAAAAACTGCGAGTTTCCTGAAATCTCAGCACACATTTTTTCACCCAATCTTGATGACACTTTCAG
The DNA here is from genome assembly GCF_964194105.1 of Spermophilus citellus. Classification (NCBI taxonomy): domain Eukaryota; kingdom Metazoa; phylum Chordata; class Mammalia; order Rodentia; family Sciuridae; genus Spermophilus; species Spermophilus citellus. The sequence goes on along the minus strand of NW_027673196.1, from coordinate 286,886 downwards.
GTAATGATCAGTACCCCAATCCCACTTGGCTCACCAAATTTCGTTCTTCTAGGTTAAACCGTTCGTTGGCAGTAACAGTTTTAATTTTTAGGTTTCACTCTGTTTTCTCCTATATGGATACATGTAGTTGGAACTCTAAATCAAACACGGTTTGTGCTAGCTCTTTGAAACTTGACACAATAAAGTACCTCCAAGTTCTATCTCTATGGTTTGTTTCCTATTGATGTAGCCCTAAGCAGAGACTGGCGCAAATCACTTTCATGGAAAGGGGTTGACAATCTTCCAAAAAACTAAGAGTTTCCTGAAATCTCAGCACACATTTTTTCCCCCAATCTTGATGACACTTTCAGGTAATGATCAGCACCCCAATCCCACTTGGCTCACCAAATTTCGTTCTTCTAGGTTAAACCGTTCGTTGGCAGTAACAGTTTTAATTTTTAGGTTTCACTCTGTTTTCTCCTATATGGATACATGTAGTTGGAACTCTAAATCAAACACGGTTTGTGCTAGCTCTTTGAAACTTGACACAATAAAGTAGCTCCAAATTCTATCTCTATGGTTTGTTTCCTATTGATGTAGCCCTAAGCAGAGACTGGCGCAAATCACTTTCATGGAAAGGGGTTGCCAATCTTCCAAAAAACTGCGAGTTTCCTGAAATCTCAGCACACATTTTTTCACCCAATCTTGATGACATTTTCAGGTAATGATCAGTACCCCAATCCCACTTGGCTCACCAAATTTCGTTCTTCTAGGTTAAACCGTTCGTTGGCAGTAACAGTTTTAATTTTCAGGTTTCACTCTGTTTTCTCCTATATGGATACATGAAGTTGGAACTCTAAATCAAACACGGTTTTTGCTAGCTCTTTGAAACTTGACACAATAAAGTAGCTCCAAATTCTATCTCTATGGTTTGTTTCCTATTGATGTAGCCCTAAGCAGAGACTGGTGCAAATAACTCTAATGGAAAGGGGTTGCCAATCTTCCAAAAAACTGCGAGTTTCCTGAAATCTCAGCACACATTTTTTCACCCAATCTTGATGACACTTTCAGGTAATGATCAGTACCCCAATCCCACTTGGCTCACCAAATTTCGTTCTTTTAGGTTAAACCGTTCGTTGGCAGTAACAGTTTTAATTTTTAGGTTTCACTCTGTTTTCTCCTATATGGATACATGTAGTTGGAACTCTAAATCAAACACTGTTTGTGCTAGCTCTTTGAAACTTGACACAATAAAGTAGCTCCAAGTTCTATCTATATGGTTTGTTTCCTATTGATGTAGCCCTAAGCAGAGACTGGCGCAAATCACTTTCATGGAAAGGGGTTGACAATCTTCCAAAAAACTAAGAGTTTCCTGAAATCTCAGCACACATTTTTTCCGCCAATCTTGATGACACTTTCAGGTAATGATCAGCACCCCAATCCCACTTGGCTCACCAAATTTCGTTCTTCTAGGTTAAACCGTTCGTTGGCAGTAACAGTTTTAATTTTTAGGTTTCACTCTGTTTTCTCCTCATGGATACATGTAGTTGGAAGTCTAAATCAAAAATGGTTTGTGCTAGCTCTTTGAAACTTGACACAATAAAGTAGCTCCAAGTTCTATCTCTATGGTTTGTTTCCTATTGATGTAGCCCTAAGCAGAGACTGGCGCAAACCACTTTCATGGAAAGGGGTTGCCAGGCTTCCAAAAAACTACGAGTTTCCTGAAATCTCAGCACACATTTTTTCACCCAATCTTGATGACACTTTCAGGTAATGATCAGTACAACACATCCCACTTGGGTCACCAAGTTTCTTTCTTTTAGGTTAAACCGCTCTTTGGCGCTAACAGTTTTAATTTTTAGGTTTCACTCTGTTTTCTCCTATATGGATACATGTAGTTGGAACTCTAAATCAAACACGGTTTGTGCTAGCTCTTTGAAACTTGACACAATAAAGTAGCTCAAAGTTCTATCTCTATGGTTTGTTTCCTATTGATGGAGCCCTAAGCAGAGACTGGCGCAAATCACTTTCATGGAAAGGGGTTGACAATCTTCCAAAAAACTAAGAGTTTCCTGAAATCTCAGCACACATTTTTTCACCCAATCTTGATGACACTTTCAGGTAATGATCAGTACCCCAATCCCACTTGGCTCACCAAATTTCGTTCTTCTAGGTTAAACAGTTCGTTGGCAGTAACAGTTTTAATTTTTAGGTTTCACTCTGTTTTCTCCCATATGGATACATGTATTTGGAACTCTAAATCAAACACGGTTTGTGCTAGCTCTTTGAAACTTGACACAATAAAGAAGCTCCAAGTTCTATCTCTATGGTTTGTTTCCTATTGATGTAGCCCTAAGCAGAGACTGGCGCAAATCACTTTCATGGAAAGGGTTTGCCAGGCTTCCAAAAAAATACGAGTTTCCTGAAATCTCAGCACACATTTTTTCACCCAATCTTGATGACACTTTCAGGTAATGATCAGTACAACAAATCCCACTTGGGTGACCAAGTTTCTTTCTTTTAGGTTAAACCATTCTTTGGCGCTAACAGTTTTAATTTTTAGGTTTCACTCTGTTTTCTCCTATATGGATACATGTAGTTGGAACTCTAAATCAAACACGGTTTGTGCTAGCTCTTTGAAACTTGACACAATAAAGTAGCTCCAAGTTCTATCTCTATGGTTTGTTTCCTATTGATGGAGCCCTAAGCAAAGACTGGCGCAAATCACTTTCATGGAAAGGGGTTGCCAATCTTCCAAAAAACTAAGAGTTTCCTGAAATCTCAGCACACATTTTTTTCACCCAATCTTGATGACTCTTTCAGGTAATGATCAGTACCCCAATCCCACTTGGCTCACCAAATTTCGTTCTTCTAGGTTAAACCGTTCCTTGGCAGTAACAGTTTTAATTTTTCGTTTTCACTCTGTTTTCTCCTATATGGATACATGTAGTTGGAACTCTAAATCAAACACGGTTTGTGCTAGCTCTTTGAAACTTGACACAATAAAGTAGCTCCAAGTTCTATCTCTATGGTTTGTTTCCTATTGATGTAGCCCTAAGCAGAGACTGGCGCAAATCACTTTCATGGAAAGGGGTTGACAACCTTCCAAAAAACTAAGAGTTTCCTGAAATCTCAGCACACATTTTTTCCCCCAATCTTGATGACACTTTCAGGTAATGATCAGCACCACAATCCCACTTGGCTCACCAAATTTCGTTCTTCTAGGTTAAACCGTTCGTTGGCAGGAACAGTTTTAATTTTTAGGTTTCACTCTGTTTTCTCCTATAGGATACATGTAGTTGGAACTCTAAATCCAACACGGTTTGTGCTAGCTCTTTGAAACTTGACACAATAAAGTAGCTCCAAGTTCTATCTCTATGGTTTGTTTCCTATTGATGTAGCCCTAAGTAGAGACTGGCGCAAATCACTTTCATGGAAAGGGGTTGCCAATCTTCCAAAAAACTGCGAGTTTCCTGAAATCTCAGCACACATTTTTTCACCCAATCTTGATGACACTTTCAGGTAATGATCAGTACCCCAATCCCACTTGGCTCAACAAATTTCGTTCTTCTAGGTTAAACCGTTCGTTGGTAGTAACAGTTTAAATTTTTAGGTTTCACTCTGTTTTCTCCTATATGGATACATGTAGTTGGAACTCTAAATCAAACACGGTTTGTGCTAGCTCTTTGAAACTTGACACAATAAAGTAGCTCCATGTTCTATCTCTATGGTTTGTTTCCTATTGATGTAGCCCTAAGCAGAGACTGGCGCAAATCACTTTCATGGAAAGGGGTTGCCAATCTTCCAAAAAACTACGAGTTTCCTGAAATCTCAGCACACATTTTTTCACCCAATCTTGATGACACTTTCAGGTAATGATCAGTACAACAAATCCCACTTGGGTCACCAAGATTCTTTCTTCTAGGTTAAACCGTTCGTTGGCAGTAACACTTTTAACTTTTAGGTTTCACTCAAATTTCTCCTATATGAATACATGTAGTTGGAACTCTAAATCAAACACGGTTTGTGCTAGCTCTTTGAAACTTGACACAATAAAGTAGCTCCAAGTTCTATCTCTATGGTTTGTTTCCTATTGATGTAGCCCTAAGCAGAGACTGGCACAAATCACTTTCATTTAAAGGGGTTGCCAAGCTTCCAAAAAACTACGAGTTTCCTGAAATCTCAGCACACATTTTTTCAACCAATCTTGATGACACTTTCAGGTAATGATCAGTACCCCAATCCCACTTGGCTCACCGAATTTCGTTCTTCTAGGTTAAACCGTTCGTTGGCAGTAACAGTTTTAATTTTTAGGTTTCACTCTGTTTTCTCCTATATGGATACATGTAGTTGGAAATCTAAATCAAACACGGTTTGTGCTAGCTCTTTGAAACTTGACACAATAAAGTATCTCCAAGTTCTATCTCTATGGTTTGTTTCCTATTGATGTAGCCCTAAGCAGAGACTGGCGCAAATCATTTCATGGAAAGGGGTTGCCAAGCTTCCAAAAAACTACGAGTTTCCTGAAATCTCAGCACACATTTTTTCACTGAATCTTGATGACACTTTCAGGTAATGATCACTACCTCAATCTCACTTGGCTCACCAAATTTCGTTCTTCTAGGTTAAACCGTTCGTTGGCAGTAACAGTTTTAATTTTTAGGTTTCACTCTGTTTTCTCCTATATGGATACATGTAGTTGGAACTCTAAATCAAACACGGTTTGTGCTAGCTCTTTGAAACTTGACACAATAAAGTAGCTCCAAGTTCTATCTCTATGGTTTGTTTCCTATTGATGTAGCCCTAAGCAGAGACTGGCGTAAATCACTTTCATGGAAAGGGGTTGCCAATCTTCCAAAAAACTACGAGTTTCCTGAAATCTCAGCACACATTTTTTCACCCAATCTTGATGACACTTTCAGGTAATGATCAGTACCCCAATCCCACTTGGCTCACCAAATTTCGTTCTTCTAGGTTAAACCGTTCGTTGGCAGTAACAGTTTTAATTTTTAGGTTTCACTCTGTTTTCTCCTATATGGATACATGTAGTTCTAACTCTAAATCAAACACGGTTTGTGCTAGCTCTTTGAAACTTGACACAATAAAGTAGCTCCATGTTCTATCTCTATGGTTTGTTTCCTATTGATGTAGCCCTAAGCAGAGACTGGCGCAAATCACTTTAATGGAAAGGGGTTGCCAAGCTTCCAAAAAACTACGAGTTTTCTGAAATCTCAGCACACATTTTTTCACCCAATCTTGATGACACTTTCAGGTAATGATCAGTACAACAAATCCCACTTGGGTCCACAAGTTTCTTTCTTCTAGGTTAAACCGTTCATTGGCAGTAACACTTTTAACTTTTAGGTTTCACTCAATTTTCTCCTGTATGAATACATGTAGTTGGAACTCTAAATCAAACACGGTTTGTGCTAGCTCTTTGAAACTTGACACAATAAAGTAGCTCCAAGTTCTATCCCTATGGTTTGTTTCCTATTGATGTAGCCCTAAGCAGAGACTGGCGCAAAGCACTTTCATTTAAAGGGGTTGCCAAGGTTCCAAAAAACTATGAGGTTCCTGAAATATCAGCACACATTTTTTCACCCAATCTTGATGACACTTTCAGGTAATGATCACTACCCCAATCCCACTTGGCTTAAGAAATTTCGTTCTTCTAGGTTAAACCGTTCGTTGGCAGTAACAGTTTTAATTTTCAGGTTAAACTCTGTTTTCTCCTATATGGATACATGTAGTTGGAACTCTAAATCAAACACGGTTTGTGCTAGCTCTTTGAAACTTGACACAATAAAGTAGCTCCAAGTTCTATCTCTCTGGTTTGTTTCCTATTGATGTAGCCCTAAGCAGAGACTGGCGCAAATCACTTTCATGGAAAGTGGTTGCCAATCTTCCAAAAAACTACGAGTTTTCTGAAATCTCAGCACACATTTTTTCACCCAATCTTGATGACACTTTCAGGTAATGAACAGTACCCCAATCCCACTTGGATCGCCAAATTTCGTACTTTTAGGTTAAACCGTTAGTTGGCAGTAAGGGTTTTAATTTTTAGGTTTCACTCTGTTTTCTCCTATATGGATACATGTAGTTGGAACTCAAAATCAAACACGGTTTGTGCTAGCTTTTGAAACTTGACACAATAAAGTAGCTCCATGTTCCATTTCTATGGTTTGTTTCCTATTGATGTAGCCCTAAGCAGAGACTGGCGCAAATCATTTCATGGAAAGGGGTTGCCAAGGTTCCAAAAAACTACGAGTTTCCTGAAATCTCAGCACACATTTTTTCACCCAATCTTGATGACACTTTCAGGTAATGATCAGTAAAACAAATCCCACGTGGTTCACCAAGTTTCTTTCTTCTAGGTTAAACCGTTCGTTGACAGTAACATTGTTAATTTTTAGGTTTCACTCTGTTTTCTCCTATATGGATACATGTAGTTGGAACTCTAAATCAAACACGGTTTGTGCTAGCTCTTTGAAACTTCACACAATAAAGTAGCTCCAAGTTCTATCTCTATGGTTTGTTTCCTATTGATGTAGCCCTAAGCAGAGACTGGCGCAAATCACTTTCATGGAAAGGGGTTGCCAAGCTTCCACAAAACTACGAGTTTCCTGAAATCTCAGCACACATTTTTTCACCCAATCTTGATGACACTTTCAGGTAATGATCAGTAAAACAAATCCCACTTGGTTCACCAAGTTTCTTTCTTCTAGGTTAAACCGTTCGTTGGCAGTAACAGTTTTAATTTTTAGGTTTCACTCTGTTTTCTCCTATATGGATACATGTAGTTGGAACTCTAAATCAAACGCGGTTTGTGCTATCTCTTTGAAACTTGACACAATAAAGTAGCTCCATGTTCTATCTCTATGGTTTGTTTCCTATTGATGTAGCCCTAAGCAGAGAGTGGCGCAAATCACTTTTCATGGAAAGGGTTTGACAATCTTCCAAAAAACTTCGAGTTTCCTGAATTCTCAGCACACGTTTTTTCACCCAATCTTGATGACACTTTCAGGTAATGATAAGTACCCCAATCCCACTTGGCTCACCAAATTTCGTTCTTCTAGGTTAAACCGTTCGTTGGCAGTAACAGTTTTAATTTTTAGGTTTCACTCTGTTTTGTCCTATATGAATACATGTAGTTGGAACTCTAAATCAAACAAGGTTTGTGCTAGCTCTTTGAAACTTGACACAATAAAGTAGCTCCAAGTTCTATCTCTATGGTTTGTTTCCTATTGATGTAGCCCTAAGCAGAGACTGGAGCAAATCACTTTCATGGAAATGGGTTGCCAAGAATCCAAAAAACTACGAGTTTCCTGAAATCTCTGCCCACATTTTTTCACCCAATCTTGATGACACTTTCAGGTAATGATCAGTACCCCAATCCCACTTGGCTCACCAAATTTCGTTCTTCTAGGTTAAACCGTTCGTTGGCAGTAACAGTTTTAATTTTTAGGTTTCACTCTGTTTTCTCCTATATGGATACATGTAGTTGGAACCCTAAATCAAACACGGTTTGTCCTAGCTCTTTGAAACTTGACACAATAAAGTAGCTCCAAGTTCTATCTCTATGGTTTGTTTCCTATTGATGTAGCCCTAAGCAGAGACTGGCGCAAATCACTTTCATGGAAAGGGGTTGACAATCTTCCAAAAAACTACGAGTTTCCTGAAATCTCAGCACACATTTTTTCACCCAATCTTGATGACACTTTCAGGTAATGATCAGCACCAAATCCCACTTGGCTCACCAAATTTCGTTCTTCTAGGTTAAACCGTTCGTTGGCAGTAACAGTTTTAATTTTTAGGTTTCACTCTGTTTTCTCCTATATGGATACATGTAGTTGGAACTCTAAATCAAACACGGTTTGTGCTAGCTCATTGAAACTTGACACAATAAAGTAGCTCCAAATTCTATCTCTATGCTTTGTTTCCTATTGATGTAGCCCTAAGCAGAGACTGGCGCAAATCACTTTCTTGGAAAGGGGTTGACAATCTTCCAAAAAACTGCGAGTTTCCTGAAATCTCAGCACACATTTTTTCACCCAATCTTGATGACACTTTCAGGAAATGATCAGTACAACAAATCCCACTTGGGTCACCAAGTTTCTTTCTTTTAGGTTAAACCGTTCGTTGGCAGTAACAGTGTTAATTTTTAGGTTTCACTCTGTTTTCTCCTATATGGATACATGTAGTTGGAACTCTAAATCAAACACGGTTTGTGCTAGCTCTTTGAAACTTGACACAATAAAGTAGCTCCAAGTTCTATCTCTATGGTTTGTTTCCTATTGATGTAGCCCTAAGCAGAGACTGGCGCAAATCACTTTCATGGAAAGGGGTTGCCAATCTTCCAAAATACTACGAGTTTCCTGAAATCTCAGCACACATTTTTTCACCCAATCTTGATGACACTTTTAGGTAATGATCAGCACCCCAATCCCACTTGGCTCACCAAATTTCGTTCTTCTAGGTTAAACCGTTTGTTGGCAGTAACAGTTTTAGTTTTTAGGTTTCACTCTGTTTTCTCCTATGTGGATACATGTAGTTGGAACTCTAAATCAAACACGGTTTGTGCTAGCTCTTTGAAACTTGACACAATAAAGTAGCTCCAAGTTCTATCTCTATGGTTTGTTTCCTATTGATGTAGCCCTAAGCAGAGACTGGCGCAAATCACTTTCATGGAAAGGGGTTGACAATCTTCAAAAAAACTGCGAGTTTCCTGAAATCTCAGCACACATTTTTTCACCCAATCTTGATGACAATTTCAGGTAATGATCAGTACCCCAATCCCACTTGGCTCACCAAATTTCATTCTTCTAGGTTAAACCGTTCGTTGGCAGTAACAGTTTTAAATTTTAGGTTTCACTCTGTTTTCTCCTATATGGATACATGTAGTTGGAACTCTAAATCAAACACGGTTTGTGCTAGCTCTTTGAAACTTGACACAATAAAGTAGCTCCAAGTTCTATCTCTATGGTTTGTTTCCTATTGATGTAGCCCTAAGCAGAGACTGGCCTAAATCACTTTCATGGAAAGGGGTTGCCAATCTTCCAAAAAACTACGAGTTTCCTGAAATCACAGCACACATTTTTTCACCCAATCTTGATGACACTTTCAGGTAATGATCAGTACCCCAATCCCACTTGGCTCACCAAATTTCCTTCTTCTAGGTTAAACAGTTCGTTGGCAGTAACAGTTTTAATTTTTAGGTTTCACTCTGTTTTCTCCTATATGGATACATGTAGTTCTAACTCTAAATCAAACACGGTTTGTGCTAGCTCTTTGAAACTTGACACAATAAAGTAGCTCCATGTTCTATCTCTATGGTTTGTTTCCTATTGATGTAGCCCTAAGCAGAGACTGGCGCAAATCACTTTAATGGAAAGGGGTTGCCAAGCTTCCAAAAAACTACGAGTTTTCTGAAATCTCAGCACACATTTTTTCACCCAATCTTGATGACACTTTCAGGTAATGATCAGTACAACAAAACCCACTTGGGTCCACAAGTTTCTTTCTTCTAGGTTAAACCGTTCATTGGCAGTAACACTTTTAACTTTTAGGTTTCACTCAATTTTCTCCTGTATGAATACATGTAGTTGGAACTCTAAATCAAACACGGTTTGTGCTAGCTCTTTGAAACTTGACACAATAAAGTAGCTCCAAGTTCTATCCCTATGGTTTGTTTCCTATTGATGTAGCCCTAAGCAGAGACTGGCGCAAAGCACTTTCATTTAAAGGGGTTGCCAAGATTCCAAAAAACTATGAGGTTCCTGAAATCTCAGCACACATTTTTTCACCCAATCTTGATGACACTTTCAGGTAATGATCACTACCCCAATCCCACTTGGCTTAAGAAATTCGTTCTTCTAGGTTAAACCGTTCGTTGGCAGTAACAGTTTTAATTTTTAGGTTAAACTCTGTATTCTCCTATATGGATACATGTAGTTGGAACTCTAAATCAAACACGGTTTGTGCTAGCTCTTTGAAACTTGACACAATAAAGTAGCTCCAAGTTCTATCTCTCTGGTTTGTTTCCTATTGATGTAGCCCTAAGCAGAGACTGGCGCAAATCACTTTCATGGAAAGTGGTTGCCAATCTTCCAAAAAACTACGAGTTTCCTGAAATCTCAGCACACATTTTTTCACCCAATCTTGATGACACTTTCAGGTAATGAACAGTAACCCAATCCCACTTGGATCGCCAAATTTCATACTTTTATGTTAAACCATTCGTTGGCAGTAAGGGTTTTAATTTTTAGGTTTCACTCTGTTTTCTCCTATATGGATACATGTAGTTGGAACTCAAAATCAAACACGGTTTGTGCTAGCTCATTGAAACTTGACACAATAAAGTAGCTCCATGTTCCATTTCTATGGTTTGTTTCCTATTGATGTAGCCCTAAGCAGAGACTGGCGCAAATCATTTCATGGAAAGGGGTTGCCAAGGTTCCAAAAAACTACGAGTTTCCTGAAATCTCAGCACACATTTTTTCACCCAATCTTGATGACACTTTCAGGTAATGATCAGTAAAACAAATCCCACTTGGTTCACCAAGTTTCTTTCTTCTAGGTTAAACAGTTCGTTGGCAGTAACAGTGTTAATTTTTAGGTTTCACTCTGTTTTCTCCTATATGGATACATGTAGTTGGAACTCTAAATCAAACACGGTTTGTGCTAGCTCTTTGAAACTTCACACAATAAAGTAGCTCCAAGTTCTATCTCTATGGTTTGTTTCCTATTGATGTAGCCCTAAGCAGAGACTGGCGCAAAGCACTTTCATTTAAAGGGGTTGCCAAGGTTCCAAAAAACTATGAGGTTCCTGAAATCTCAGCACACATTTTTTCACCCAATCTTGATGACACTTTCAGGTAATGATCACTACCCCAATCCCACTTGGCTTAAGAAATTTCGTTCTTCTAGGTTAAACCGTTCGTTGGCAGTAACAGTTTTAAATTTTAGGTTAAACTCTGTATTCTCCTATATGGATACATGTAGTTGGAACTCTAAATCAAACACGGTTTGTGCTAGCTCTTTGAAACTTGACACAATAAAGTAGCTCCAAGTTCTATCTCTCTGGTTTGTTTCCTATTGATGTAGCCCTAAGCAGAGACTGGCGCAAATCACTTTCATGGAAAGTGGTTGCCAATCTTCCAAAAAACTACGAGTTTCCTGAAATCTCAGCACACATTTTTTCACCCAATCTTGATGACACTTTCAGGTAATGAACAGTACCCCAATCCCACTTGGATCGCCAAATTTCGTACTTTTATGTTAAACCGTTCGTTGGCAGTAAGGGTTTTAATTTTTAGGTTTCACTCTGTTTTCTCCTATATGGATACATGTAGTTGGAACTCAAAATCAAACACGGTTTGTGCTAGCTCATTGAAACTTGACACAATAAAGTAGCTCCATGTTCCATTTCTATGGTTTGTTTCCTATTGATGTAGCCCTAAGCAGAGACTGGCGCAAATCATTTCATGGAAAGGGGTTGCCAAGGTTCCAAAAAACTACGAGTTTCCTGAAATCTCAGCACACATTTTTTCACCCAATCTTGATGACACTTTCAGGTAATGATCAGTAAAACAAATCCCACTTGGTTCACCAAGTTTCTTTCTTCTAGGTTAAACAGTTCGTTGGCAGTAACAGTGTTAATTTTTAGGTTTCACTCTGTTTTCTCCTATATGGATACATGTAGTTGGAACTCTAAATCAAACACGGTTTGTGCTAGCTCTTTGAAACTTCACACAATAAAGTAGCTCCAAGTTCTATCTCTATGGTTTGTTTCCTATTGATGTAGCCCTAAGCAGAGACTGGCGCAAATCACTTTCATGGAAAGGGGTTGCCAAGCTTCCACAAAACTACGAGTTTCCTGAAATCTCAGCACACATTTTTTCACCCAATCTTGATGACACTTTCAGGTAATGATCAGTAAAACAAATCCCACTTGGTTCACCAAGTTTCTTTCTTCTAGGTTAAACCGTTCATTGGCAGTAACACTTTTAACTTTTAGGTTTCACTCAATTTTCTCCTGTATGAATACATGTAGTTGGAACTCTAAATCAAACACGGTTTGTGCTAGCTCTTTGAAACTTGACACAATAAAGTAGCTCCAAGTTCTATCCCTATGGTTTGTTTCCTATTGATGTAGCCCTAAGCAGAGACTGGCGCAAAGCACTTTCATTTAAAGGGGTTGCCAAGGTTCCAAAAAACTATGAGGTTCCTGAAATCTCAGCACACATTTTTTCAACCAATCTTGATGACACTTTCAGGTAATGATCACTACCCCAATCCCACTTGGCTTAAGAAATTTCGTTCTTCTAGGTTAAACCGTTCGTTGGCAGTAACAGTTTTAATTTTTAGGTTAAACTCTGTTTTCTCCTATATGGATACATGTAGTTGGAACTCTAAATCAAACACGGTTTGTGCTAGCTCTTTGAAACTTGACACAATAAAGTAGCTCCAAGTTCTATCTCTCTGGTTTGTTTCCTATTGATGTAGCCCTAAGCAGAGACTGGCGCAAATCACTTTCATGGAAAGTGGTTGCCAATCTTCCAAAAAACTACGAGTTTCCTGAAATCTCAGCACACATTTTTTCACCCAATCTTGATGACACTTTCAGGTAATGATCAGTAAAACAAATCCCACTTGGTTCACCAAGTTTCTTTCTTCTAGGTTAAACCGTTCATTGGCAGTAACACTTTTAACTTTTAGGTTTCACTCAATTTTCTCCTGTATGAATACATGTAGTTGGAACTCTAAATCAAACACGGTTTGTGCTAGCTCTTTGAAACTTGACACAATAAAGTAGCTCCAAGTTCTATCCCTATGGTTTGTTTCCTATTGATGTAGCCCTAAGCAGAGACTGGCGCAAAGCACTTTCATTTAAAGGGGTTGCCAAGGTTCCAAAAAACTATGAGGTTCCTGAAATCTCAGCACACATTTTTTCAACCAATCTTGATGACACTTTCAGGTAATGATCACTACCCCAATCCCACTTGGCTTAAGAAATTTCGTTCTTCTAGGTTAAACCGTTCGTTGGCAGTAACAGTTTTAATTTTTAGGTTAAACTCTGTTTTCTCCTATATGGATACATGTAGTTGGAACTCTAAATCAAACACGGTTTGTGCTAGCTCTTTGAAACTTGACACAATAAAGTAGCTCCAAGTTCTATCTCTCTGGTTTGTTTCCTATTGATGTAGCCCTAAGCAGAGACTGGCGCAAATCACTTTCATGGAAAGTGGTTGCCAATCTTCCAAAAAACTACGAGTTTCCTGAAATCTCAGCACACATTTTTTCACCCAATCTTGATGACACTTTCAGGTAATGAACAGTACCCCAATCCCACTTGGATCGCCAAATTTCGTACTTTTAGGTTAAACCGTTAGTTGGCAGTAAGGGTTTTAATTTTTAGGTTTCACTCTGTTTTCTCCTATATGGATACATGTAGTTGGAACTCAAAATCAAACACGGTTTGTGCTAGCTCTTTGAAACTTGACACAATAAAGTAGCTCCATGTTCCATTTCTATGGTTTGTTTCCTATTGATGTAGCCCTAAGCAGAGACTGGCGCAAATCATTTCATCGAAAGGGGTTGCCAAGGTTCCAAAAAACTACAAGTTTCCAGAAATCTCAGCACACATTTTTTCACCCAATCTTGATGACACTTTCAGGTAATGATCAGTAAAACAAATCCCACTTGGTTCACCAAGTTTCTTTCTTCTAGGTTAAACCGTTCGTTGGCAGTAACATTGTTAATTTTTAGGTTTCCCTCTGTTTTCTCCTATATGGATACATGTAGTTGGAACTCTAAATCAAACACGGTTTGTGCTAGCTCTTTGAAACTTCACACAATAAAGTAGCTCCAAGTTCTATCTCTATGGTTTGTTTCCTATTGATGTAGCCCTAAGCAGAGACTGGCGCAAATCACTTTCATGGAAAGGGGTTGCCAAGCTTCCACAAAACTACGAGTTTCCTGAAATCTCAGCACACATTTTTTCACCCAATCTTGATGACACTTTCAGGTAATGATCAGTAAAACAAATCCCACTTGGTTCACCAAGTTTCTTTCTTCTAGGTTAAACCGTTCGTTGGCAGTAACAGTTTTAATTTTTAGGTTTCACTCTGTTTTCTCCTATATGGATACATGTAGTTGGAACTCTAAATCAAACGCGGTTTGTGCTATCTCTTTGAAACTTGACACAATAAAGTAGCTCCATGTTCTATCTCTATGGTTTGTTTCCTATTGATGTAGCCCTAAGCAGAGAGTGGCGCAAATCACTTTTCATGGAAAGGGTTTGACAATCTTCCAAAAAACTTCGAGTTTCCTGAATTCTCAGCACACGTTTTTTCACCCAATCTTGATGACACTTTCAGGTAATGATAAGTACCCCAATCCCACTTGGCTCACCAAATTTCGTTCTTCTAGGTTAAACCGTTCCTTGGCAGTAACAGTTTTAATTTTTAGGTTTCACTCTGTTTTGTCCTATATGAATACATGTAGTTGGAACTCTAAATCAAACACGGTTTGTGCTAGCTCTTTGAAACTTGACACAATAAAGTAGCTCCAAGTTCTATCTCTATGGTTTGTTTCCTATTGATGTAGCCCTAAGCAGAGACTGGAGCAAATCACTTTCATGGAAATGGGTTGCCAAGATTCCAAAAAACTACGAGTTTCCTGAAATCTCAGCACACATTTTTTCACCCAATCTTGATGACACTTTCAGGTAATGATCAGTAACCCAATCCCACTTGGCTCACCAAATTTCGTTCTTCTAGGTTAAACCGTTCGTTGGCAGTAGCAGTTTTAATTTTTAGGTTTCACTCTGTTTTCTCCTATATGGATACATGTAGTTGGAACTCTAAATCAAACACGGTTTGTGCTAGCTCATTGAATCTTGACACAATAAAGTAGCTCCAAATTCTATCTCTATGGTTTGTTTCCTATTGATGTAGCCCTAAGCAGAGACTGGCGCAAATCACTTTCATGGAAAGGGGTTGACAATCTTCCAAAAAACTGCGAGTTTCCTGAAATCTCAGCACACATTTTTTCACCCAATCTTGATGACACTTTCAGGAAATGATCAGTACAACAAATCCCACTTGGCTCACCAAATTTCGTTCTTCTAGGTTATACAGTTCGTTGGCAGTAGCAGTTTTAATTTTTAGGTTTCACTCTGTTTTCTCCTATATGGATACATGTAGTTGGAACTCTAAATCAAACACGGTTTGTGCTAGCTCTTTGAAACTTGACACAATAAAGTAGCTCCAAATTCTATCTCTATGGTTTGTTTCCTATTGATGTAGCCCTAAGCAGAGACTGGCGCAAATCACTTTCATGGAAAGGGGTTGACAATCTTCCAAAAAACTGCGAGTTTCCTGAAATCTCAGCACACATTTTTTCACCCAATCTTGATGACACTTTCAGGAAATGATCACTACAACAAATCCCACTTGGGTCACCAAGTTTCTTTCTTTTAGGTTAAACCGTTCGTTGGCAGTAACAGTTTTAATTTTTAGGTTTCACTCTGTTTTCTCCTATATGGATACATGTAGTTGGAACTCTAAATCAAACACGGTTTGTGCTAGCTCTTTGAAACTTGACACAATAAAGTAGCTCCAAGTTCTATCTCTATGGTTTGTTTCCTATTGATGTAGCCCTAAGCAGAGACTGGCGCAAATCACTTTCATGGAAAGGGGTTGCCAATCTTCCAAAAAACTACGAGTTTCCTGAAATCTCAGCACACATTTTTTCACCCAATCTTGATGACACTTTTAGGTAATGATCAGCACCCCAATCCCACTTGGCTCACCAAATTTCGTTCTTCTAGGTTAAACCGTTCGTTGGCAGTAACAGTTTTAATTTTTAGGTTTCACTCTGTTTTCTCCTATATGGATACATGTAGTTGGAACTCTAAATCAAACACGGTTTGTGCTAGCTCTTTAAACTTGACACAATAAAGTAGCTCCAAGTTCTATCTCTATGGTTTGTTTCCTATTGATGTAGCCCTAAGCAGAGACTGGCGAAAATCACTTTCATGGAAAGGGGTTGCCAATCTTCCAAAAAACTGCTTGTTTCCTGAAATCTCAGCACACAATTTTTAACCCAATCTTGATGACACTTTCAGGTAATGATCAGTACCCCAATCCCACTTGGCTCACCAAATTTCGTTCTTCATGATTAAACCGTTCGTTGGCTGTAACAGTTTTAATTTTTAGGTTTCACTCTGTTTTCTCCTATATGGATACATGTACTTGGAACTCTAAATCAAACACGGTTTGTGCTAGCTCTTTGAAACTTGACACAATAAAGTAGCTCCAGGTTCTATCTCTTTGGATTGTTTCCTATTGATGTAGCCCTAAGCAGAGACTGGCGCAAATCTCTTTCATGGAAAGGGGTTGCCAAGATTCCAAAAAACTATGAGTTTCCTTTAATCTCAGCACACATTTTTTCACCCAATCTTGATGACACTTTCAGGTAATGATCAGTACGCCAATCCCACTTGGCTCACCAAATTTCGTTCTTCTAGGTTAAACCGTTCGTTGGCATTAACAGTTTTAACTTTTAGGTTGCACTCAATTTTCTCCTATATGAATATATGTAGTTGGAACTCTAAATCAAACACGGTTTGTGCTAGATCTTTGAAACTTGACACAATAAAATAGCTCCATGTTCTATCTCTATGGTTTGTTTCCGATTGATGTAGCCCTAAGCAGAGACTGGCGCAAATCATTTCATGGAAAGGGGTTGCCAAGCTTCCAAAAAACTACGAGTTTCCTGAAATCTCAGCACACATTTTTTCACCCAATCTTGATGACACTTTCAGGTAATGATCAGTACAACAAATCCCACTTGGGTCACCAAGTTTCTTTCTTTTAGGTTAAACCGTTCATTGTCAGTAACAGTTTTAATTTTTAGGTTTCACTCTGTTTTCTCCTATATGAATACATGTAGTTGGAACTCTAAATCAAACACGGTTTGTGCTAGCTTTTTGAAACTTGACACAATAAAGTAGCTCCAAGTTCTATCTCTATGGTTTGTTTCCTATTGATGTAGCCCTAAGCAGAGACTGGAGCAAATCACTTTCATGGAAATGGGTTGCCAAGATTCCAAAAAAACTACGAGTTTCCTGAAATCTCAGCACACATTTTTTCACCCAATCTTGATGACACTTTCAGGTAATGATCAGTACCCCAATCCCACTTGGCTCACCAAATTTCGTTCTTCTAGGTTAAACCGTTCGTTGGCAGTAACAGTTTTAATTTTTAGGTTTCACTCTGTTTTCTCCTATATGGATACATGTAGTTGGAACTCTAAATCAAACACGGTTTGTGCTAGCTCTTTGAAACTTGACACAATAAAGTACCTCCAAGTTCTATCTCTATGGTTTGTTTCCTATTGATGTAGCCCTAAGAAGAGACTGGCGCAAATCACTTTCATGGAAAGGGGTTGACAATCTTCCAAAAAACTACGAGTTTCCTGAAATTTCAGCACACATTTTTTCACCCAATCTTGATGACACTTTCAGGTAATGATCAGCACCCCAATCCCACTTGGCTCACCAAATTTCGTTCTTCTAGGTTAAACCGTTCGTTGGCAGTAACAGTTTTAATTTTTAGGTTTCACTCTGTTTTCTCCTATATGGATACATGTAGTTGGAACTCTAAATCAAACACGGTTTGTGCTAGCTCTTTGAAACTTGACACAATAAAGTAGCTCCAAATTCTATCTCTATGGATTGTTTCCTATTGATGTAGCCCTAAGCAGAGACTGGCGCAAATCACTTTCATGGAAAGGGGTTGCCAATCTTCCAAAAAACTACGAGTTTCCTGAAATCTCAGCACACATTTTTTCACCCAATCTTGATGACACTTTCAGGTAATGATCAGCACCCCAATCCCACTTGGCTCACCAAATTTCGTTCTCCTAGGTTAAACCCTTCGTTGGCAGTAACAGTTTTAATTTTTAGGTTTCACTCTGTTTTCTCCTATATGGATACATGTAGTTGGAACTCTAAATCAAACACGGTTTGTGCTTCCTCTTTGAAACTTGACACAATAAAGTAGCTCCAAGTTCTATCTCTATGGTTTGTTTCCTATTGATGAAGCCCTAAGCAGAGACTGGCGCAAATCACTTTCATGGAAAGGGGTTGACAATCTTCCAAAAAACTACGAGTTTCCTGAAATCTCAGCACACATTTTTTCACCCAATCTTGATGACACTTTCAGGTAATGATCAGCACCAAATCCCACTTGGCTCACCAAATTTCGTTCTTCTAGGTTAAACCGTTCGTTGGCAGTAGCAGTTTTAATTTTTAGGTTTCACTCTGTTTTCTCCTATATGGATACATGTAGTTGGAACTCTAAATCAAACACGGTTTGTGCTAGCTCTTTGAAACTTGACACAATAAAGTAGCTCCAAATTCTATCTCTATGGTTTGTTTCCTATTGATGTAGCCCTAAGCAGAGACTGGCGCAAATCACTTTCATGGAAAGGGGTTGACAATCTTCCAAAAAACTGCGAGTTTCCTGAAATCTCAGCACACATTTTTTCACCCAATCTTGATGACACTTTCAGGAAATGATCAGTACAACAAATCCCACTTGGCTCACCAAATTTCGTTCTTCTAGGTTAAACCGTTCGTTGGCAGTAACAGTTTTAATTTTTAGGTTTCACTCTGTTTTCTCCTATATGGATACATGTAGTTGGAACTCTAAATCAAACACGGTTTGTGCTAGCTCTTTGAAACTTGACACAATAAAGTAGCTCCAAGTTCTATCTCTATGGTTTGTTTCCTATTGATGTAGCCCTAAGCAGAGACTGGCGCAAATCACTTTCATGGAAAGGGGTTGACAATCTTCCAAAAAACTACGAGTTTCCTGAAATCTCAGCACACATTTTTTCACCCAATCTTGATGACACTTTCAGGTAATGATCAGCACCAAATCCCACTTGGCTCACCAAATTTCGTTCTTCTAGGTTAAACAGTTCGTTGGCAGTAGCAGTTTTAATTTTTAGGTTTCACTCTGTTTTCTCCTATATGGATACATGTAGTTGGAACTCTAAATCAAACACGGTTTGTGGTAGCTCTTTGAAACTTGACACAATAAAGTAGCTCCAAATTCTATCTCTATGGTTTGTTTCCTATTGATGTAGCCCTAAGCAGAGACTGGCGCAAATCACTTTCATGGAAAGGGGTTGACAATCTTCCAAAAAACTGCGAGTTTCCTGAAATCTCAGCACACATTTTTTCACCCAATCTTGATGACACTTTCAGGAAATGATCAGTACAACAAATCCCACTTGGGTCACCAAGTTTCTTTCTTTTAGGTTAAACCGTTCGTTGGCAGTAACAGTTTTAATTTTTAGGTTTCACTCTGTTTTCTCCTATATGGATACATGTAGTTGGAACTCTAAATCAAACACGGTTTGTGCTAGCTCTTTGAAACTTGACACAATAAAGTATCTCCAAGTTCTATCTCTATGGTTTGTTTCCTATTGATGGAGCCCTAAGCAGAGACTGGCGCAAATCACTTTCATGGAAAGGGGTTGACAAACTTCCAAAAAACTAAGAGTTTCCTGAAATCTCAGCACACATTTTTTCACCCAATCTTGATGACACTTTTAGGTAATGATCAGCACCCCAATCCCACTTGGCTCACCAAATTTCGTTCTTCTAGGTTAAACCGTTCGTTGGCAGTAACAGTTTTAATTTTTAGGTTTCACTCTGTTTTCTCCTATATGGATACATGTAGTTGGAACTCTAAATCAAACACGGTTTGTGCTAGCTCTTTGAAACTTGACACAATAAAGTAGCTCCAAGTTCTATCTCTATGGTTTGTTTCCTATTGATGTAGCCCTAAGCAGAGACTGGCGCAAATCACTTTCATGGAAAGGGGTTGACAATCTTCCAAAAACCTGCGAGTTTCCTGAAATCTCAGCACACATTTTTTCACCCAATCTTGATGACACTTTCAGGAAATGATCAGTTCAACAAATCCCACTTGGGTCACCAAGTTTCTTTCTTTTAGGTTAAAGCGTTCGTTGGCAGTAACAGTTTTAATTTTTAGGTTTCACTCTGTTTTCTCCTATATGGATACATGTAGTTGGAACTCTAAATCAAACACAGTTTGTGCTAGCTCTTTAAACTTGACACAATAAAGTAGCTCCAAGTTCTATCTCTATGGTTTGTTTCCTATTGATGTAGCCCTAAGCAGAGACTGGCGAAAATCACTTTCATGGAAAGGGGTTGCCAATCTTCCAAAAAACTGCTTGTTTCCTGAAATCTCAGCACACAATTTTTAACCCAATCTTGATGACACTTTCAGGTAATGATCAGTACCCCAATCCCACTTGGCTCACCAAATTTCGTTCTTCATGATTAAACTGTTCGTTGGCTGTAACAGTTTTAATTTTTAGGTTTCACTCTGTTTTCTCCTATATGGATACATGTACTTGGAACTCTAAATCAAACACGGTTTGTGCTAGCTCTTTGAAACTTGACACAATAAAGTAGCTCCAGGTTCTATCTCTTTGGATTGTTTCCTATTGATGTAGCCCTAAGCAGAGACTGGCGCAAATCACTTTCTTGGAAAGGGGTTGACAATCTTCCAAAAAACTGCGAGTTTCCTGAAATCTCAGCACACATTTTTTCACCCAATCTTGATGACACTTTCAGGAAATGATCAGTACAACAAATCCCACTTGGGTCACCAAGTTTCTTTCTTTTAGGTTAAACCGTTCGTTGGCAGTAACAGTTTTAATTTTTAGGTTTCACTCTGTTTTCTCCTATATGGATACATGTAGTTGGAACTCTAAATCAAACACGGTTTGTGCTAGCTCTTTGAAACTTGACACAATAAAGTAGCTCCAAGTTCTATCTCTATGGTTTGTTTCCTATTGATGTAGCCCTAAGCAGAGACTGGCGCAAATCACTTTCATGGAAAGGGGTTGCCAATCTTCCAAAATACTACGAGTTTCCTGAAATCTCAGCACACATTTTTTCACCCAATCTTGATGACACTTTTAGGTAATGATCAGCACCCCAATCCCACTTGGCTCACCAAATTTCGTTCTTCTAGGTTAAACCGTTTGTTGGCAGTAACAGTTTTAGTTTTTAGGTTTCACTCTGTTTTCTCCTATGTGGATACATGTAGTTGGAACTCTAAATCAAACACGGTTTGTGCTAGCTCTTTGAAACTTGACACAATAAAGTAGCTCCAAGTTCTATCTCTATGGTTTGTTTCCTATTGATGTAGCCCTAAGCAGAGACTGGCGCAAATCACTTTCATGGAAAGGGGTTGACAATCTTCAAAAAAACTGCGAGTTTCCTGAAATCTCAGCACACATTTTTTCACCCAATCTTGATGACAATTTCAGGTAATGATCAGTACCCCAATCCCACTTGGCTCACCAAATTTCATTCTTCTAGGTTAAACCGTTCGTTGGCAGTAACAGTTTTAAATTTTAGGTTTCACTCTGTTTTCTCCTATATGGATACATGTAGTTGGAACTCTAAATCAAACACGGTTTGTGCTAGCTCTTTGAAACTTGACACAATAAAGTAGCTCCAAGTTCTATCTCTATGGTTTGTTTCCTATTGATGTAGCCCTAAGCAGAGACTGGCCTAAATCACTTTCATGGAAAGGGGTTGCCAATCTTCCAAAAAACTACGAGTTTCCTGAAATCACAGCACACATTTTTTCACCCAATCTTGATGACACTTTCAGGTAATGATCAGTACCCCAATCCCACTTGGCTCACCAAATTTCCTTCTTCTAGGTTAAACAGTTCGTTGGCAGTAACAGTTTTAATTTTTAGGTTTCACTCTGTTTTCTCCTATATGGATACATGTAGTTCTAACTCTAAATCAAACACGGTTTGTGCTAGCTCTTTGAAACTTGACACAATAAAGTAGCTCCATGTTCTATCTCTATGGTTTGTTTCCTATTGATGTAGCCCTAAGCAGAGACTGGCGCAAATCACTTTAATGGAAAGGGGTTGCCAAGCTTCCAAAAAACTACGAGTTTTCTGAAATCTCAGCACACATTTTTTCACCCAATCTTGATGACACTTTCAGGTAATGATCAGTACAACAAAACCCACTTGGTTCCACAAGTTTCTTTCTTCTAGGTTAAACCGTTCATTGGCAGTAACACTTTTAACTTTTAGGTTTCACTCAATTTTCTCCTGTATGAATACATGTAGTTGGAACTCTAAATCAAACACGGTTTGTGCTAGCTCTTTGAAACTTGACACAATAAAGTAGCTCCAAGTTCTATCCCTATGGTTTGTTTCCTATTGATGTAGCCCTAAGCAGAGACTGGCACAAAGCACTTTCATTTAAAGGGGTTGCCAAGGTTCCAAAAAACTATGAGGTTCCTGAAATCTCAGCACACATTTTTTCACCCAATCTTGATGACACTTTCAGGTAATGATCACTACCCCAGTCCCACTTGGCTTAAGAAATTTCCTTCTTCTAGGTTAAACCGTTCGTTGGCAGTAACAGTTTTAATTTTTAGGTTAAACTCTGTATTCTCCTATATGGATACATGTAGTTGGAACTCTAAATCAAACACGGTTTGTGCTAGCTCTTTGAAACTTGACACAATAAAGTAGCTCCAAGTTCTATCTCTCTGGTTTGTTTCCTATTGATGTAGCCCTAAGCAGAGACTGGCGCAAATCACTTTCATGGAAAGTGGTTGCCAATCTTCCAAAAAACTACGAGTTTCCTGAAATCTCAGCACACATTTTTTCACCCAATCTTGATGACACTTTCAGGTAATGAACAGTAACCCAATCTCACTTGGATCGCCAAATTTCATACTTTTATGTTAAACCATTCGTTGGCAGTAAGGGTTTTAATTTTTAGGTTTCACTCTGTTTTCTCCTATATGGATACATGTAGTTGGAACTCAAAATCAAACACGGTTTGTGCTAGCTCATTGAAACTTGACACAATAAAGTAGCTCCATGTTCCATTTCTATGGTTTGTTTCCTATTGATGTAGCCCTAAGGAGAGACTGGCGCAAATCATTTCATGGAAAGGGGTTGCCAAGGTTCCAAAAAACTACGAGTTTCCTGAAATCTCAGCACACATTTTTTCACCCAATCTTGATGACACTTTCAGGTAATGATCAGTAAAACAAATCCCACTTGGTTCACCAAGTTTCTTTCTTCTAGGTTAAACAGTTCGTTGGCAGTAACAGTGTTAATTTTTAGGTTTCACTCTGTTTTCTCCTATATGGATGCATGTAGTTGGAACTCTAAATCAAACACGGTTTGTGCTAGCTCTTTGAAACTTCACACAATAAAGTAGCTCCAAGTTCTATCTCTATGGTTTGTTTCCTATTGATGTAGCCCTAAGCAGAGACTGGCGCAAAGCACTTTCATTTAAAGGGGTTGCCAAGGTTCCAAAAAATTATGAGGTTCCTGAAATCTCAGCACACATTTTTTCACCCAATCTTGATGACACTTTCAGGTAATGATCACTACCCCAATCCCACTTGGCTTAAGAAATTTCGTTCTTCTAGGTTAAACCGTTCGTTGGCAGTAACAGTTTTAATTTTTAGGTTAAACTCTGTATTCTCCTATATGGATACATGTAGTTGGAACTCTAAATCAAACACGGTTTGTGCTAGCTCTTTGAAACTTGACACAATAAAGTAGCTCCAAGTTCTATCTCTCTGGTTTGTTTCCTATTGATGTAGCCCTAAGCAGAGACTGGCGCAAATCACTTTCATGGAAATTGGTTGCCAATCTTCCAAAAAACTACGAGTTTCCTGAAATCTCAGCACACATTTTTTCACCCAATCTTGATGACACTTTCAGGTAATGAACAGTACCCCAATCCCACTTGGATCGCCAAATTTCGTACTTTTATGTTAAACCGTTCGTTGGCAGTAAGGGTTTTAATTTTTAGGTTTCACTCTGTTTTCTCATATATGGATACATGTAGTTGGAACTCAAAATCAAACACGGTTTGTGCTAGCTCATTGAAACTTGACACAATAAAGTAGCTCCATGTTCCATTTCTATGGTTTGTTTCCTATTGATGTAGCCCTAAGCAGAGACTGGCGCAAATCATTTCATGGAAAGGGGTTGCCAAGGTTCCAAAAAACTACGAGTTTCCTGAAATCTCAGCACACATTTTTTCACCCAATCTTGATGACACTTTCAGGTAATGATCAGTAAAACAAATCCCACTTGGTTCACCAAGTTTCTTTCTTCTAGGTTAAACCGTTCATTGGCAGTAACACTTTTAACTTTTAGGTTTCACTCAATTTTCTCCTGTATGAATACATGTAGTTGGAACTCTAAATCAAACACGGTTTGTGCTAGCTCTTTGAAACTTGACACAATAAAGTAGCTCCAAGTTCTATCCCTATGGTTTGTTTCCTATTGATGTAGCCCTAAGCAGAGACTGGCGCAAAGCACTTTCATTTAAAGGGGTTGCCAAGGTTCCAAAAAACTATGAGGTTCCTGAAATCTCAGCACACATTTTTTCAACCAATCTTGATGACACTTTCAGGTAATGATCACTACCCCAATCCCACTTGGCTTAAGAAATTTCGTTCTTCTAGGTTAAACCGTTCGTTGGCAGTAACAGTTTTAATTTTTAGGTTAAACTCTGTTTTCTCCTATATGGATAAATGTAGTTGGAACTCTAAATCAAACACGGTTTGTGCTAGCTCTTTGAAACTTGACACAATAAAGTAGCTCCAAGTTCTATCTCTCTGGTTTGTTTCCTATTGATGTAGCCCTAAGCAGAGACTGGCGCAAATCACTTTCATGGAAAGTGGTTGCCAATCTTCCAAAAAACTACGAGTTTCCTGAAATCTCAGCACACATTTTTTCACCCAATCTTGATGACACTTTCAGGTAATGAACAGTACCCCAATCCCACTTGGATCGCCAAATTTCGTACTTTTAGGTTAAACCGTTAGTTGGCAGTAAGGGTTTTAATTTTTAGGTTTCACTCTGTTTTCTCCTATATGGATACATGTAGTTGGAACTCAAAATCAAACACGGTTTGTGCTAGCTCTTTGAAACTTGACACAATAAAGTAGCTCCATGTTCCATTTCTATGGTTTGTTTCCTATTGATGTAGCCCTAAGCAGAGACTGGCGCAAATCATTTCATCGAAAGGGGTTGCCAAGGTTCCAAAAAACTACAAGTTTCCAGAAATCTCAGCACACATTTTTTACCCAATCTTGATGACACTTTCAGGTAATGATCAGTAAAACAAATCCCACTTGGTTCACCAAGTTTCTTTCTTCTAGGTTAAACCGTTCGTTGGCAGTAACATTGTTAATTTTTAGGTTTCACTCTGTTTTCTCCTATATGGATACATGTAGTTGGAACTCTAAATCAAACACGGTTTGTGCTAGCTCTTTGAAACTTCACACAATAAAGTAGCTCCAAGTTCTATCTCTATGGTTTGTTTCCTATTGATGTAGCCCTAAGCAGAGACTGGCGCAAATCACTTTCATGGAAAGGGGTTGCCAAGCTTCCACAAAACTACGAGTTTCCTGAAATCTCAGCACACATTTTTTCACCCAATCTTGATGACACTTTCAGGTAATGATCAGTAAAACAAATCCCACTTGGTTCACCAAGTTTCTTTCTTCTAGGTTAAACCGTTCGTTGGCAGTAACAGTTTTAATTTTTAGGTTTCACTCTGTTTTCTCCTATATGGATACATGTAGTTGGAACTCTAAATCAAACGCGGTTTGTGCTATCTCTTTGAAACTTGACACAATAAAGTAGCTCCATGTTCTATCTCTATGGTTTGTTTCCTATTGATGTAGCCCTAAGCAGAGAGTGGCGCAAATCACTTTTCATGGAAAGGGTTTGACAATCTTCCAAAAAACTTCGAGTTTCCTGAATTCTCAGCACACGTTTTTTCACCCAATCTTGATGACACTTTCAGGTAATGATAAGTACCCCAATCCCACTTGGCTCACCAAATTTCGTTCTTCTAGGTTAAACCGTTCGTTGGCAGTAACAGTTTTAATTTTTAGGTTTCACTCTGTTTTGTCCTATATGAATACATGTAGTTGGAACTCTAAATCAAACACGGTTTGTGCTAGCTCTTTGAAACTTGACACAATAAAGTAGCTCCAAGTTCTATCTCTATGGTTTGTTTCCTATTGATGTAGCCCTAAGCAGACACTGGAGCAAATCACTTTCATGGAAATGGGTTGCCAAGATTCCAAAAAACTACGAGTTTCCTGAAATCTCAGCACACATTTTTTCACCCAATCTTGATGACACTTTCAGGTAATGATCAGTACCCCAATCCCACTTGGCTCACCAAATTTCGTTCTTCTAGGTTAAACCGTTCGTTGGCAGTAACAGTTTTAATTTTTAGGTTTCACTCTGTTTTCTCCTATATGGATACATGTAGTTGGAACCCTAAATCAAACACGGTTTGTCCTAGCTCTTTGAAACTTGACACAATAAAGTAGCTCCAAGTTCTATCTCTATGGTTTGTTTCCTATTGATGTAGCCCTAAGCAGAGACTGGCGCAAATCACTTTCATGGAAAGGGGTTGACAATCTTCCAAAAAACTACGAGTTTCCTGAAATCTCAGCACACATTTTTTCACCCAATCTTGATGACACTTTCAGGTAATGATCAGCACCAAATCCCACTTGGCTCACCAAATTTCGTTCTTCTAGGTTAAACCGTTCGTTGGCAGTAGCAGTTTTAATTTTTAGGTTTCACTCTGTTTTCTCCTATATGGATACATGTAGTTGGAACTCTAAATCAAACACGGTTTGTGCTAGCTCATTGAAACTTGACACAATAAAGTAGCTCCAAATTCTATCTCTATGGTTTGTTTTCTATTGATGTAGCCCTAAGCAGAGACTGGCGCAAATCACTTTCATGGAAAGGGGTTGACAATCTTCCAAAAAACTGCGAGTTTCCTGAAATCTCAGCACACATTTTTTCACCCAATCTTGATGACACTTTCAGGAAATGATCAGTACAACAAATCCCACTTGGATCACCAAATTTCGTTCTTCTAGGTTAAACAGTTCGTTGGCAGTAGCAGTTTTAATTTTTAGGTTTCACTCTGTTTTCTCCTATATGGATACATGTAGTTGGAACTCTAAATCAAACACGGTTTGTGCTAGCTCTTTGAAACTTGACACAATAAAGTAGCTCCAAATTCTATCTCTATGGTTTGTTTCCTATTGATGTAGCCCTAAGCAGAGACTGGCGCAAATCACTTTCATGGAAAGGGGTTGACAATCTTCCAAAAAACTGCGAGTTTCCTGAAATCTCAGCACACATTTTTTCACCCAATCTTGATGACACTTTCAGGAAATGATCACTACAACAAATCCCACTTGGGTCACCAAGTTTCTTTCTTTTAGGTTAAACCGTTCGTTGGCAGTAACAGTTTTAATTTTTAGGTTTCACTCTGTTTTCTCCTATATGGATACATGTAGTTGGAACTCTAAATCAAACACGGTTTGTGCTAGCTCTTTGAAACTTGACACAATAAAGTAGCTCCAAGTTCTATCTCTATGGTTTGTTTCCTATTGATGTAGCCCTAAGCAGAGACTGGCGCAAATCACTTTCATGGAAAGGGGTTGCCAATCTTCCAAAAAACTACGAGTTTCCTGAAATCTCAGCACACATTTTTTCACCCAATCTTGATGACACTTTTAGGTAATGATCAGCACCCCAATCCCACTTGGCTCACCAAATTTCGTTCTTCTAGGTTAAACCGTTCGTTGGCAGTAACAGTTTTAATTTTTAGGTTTCACTCTGTTTTCTCCTATATGGATACATGTAGTTGGAACTCTAAATCAAACACGGTTTGTGCTAGCTCTTTAAACTTGACACAATAAAGTAGCTCCAAGTTCTATCTCTATGGTTTGTTTCCTATTGATGTAGCCCTAAGCAGAGACTGGCGAAAATCACTTTCATGGAAAGGGATGGCAATCTTCCAAAAAACTGCTTGTTTCCTGAAATCTCAGCACACAATTTTTAACCCAATCTTGATGACACTTTCAGGTAATGATCAGTACCCCAATCCCACTTGGCTCACCAAATTTCGTTCTTCATGATTAAACCGTTCGTTGGCTGTAACAGTTTTAATTTTTAGGTTTCACTCTGTTTTCTCCTATATGGATACATGTACTTGGAACTCTAAATCAAACACGGTTTGTGCTAGCTCTTTGAAACTTGACACAATAAAGTAGCTCCAGGTTCTATCTCTTTGGATTGTTTCCTATTGATGTAGCCCTAAGCAGAGACTGGCGCAAATCTCTTTCATGGAAAGGGGTTGCCAAGATTCCAAAAAACTATGAGTTTCCTTTAATCTCAGCACACATTTTTTCACCCAATCTTGATGACACTTTCAGGTAATGATCAGTACGCCAATCCCACTTGGCTCACCAAATTTCGTTCTTCTAGGTTAAACCGTTCGTTGGCATTAACAGTTTTAACTTTTAGGTTGCACTCAATTTTCTCCTATATGAATATATGTAGTTGGAACTCTAAATCAAACACGGTTTGTGCTAGATCTTTGAAACTTGACACAATAAAATAGCTCCATGTTCTATCTCTATGGTTTGTTTCCGATTGATGTAGCCCTAAGCAGAGACTGGCGCAAATCATTTCATGGAAAGGGGTTGCCAAGCTTCCAAAAAACTACGAGTTTCCTGAAATCTCAGCACACATTTTTTCACCCAATCTTGATGACACTTTCAGGTAATGATCAGTACAACAAATCCCACTTGGGTCACCAAGTTTCTTTCTTTTAGGTTAAACCGTTCATTGTCAGTAACAGTTTTAATTTTTAGGTTTCACTCTGTTTTCTCCTATATGAATACATGTAGTTGGAACTCTAAATCAAACACGGTTTCTGCTAGCTTTTTGAAACTTGACACAATAAAGTAGCTCCAAGTTCTATCTCTATGGTTTGTTTCCTATTGATGTACCCTAAGCAGAGACTGGAGCAAATCACTTTCATGGAAATGGGTTGCCAAGATTCCAAAAAAACTACGAGTTTCCTGAAATCTCAGCACACATTTTTTCACCCAATCTTGATGACACTTTCAGGTAATGATCAGTACCCCAATCCCACTTGGCTCACCAAATTTCGTTCTTCTAGGTTAAACCGTTCGTTGGCAGTAACAGTTTTAATTTTTAGGTTTCACTCTGTTTTCTCCTATATGGATACATGTAGTTGGAACTCTAAATCAAACACGGTTTGTGCTAGCTCTTTGAAACTTGACACAATAAAGTACCTCCAAGTTCTATCTCTATGGTTTGTTTCCTATTGATGTAGCCCTAAGCAGAGACTGGCGCAAATCACTTTCATGGAAAGGGGTTGACAATCTTCCAAAAAACTACGAGTTTCCTGAAATTTCAGCACACATTTTTTCACCCAATCTTGATGACACTTTCAGGTAATGATCAGCACCCCAATCCCACTTGGCTCACCAAATTTCGTTCTTCTATGTTAAACCGTTCGTTGGCAGTAACAGTTTTAATTTTTAGGTTTCACTCTGTTTTCTCCTATATGGATACATGTAGTTGGAACTCTAAATCAAACACGGTTTGTGCTAGCTCTTTGAAACTTGACACAATAAAGTAGCTCCAAATTCTATCTCTATGGATTGTTTCCTATTGATGTAGCCCTAAGCAGAGACTGGCGCAAATCACTTTCATGGAAAGGGGTTGCCAATCTTCCAAAAAACTACGAGTTTCCTGAAATCTCAGCACACATTTTTTCACCCAATCTTGATGACACTTTCAGGTAATGATCAGCACCCCAATCCCACTTGGCTCACCAAATTTCGTTCTCCTAGGTTAAACCCTTGGTTGGCAGTAACAGTTTTAATTTTTAGGTTTCACTCTGTTTTCTCCTATATGGATACATGTAGTTGGAACTCTAAATCAAACACGGTTTGTGCTTCCTCTTTGAAACTTGACACAATAAAGAAGCTCCAAGTTCTATCTCTATGGTTTGTTTCCTATTGATGTAGCCCTAAGCAGAGACTGGCGCAAATCACTTTCATGGAAAGGGGTTGACAATCTTCCAAAAAACTACGAGTTTCCTGAAATCTCAGCACACATTTTTTCACCCAATCTTGATGACACTTTCAGGTAATGATCAGCACCAAATCCCACTTGGCTCACCAAATTTCGTTCTTCTAGGTTAAACCGTTCGTTGGCAGTAGCAGTTTTAATTTTTAGGTTTCACTCTGTTTTCTCCTATATGGATACATGTAGTTGGAACTCTAAATAAAACACGGTTTGTGCTAGCTCTTTGAAACTTGACACAATAAAGTAGCTCCAAATTCTATCTCTATGGTTTGTTTCCTATTGATGTAGCCCTAAGCAGAGACTGGCGCAAATCACTTTCATGGAAAGGGGTTGACAATCTTCCAAAAAACTGCGAGTTTCCTGAAATCTCAGCACACATTTTTTCACCCAATCTTGATGACACTTTCAGGAAATGATCAGTACAACAAATCCCACTTGGCTCACCAAATTTCGTTCTTCTAGGTTAAACCGTTCGTTGGCAGTAACAGTTTTAATTTTTAGGTTTCACTCTGTTTTCTCCTATATGGATACATGTAGTTGGAACTCTAAATCAAACACGGTTTGTGCTAGCTCTTTGAAACTTGACACAATAAAGTAGCTCCAAGTTCTATCTCTATGGTTTGTTTCCTATTGATGTAGCCCTAAGCAGAGACTGGCGCAAATCACTTTCATGGAAAGGGGTTGACAATCTTCCAAAAAACTACGAGTTTCCTGAAATCTCAGCACACATTTTTTCACCCAATCTTGATGACACTTTCAGGTAATGATCAGCACCAAATCCCACTTGGCTCACCAAATTTCGTTCTTCTAGGTTAAACAGTTCGTTGGCAGTAGCAGTTTTAATTTTTAGGTTTCACTCTGTTTTCTCCTATATGGATACATGTAGTTGGAACTCTAAATCAAACACGGTTTGTGCTAGCTATTTGAAACTTGACACAATAAAGTAGCTCCAAATTCTATCTCTATGGTTTGTTTCCTATTGATGTAGCCCTAAGCAGAGACTGGCGCAAATCACTTTCATGGAAAGGGGTTGACAATCTTCCAAAAAACTGCGAGTTTCCTGAAATCTCAGCACACATTTTTTCACCCAATCTTGATGACACTTTCAGGAAATGATCAGTTCAACAAATCCCACTTGGCTCACCAAGTTTCGTTCTTCTAGGTTAATCCGTTCGTTGGCAGTAACAGTTTTAATTTTTAGGTTTCACTCTGTTTTCTCCTATATGGATACATGTAGTTGGAACTCTAAATCAAACACGGTTTGTGCTAGCTCTTTAAACTTGACACAATAAAGTAGCTCCAAGTTCTATCTCTATGGTTTGTTTCCTATTGATGTAGCCCTAAGCAGAGACTGGCGAAAATCACTTTCATGGAAAGGGGTTGCCAATCTTCCAAAAAACTGCTTGTTTTTTGAAATCTCAGCACACAATTTTTAACCCAATCTTGATGACACTTTCAGGTAATGATCAGTACCCCAATCCCACTTGGCTCACCAAATTTCGTTCTTCATGATTAAACCGTTCGTTGGCTGTAACAGTTTTAATTTTTAGGTTTCACTCTGTTTTCTCCTATATGGATACATGTACTTGGAACTCTAAATCAAACACGGTTTGTGCTAGCTCTTTGAAACTTGACACAATAAAGTAGCTCCAGGTTCTATCTCTTTGGATTGTTTCCTATTGATGTAGCCCTAAGCAGAGACTGGCGCAAATCTCTTTCATGGAAAGGGGTTTCCAAGATTCCAAAAAACTATGAGTTTCCTTTAATCTCAGCACACATTTTTTAACCCAATCTTGATGACACTTTCAGGTAATGATCAGTACGCCAATCCCACTTGGCTCACCAAATTTCGTTCTTCTAGGTTAAACCGTTCGTTGGCATTAACAGTTTTAACTTTTAGGTTGCACTCAATTTTCTCCTATATGAATATATGTAGTTGGAACTCTAAATCAAACACGGTTTGTGCTAGATCTTTGAAACTTGACACAATAAAATAGCTCCATGTTCTATCTCTATGGTTTGTTTCCGATTGATGTAGCCCTAAGCAGAGACTGGCGCAAATCATTTCATGGAAAGGGGTTGCCAAGCTTCCAAAAAACTACGAGTTTCCTGAAATCTCAGCACACATTTTTTCACCCAATCTTGATGACACTTTCAGGTAATGATCAGTACAACAAATCCCACTTGGGTCACCAAGTTTCTTTCTTTTAGGTTAAACCGTTCATTGTCAGTAACAGTTTTAATTTTTAGGTTTCACTCTGTTTTCTCCTATATGAATACATGTAGTTGGAACTCTAAATCAAACACGGTTTGTGCTAGCTTTTTGAAACTTGACACAATAAAGTAGCTCCAAGTTCTATCTCTATGGTTTGTTTCCTATTGATGTAGCCCTAAGCAGAGACTGGAGCAAATCACTTTCATGGAAATGGGTTGCCAAGATTCCAAAAAAACTACGAGTTTCCTGAAATCTCAGCACACATTTTTTCACCCAATCTTGATGACACTTTCAGGTAATGATCAGTACCCCAATCCCACTTGGCTCACCAAATTTCGTTCTTCTAGGTTAAACCGTTCGTTGGCAGTAACAGTTTTAATTTTTAGGTTTCAGTCTGTTTTCTCCTATATGGATACATGTAGTTGGAACTCTAAATCAAACACGGTTTGTGCTAGCTCTTTGAAACTTGACACAATAAAGTACCTCCAAGTTCTATCTCTATGGTTTGTTTCCTATTGATGTAGCCCTAAGCAGAGACTGGCGCAAATCACTTTCATGGAAAGGGGTTGACAATCTTCCAAAAAACTACGAGTTTCCTGAAATTTCAGCACACATTTTTTCACCCAATCTTGATGACACTTTCAGATAATGATCAGCACCCCAATCCCACTTGGCTCACCAAATTTCGTTCTTCTATGTTAAACCGTTCGTTGGCAGTAACAGTTTTAATTTTTAGGTTTCACTCTGTTTTCTCCTATATGGATACATGTAGTTGGAACTCTAAATCAAACACGGTTTGTGCTAGCTCTTTGAAACTTGACACAATAAAGTAGCTCCAAATTCTATCTCTATGGTTTGTTTCCTATTGATGTAGCCCTAAGCAGAGACTGGCGCAAATCACTTTCATGGAAAGGGGTTGCCAATCTTCCAAAAAACTACGAGTTTCCTGAAATCTCAGCACACATTTTTTCACCCAATCTTGATGACACTTTCAGGTAATGATCAGCACCCCAATCCCACTTGGCTCACCAAATTTCGTTCTTCTAGGTTAAACCCTTCGTTGGCAGTAACAGTTTTAATTTTTAGGTTTCACTCTGTTTTCTCCTATATGGATACATGTAGTTGGAACTCTAAATCAAACACGGTTTGTGCTTCCTCTTTGAAACTTGACACAATAAAGTAGCTCCAAGTTCTATCTCTATGGTTTGTTTCCTATTGATGTAGCCCTAAGCAGAGACTGGCGCAAATCACTTTCATGGAAAGGGGTTGACAATCTTCCAAAAAACTGCGAGTTTCCTGAAATCTCAGCACACATTTTTTCACCCAATCTTGATGACACTTTCAGGAAATGATCAGTACAACAAATCCCACTTGGGTCACCAAGTTTCTTTCTTTTAGGTTAAACCGTGCGTTGGCAGTAACAGTTTTAATTTTTAGGTTTCACTCTGTTTTCTCCTATATGGATACATGTAGTTGGAACTCTAAATGAAACACGGTTTGTGCTAGCTCTTTGAAACTTGACACAATAAAGTAGCTCCAAGTTCAATCTCTATGGTTTGTTTCCTATTGATGTAGCCCTAAGCAGAGACTGGCGCAAATCACTTTCATGGAAAGGGGTTGCCAATCTTCCAAAAAACTGCTAGTTTCCTGAAATCTAAGCACATATTTTTTAACCCAATCTTGATGACACTTTCAGGTAATGATCAGTACCCCAATCCCACTTGGCTCACCAAATTTCGTTCTTCATGGTTAAACCGTTCGTTGGCTCTAACAGTTTTAATTTTTAGGTTTCACTCTGTTTTCTCCTATATGGATACATGTAGTTGGAACTCTAAATCAAACACGGTTTGTGCTAGCTCTTTGAAACTTGACACAATAAAGTAGCTCCAAGTTCTATCTCTACGGTTTGTTTGCTATTGATGTAGCCCTAAGCAGAGACTGGCACAAATCACTTTCATGGAAAGGGGGTGCCAATCTTCCAAAAAACTATGAGTTTCCTGAAATCTCAGGACACATTTTTTCACCCAATCTTGATGACACTTTCAGGTAATGATCAGTACCCCAATCCCACTTGGCTCACCAAATTTCGTTCTTCTAGGTTAAACCGTTCGTTGGCAGTAACAGGTTTAATTTTTAGGTTTCACTCTGTTTTCTCCTATATGAATACATGTAGTTGGAACTCTAAATCAAACACGGTTTGTGCTAGCTGTTTGAAACTTGACACAAAAAGTAGCTCCAAGTTCTATCTCTATGGTTTGTTTCCTATTGATGTAGCCCTAAGCAGAGACTGGCGCAAATCACTTTCATGGTAAGGGGTTGCCAAGATTCCAAAAATTACGAGTTTCCTGAAATCTCAGCACACATTTTTTCACACAATCTTGATGACACTTTCAGGTAATGATCAGTACAACAAATCCCACTTGGGTCACCAAGTTTCTTTCTTTTAGATTAAACCGTTCGTTGGCAGTAACAGTTTTAATTTTTAGGTTTCACTCTGTTTTCTCCTATATGGATACATGTAGTTGGAACTCTAAATCAAACACGGTTTGTGCTAGCTCTTTGAAACTTGACACAATAAAGTAGCTCCAAGTTCTATCTCTATGGTTTGTTTCCTATTGATATAGCCCTAAGCAGAGACTGGCGCAAATCACTTTCATGAAAAGGGGTTGACAATCTTCCAAAAAACTAAGAGATTCCTGAAATCTCAGCACACATTTTTTCACCCAATCTTGATGACACTTTCAGGTAATGATCAGCACCCCAATCCCACTTGGCTCACCAAATTTCGTTCTTCTAGGTTAAACCGTTCGTTGGCAGTAACAGTTTTAATTTTTAGGTTTCACTCTGTTTTCTCCTATATGGATACATGTAGTTGGAACTCTAAATCAAACACGGTTTGTGCTAGCTCTTTGAAACTTGACACAATAAAGTAGCTCCAAGTTCTATCTCTATGTTTTGTTTCCTATTGATGTAGCCCTAAGCAGAGACTGGCGCAAATCACTTTCATGGAAAGGGGTTGCCAATCTTCCAAAAAACTACGAGTTTCCTGAAATGTCAGCACACATTTTTTTCACCCAATCTTGATGACACTTTCAGGTAATGATCAGTACCCCAATCCCACTTGGCTCACCAAATTTCATTCTTCTAGGTTAAACCGTTCGTTGGCAGTAACAGTTTTAATTTGTAGGTTTCACTCTGTTTTCTCCTATATGCATACATGCAGTAGGAAGTCTAAATCAAACACGGTTTGTGCTAGCTCTCTGAAACTTGACACAATAAAGTAGCTCCAAGTTCTATCTCTATGGTTTGTTTCCTATTGATGTAGCCCTAAGCAGAGACTGGTGCAAATCACTTTCATTCACAGGGGTTGCCAAGCTTCCAAAAAACTACGAGTTTCCTGAAATCTCAGCACACATTTTTTCACCCAATCTTGATGACACTTTCAGGTAATGATCAGTACCCAAATCCCACTTGGCTCACCAAATTTCGTTCCTCTAGGTTAAACCGTTCGTTGGCAGTAACAGCTTTAATTTTTAGGTTTCACTCAATTTTCTCCTATATGAATACATGTAGTTGGAACTCTAAATCAAACACGGTTTGTGCTAGCTCTTTGAAACTTGACACAATAAAGTAGCTCCATGTTCTATCTCTATGGTTTGTTTCCTATTGATGTAGCCGTAAGCAGAGACTGGCGCAAATCACTTTCATGGAATGGGGTTGCCAATCTTCCAAAAAACTACGAGTTTCCTGAAATCTCAGCACACATTTTTTCACCCAATCTTGATGACACTTTCAGGTAATGATCAGTACAACAAATTCCACTTGGGTCACCAAGTTTGGTTCTTCTAGGTTAAACCGTTCGTTGGCAGTAACAGTTTTAATTTTTAGGTTTCACTCTGTTTTCTCCTATATGGATACATGTAGTTGGAAGTCTAAATCAAACACGGTTTGTGCTAGCTCTTTGAAACTTGACACAATAAAGTAGCTCCAAGTTCTATCTCTATGGTTTGTTTCCTATTGATATAGCCCTAAGCAGAGACTGGTGCAAATCACTTTCATTTACAGGGGTTGCCAAGCTTCCAAA
Source organism: Spermophilus citellus (assembly GCF_964194105.1). NCBI lineage: Eukaryota > Metazoa > Chordata > Mammalia > Rodentia > Sciuridae > Spermophilus > Spermophilus citellus. The sequence continues at coordinate 250,536 of NW_027673196.1, read as the reverse complement.
AAACTACGAGTTTCCAGAAATCTCAGCACACATTTTTTCACCCAATCTTGATGACACTTTCAGGTAATGATCAGTACCCCAATCCCACTTGGCTCACCAAATTTCGTTCTTCTAGGTTAAACCGTTTGTTGGCAGTAATACTTTTAATTTTAACTTTCACTCTGTTTTCTCCTATATGGATACATGTAGTTGGAAGTCTAAATCAAACACGTTTTGTGCTAGCTCTTTGAAACTTGATACAATAAAGTAGCTCCAAGTTCTGTCTCAATGGTTTGTTTCCTATTGATGTAGCCCTAAGCAGAGACTGGCGCAAATCACTTTCATGGAAAGGGTTTGCCAATCTTCCAAAAAACTACGAGTTTCCTGAAATCTCAGCACACATTTTTTCACCCTATCTTGATGACACTTTCAGGTAATGATCAGTACCCCAATCTTATTTGGCTCACAAAATTTCGTTCTTCTAGGTTAAACCGTTCGTTGGCAGTAACAATTTTAATTTTTAGTTTTCACTCTGTTTTCTCCTATATGGATACAGGTAGTTGGAAGTCTAAATCAAACACGGTTTGTGCTAGCTCTTTGAAACTTGACACAATAAAGTACCTCCAAGTTCTATCTCTATGGGTTGTTTCCTATTGATGTAGCCCTAAGCAGAGACTGGCGCAAATCACTTTCATGGAAAGGGGTTGCCAATCTTCCAAAAAACTAAGAGTTTCCTGAAATCTCAGCACACATTTTTTCACCCAATCTTGATGACACTTTCAAGTAATGATCAGTACCCCAATCCCACTTGGCTCACCAAATTTCGTTCTTCTAGGTTAAACCGTTCGTTGGCAGTAACAGTTTTAATTTTTAGGTTTCACTCTGTTTTCTCCTATATGGATACATGTAGTTGGAAGTCTAAATCAAACACGGTTTGTGCTAGCTCTTAGAAACTTGACACAATAAAATAGCTCCAAGTTCTATGTCTATAGTTTGTTTCCTATTGATGTAGCCCTAAGCAGAGACTGGCGCAAATCACTTTCATGGAAAGGGGTTGCCAATCTTCCAAAAAACTACGAGTTTCCTGAAATCTCAGCACACATTTTTTCACCCAATCTTGATGACACTTTCAGTTAATGATCAGTACCCCAATCCCACTTGGCTCACCATATTTCGTTCTTCTACGTTAAACCGTTCGTTGGCAGTAACAGTTTTAATTTTTAGGTTTCACTCTGTTTTCTCCTATATGGATACATGTAGTTGGAAGTCTAAATCAAACACGGTTTGTGCTAGCTCTTTGAAACTTGACACAATAAAGTAGCTCCAAGTTCTATCTCTATGGTTTGTTTCCTATTGATGTAGCCCTAAGCAGAGACTGGTGCAAATCACTTTAATTTAAAGGGGTTGCCAAGCTTCCAAAAAACTACGAGTTTCCTGAAATCTCAGCACACATTTTTTCACCCAATCTTGATGACACTTTCAGGTAATGATCAGTACCCCAATCCCACTTGGCTCACCAAATTTCGTTCTTCTAGGTTAAACCGTTCGTTGGCAGTAACAGTTTTAATTTTTAGGTTTCACTCTGTTTTCTCCTATATGGATACATGTAGTTGGATGTCTAAATCAAACACGGTTTGTGCTAGCTCTTTGAAACTTGATACAATAAAGTAGCTCCAAGTTCTATCTCTATGGTTTGTTTCCTATTGATGTAGCCCTAAGCAAGACTGGCACAAATCACTTTCATTTACAGGGGTTGCCAAGCCTCCAAAAAACTACGAGTTTCCTGAAATTTCAGCACACATTTTTTCACCCAATCTTGATGACACTTTCAGGTAATGATAAGTACCACAATCCCACTTGGCTCACCAAATTTCGTTCTTCTAGGTTAAACCGTTCTTTGGCAGTAACAGTTTTAATTTTTAGGTTTCACTCTGTTATCTCCCATATGGATACATGTAGTTGGAAGTCTAAATCAAACATGGTTTGTGCTAGCTCTTTGAAACTTGACACAATAAAGTAGCTCCAAGTTCTATCTCAATGGTTTGTTTCCTATTGATGTAGCCCTAAGCAGAGACTGGCGCAAATCACTTTCATGGAAAGGGTTTGCCAATCTTCCAAAAAACTACGAGTTTCCTGAAATCTCAGCACACATTTTTTCACCCAATTTGATGACACTTTCAGGTAATGATCAGTACCCCAATCCCACTTGGCTCACCAAATTTCGTTCTTCTAGGTTAAACCGTTCGTTGGCAGTAACAGTTTTAATTTTTAGGTTTCACTCTGTTTTCTCCTATATGGATACATGTAGTTGGAAGTCTAAATCAAACACGGTTTGTGCTAGCTCTTTGAAACTTGACACAATAAAGTAGCTCCATGTTCGATCTCTATGGTTTGTTTCCTATTGATGTAGCCCTAAGCAGAGACTGGCGCAAATCACTTTCATGGAAAGGCGTTGCCAATCTTCCAAAAAACTACGAGTTTCCTGAAATCTCAGCACACATTTTTTCACCCAATCTTGATGACACTTTCAGGTAATGATCAGTACCCCAATCCCACTGGGCTCACCAAATTTCTCTCTTCTAGGTGAAACCGTTCGTTGGCAGTAACAGTTTTAATTTTTAGTTTTCACTGTGTTTTCTCCTATATGGATACATGTAGTTGGAACTCTAAATCAAACACAGTTTGTGCTAGCTCTTTGAAACTTGACACAATAAAGTAGCTCCATGTTCTATCTCTATGGTTTGTTTCCTATTGATGTAGCCCTAAGCAGAGACTGGTGCAAATCACTTTAATTTAAAGGGGTTGCCAAGCTTCCAAAAAACTACGAATTTCCTGAAATCTCAGCACACATTTTTTCACCCAATCTTGATGACACTTTCAGGTAATGATCAGTACCCCAATCCCACTTGGCTCACCAAATTTCGTTCTTCTAGGTTAAACCGTTCGTTGGCAGTAACAGTTTTAATTTTTAGGTTTCACTCTGTTATCTCCTTTATGGATACATGTAGTTGGAAGTCTAAATCAAACACGGTTTGTGCTAGCTCTTTGAAACTTGACACAATAAAATAGCTCCAAGTTCTATGTCTATAGTTTGTTTCCTATTGATGTAGCCCTAAGCAGAGACTGGCGCAAATCACTTTCATGGAAAGGGGTTGCCAAGCTTACAAAAAACTACGAGTTTCCTGAAATCTCAGCACACATTTTTTCACCCAATCTTGATGACACTTTCAGGTAATGATCAGTACCCCAATCCCACTTGGCTCACCAAATTTCGTTCTTCTAGGTTAAACCGTTCGTTGGCAGTAACAGTTTTAATTTTTAGGTTTCACTCTGTTTTCTCCTATATGGATACATGTAGTTGGAAGTCTAAATCAAACACGGTTTGTGCTAGCTCTTTGAAACTTGACTCAATAAAGTAGCTCCAAGTTCTATCTCTATGGTTTGTTTCCTATTGATGTAGCCCTAAGCAAACACTGGTGCAAATCACTTTCATGGAAAGGGGTTGCCAATCTTCCAAAAAACTACGAGTTTCCTGAAATCTCAGCACACATTTTTTCACCCAATCTTGATGACACTTTCAGGTAATGATCAGTACCCCAATCCCACTTGGCTCACCAAATTCGTTCTTCTAGGTTAAACCGTTCGTTGGCAGTAACAGTTTTAATTTTTAGGTTTCACTCTGTTTTCTCCTATATGGATACATGTAGTTGGAAGTCTAAATCAAACACGGTTTGTGCTAGCTCTTTGAAACTTGATACAATAAAGTAGCTCAAAGTTCTATCTCTATCGTTTGTTTCCTATTGATGTAGCCCTAAGCAGAGACTGGCACAAATCACTTTCATTTACAGGGGTTGCCAAGCCTCCAAAACACTACGAGTTTCCTGAAATCTCAGCACACATTTTTTCACCCAATCTTGATGACACTTTCAGGTAATGATCAGTACCCCAATCCCACTTGGCTCACCAAATTTCTCTCTTCTAGGTTAAACCGTTCGTTGGCAGTAACAGTTTTAATTTTTAGTTTTCACTGTGTTTTCTCCTATATGGATACATGTAGTTGGAACTCTAAATCAAACACGGTTTGTGCTAGCTCTTTGAAACTTGACACAATAAAGTAGCTCCATGTTCTATCTCTATGGTTTGTTTCCTATTGATGTAGCCCTAAGCAGAGACTGGTGCAAATCACTTTCATTTAAAGGGGTTGCCAAGCTTCCAAAAAACTACGAATTTCCTGAAATCTCAGCACACATTTTTTCACCCAATATTGATGACACTTTCAGGTAATGATCAGTACCCCAATCCAACTTGGCTCACCAAATTTCGTTCTTCTAGGTTAAACCGTTCGTTGGCAGTAACAGTTTGAATTTTTAGGTTTCACTCTGTTATCTCCTATATGGATACATGTAGTTGGAAGTCTAAATCAAACACGGTTTGTGCTAGCTCTTTGAAACTTGACACAATAAAATAGCTCCAAGTTCTATGTCTATAGTTTGTTTCCTATTGATGTAGCCCTAAGCAGAGACTGGCGCAAATCACTTTCATGGAAAGGGGTTGCCAATCTTCCAAAAAACTACGAGTTTCCTGAAATCTCAGCACACATTTTTTTACCCAATCTTGATGACACTTTCAGGTAATGATCAGTACCCCAATCCCACTTGGCTCACCAAATTTCGTTTTTCTAGGTTAAACCGTTCGTTGGCAGTAACAGTTTTAATTTTTAGGTTTCACTCTGTTTTCTCCTATATGGATACATGTAGTTGGAAGTCTAAATCAAACACGGTTTGTGCTAGCTCTTTGAAACTTGACACAATAAAGTAGCTCCAAGTTCTATCTCTATGGTTTGTTTCCTATTGATGTAGCCCTAAGCAAACACTGGTGCAAATCACTTTCATGGAAAGGGGTTGCCAATCTTCCAAAATTGCGAGTTTCCTGAAATCTCAGCACACATTTTTTCACCCAATCTTGATGACACTTTCAGGTAATTATCAGTACCCCAATCCCACTTGGCTCACCAAATTTCGTTCTTCTAGGTTAAACCGTTCGTTGGCAGTAACAGTTTAAATTTTTAGTTTTCACTGTGTTTTCTCCTATATGGATACATGTAGTTGGAAGTCTAAATCAAACACGGTTTGTGCTAGCTCTTTGAAACTTGATACAATAAAGTAGCTCAAAGTTCTATCTCTATGGTTTGTTTCCTATTGATGTAGCCCTAAGCAGAGACTGGCACAAATCACTTTCATTTACAGGGGTTGCCAAGCCTCCAAAACACTACGAGTTTCCTGAAATCTCAGCACACATTTTTTCACCCAATCTTGATGACACTTTCAGGTAATGATCAGTACCCCAATCCCACTTGGCTCACCAAATTTCTCTCTTCTAGGTTAAACCGTTCCTTGGCAGTAACAGTTTTAATTTTTAGTTTTCACTGTGTTTTCTCCTATATGGATACATGTATTTGGAACTCTAAATCAAACACGGTTTGTGCTAGCTCTTTGAAACTTGATACAATAAAGTAGCTCCATGTTCTATCTCTATGGTTTGTTTCCTATTGATGTAGCCCTAAGCAGAGACTGGTGCAAATCACTTTAATTTAAAGGGGTTGCCAAGCTTCCAAAAAACTACAAATTTCCTGAAATCTCAGCACACATTTTTTCACCCAATCTTGATGACACTTTCAGGTAATGATCAGTACCCCAATCCCACTTGGCTCACCAAATTTCGTTCTTCTAGGTTAAACCGTTCGTTGGCAGTAACAGTTTTAATTTTTAGTTTTCACTCTGTTTTCTCCTATATGGATACATGTAGTTGGAACTCTAAATCAAACACGGTTTGTGCTAGCTCTTTGAAACTTGACACAATAAAGTAGCTCCATGTTCTATCTCTATGGTTTGTTTCCTATTGATGTAGCCCTAAGCAGAGACTGGTGCAAATCACTTTCATTTAAAGGGGTTGCCAAGCTTCCAAAAAACTACGAATTTCCTGAAATCTCAGCACACATTTTTTCACCCAATCTTGATGACACTTTCAGGTAATGATCAGTACCCCAATCCAACTTGGCTCACCAAATTTCGTTCTTCTAGGTTAAACCGTTCGTTGGCATTAACAGTTTTAATTTTTAGGTTTCACTCTGTTATCTCCTATATGGATACATGTAGTTGGAAGTCTAAATCAAACACGGTTTGTGCTAGCTCTTTGAAACTTGACACAATAAAATAGCTCCAAGTTCTATGTCTATAGTTTGTTTCCTATTGATGTAGCCCTAAGCAGAGACTGGCGCAAATCACTTTCATGGAAAGGGGTTGCCAAGCTTACAAAAAACTACGAGTTTCCTGAAATCTCAGCACACATTTTTTTACCCAATCTTGATGACACTTTCAGGTAATGATCAGTACCCCAATCCCACTTGGCTCACCAAATTTCGTTCTTCTAGGTTAAACCGTTCGTTGGCAGTAACAGTTTTAATTTTTAGGTTTCACTCTGTTTTCTCCTATATGGATACATGTAGTTGGAAGTCTAAATCAAACACGGTTTGTGCTAGCTCTTTGAAACTTGACACAATAAAGTAGCTCCAAGTTGTATCTCTATGGTTTGTTTCCTATTGATGTAGCCCTAAGCAAACACTGGTGCAAATCACTTTCATGGAAAGGGGTTGCCAATCTTCCAAAAAACTACGAGTTTCTTGAAATCTCAGCACACATTTTTTCACGCAATCTTCATGACACTTTCAGGTAATGATCAGTACCCCAATCCCACTTGGCTCACCAAATTTCGTTCTTCTAGGTTAAACCGTTCGTTGGCAGTAACAGTTTTAATTTTTAGTTTTCACTGTGTTTTCTCCTATATGGATACATGTAGTTGGAACTCTAAATCAAACACGGTTTGTGCTAGCTCTTTGAAACTTGACGCAATAAAGTAGCTCCATGTTCTATCTCTATGGTTTGTTTCCTATTGATGTATCCCTAAGCAGAGACTGGTGCAAATCACTTTAATTTAAAGGGGTTGCCAAGATTCCAAAAAACTACGAATTTCCTGAAATCTCAGCACACATTTTTTCACCCAATCTTGGTGACACTTTCAGGTAATGATCTGTACCCCAATCTCACTTGGCTCACCAAATTTCGTTCTTCTAGGTTAAACCGTTCGTTGGCAGTAACAGTTTTAATTTTTAGGTTTCACTCTGTTATCTCCTATATGGATACATGTAGTTGGACGTCTAAATCAAACATGGTTTGTGCTAGCTCTTTGAAACTTGACACAATAAAGTAGCTCCAAGTTCTGTCTCAATGGTTTGTTTCCTATTGATGTAGCCCTAAGCAGAGACTGGCGCAAATCACTTTCATGGAAAGGGTTTGCCAATCTTCCAAAAAACTACGAGTTTCCTGAAATCTCAGCACACATTTTTTCACCCAATCTTGATGACACTTTCAGGTAATGATCAGTACCCCAATCCCATTTGGCTCACCAAATTTCGTTCTTCTAGGTTAAACCGTTCGTTGGCAGTAACAGTTTTAATTTTTAGGTTTCACTCTGTTTTCTCCTATATGGATACAGGTAGTTGGAAGTCTAAATCAAACACGGTTTGTGCTAGCTCTTTGAAACTTGACACAATAAAGTAGCTCCAAGTTCTATCTCTATGGTTTGTTTCCTATTGATGTAGCCCTAAGCAGAGACTGGCGCAAATCACTTTCATGGAAAGGGGTTGCCAATCTTCCAAAAAACTACGAGTTTCCTGAAATCTCAGCACACATTTTTTCACCCAATCTTGATGACACTTTCAGGTAATGATCAGTACCCCAATCCCACTTGGCTCACCAAATTTCGTTCTTCTAGTTTAAACCGTTCTTTGGCAGTAACAGTTTTAATTTTTAGGTTTCACTCTGTTTTCTCCTATATGGATACATGTTGTTGGAACTCTAAATCAAACACGGTTTGTGGTAGCTCTTTGAAACTTGACACAATAAAGTAGCTCCAAGTTCTATCTCTATGGTTTGTTTCCTATTGATGTAGCCCTAAGCAGAGACTGGCACAAATCACTTTCATGGAAAGGGGTTGCCAATCTTCCAAAAAACTACGAGTTTCCTGAAATCTCAGCACACAATTTTTCACCCAATCTTGATGACACTTTCAGGTAATGATCAGTACCCCAATCCCACTTGGCTCACCAAATTTCTCTCTTCTAGGTTAAACCGTTCGTTGGCAGTAACAGTTTTAATTTTTAGTTTTCACTGTGTTTTCTCCTATATGGATACATGTAGTTGGAACTCTAAATCAAACACGGTTTGTGCTAGCTCTTTGAAACTTGACACAATAAAGTAGCTCCAAGTTCTATCTCTATGGTTTGTTTCCTATTGATGTAGCCCTAAGCAGAGACTGGTGCAAATCACTTTCATTTAAAGGGGTTGCCAAGCTTCCAAAAAACTACGAATTTCCTGAAATCTCAGCACACATTTTTTCACCCAATCTTGATGACACTTTCAGGTAATGATCAGTACCCCAATCCCACTTGGCTCACCAAATTTCATTCTTCTACGTTAAACCGTTCGTTGGCAGTAACAGTTTTAATTTTTAGTTTTCACTGTGTTTTCTCCTATATGGATACATGTAGTTGGAACTCTAAATCAAACACGGTTTGTGCTAGCTCTTTGAAACTTGACACAATAAAGTAGCTCCATGTTCTATCTCTATGGTTTGTTTCCTATTGATGTATCCCTAAGCAGAGACTGGTTGAAATCACTTTAATTTAAAGGGGTTGCCAAGCTTCCAAAAAACTACGAATTTCCTGAAATGTCAGCACACATTTTTTCACCCAATCTTGATGACACTTTCAGGTAATGATCAGTACCCCAATCCCACTTGGCTCACCAAATTTCCTTCTTCTAGGTTAAACCGTTCGTTGGCAGTAACAGTTTTAATTTTTAGGTTTCACTCTGTTATCTCCTATATGGATACATGTAGTTGGAAGTCTAAATCAAACATGGTTTGTGCTAGCTCTTTGAAACTTGACACAATAAAGTAGCTCCAAGTTCTGTCTCAATGGTTTGTTTCCTATTGATGTAGCCCTAAGCAGAGACTGGCGCAAATCACTTTCATGGAAAGGGTTTGCCAATCTTCCAAAAAACTACGAGTTTCCTGAAATCTCAGCACACATTTTTTCACCCAATCTTGATGACACATTCAGGTAATGATCAGTACCCCAATCCCATTTGGCTCACCAAATTTCGTTCTTCTAGGTTAAACCGTTCGTTGGCAGTAACAGTTTTAATTTTTAGGTTTCACTCTGTTTTCTCCTATATGGATACAGGTAGTTGGAAGTCTAAATCAAACACGGTTTGTGCTAGCTCTTTGAAACTTGACACAATAAAGTAGCTCCAAGTACTATCTCTATGGTTTGTTTCCTATTGATGTAGCCCTAAGCAGAGACTGGCGCAAATCACTTTCATGGAAAGGGGTTGCCAATCTTCCAAAAAACTACGAGTTTCCTGAAAACTCAGCACACATTTTTTCACCCAATCTTGATGACACTTTCAGGTAATGATCAGTACCCCAATCCCACTTGGCTCACCAAATTTCGTTCTTCTAGTTTAAACCGTTCTTTGGCAGTAACAGTTTTAATTTTTAGGTTTCACTCTGTTTTCTCTTATGTGGATACATGTAGTTGGAACTCTAAATCAAACACGGTTTGTGCTAGCTCTTTGAAACTTGACACAATAAAGTAGCTCCAAGTTCTATCTCTATGGTTTGTTTCCTATTGATGTAGCCCTAAGCAAACACTGGTGCAAATCACTTTCATGGAAAGGGGTTGCCAATCTTCCAAAATTGCGAGTTTCCTGAAATCTCAGCACACATTTTTTCACCCAATCTTGATGACACTTTCAGGTAATGATCAGTACCCCAATCCCACTTGGCTCACCAAATTTCGTTCTTCTAGGTTAAACCGTTCGTTGGCAGTAACAGTTTTAATTTTTAGTTTTCACTGTGTTTTCTCCTATATGGATACATGTAGTTGGAACTCTAAATCAAACACGGTTTGTGCTAGCTCTTTGAAACTTGACACAATAAAGTAGCTCCATGTTCTATCTCTATGGTTTGTTTCCTATTGATGTAGCCCTAAGCAGAGACTGGTGCAAATCACTTTAATTTAAAGGGGTTGCCAAGCTTCCAAAAAACTACGAGTTTCCTGAAATCTCAGCACACATTTTTTCACCCAATCTTGATGACACTTTCAGGTAATGATCAGTACCCCAATCCCACTTGGCTCACCAAATTTCGTTCTTCTAGGTTAAACCGTTCGTTGGCAGTAACAGTTTTAATTTTTAGGTTTCACTCTGTTATCTCCTATATGGATACATGTAGTTGGAAGTCTAAATCAAACATGGTTTGTGCTAGCTCTTTGAAACTTGACACAATAAAGTAGCTCCAAGTTCTGTCTCAATGGTTTGTTTCCTATTGATGTAGCCCTAAGCAGAGACTGGCGCAAATCACTTTCATGGAAAGGGTTTGCCAATCTTCCAAAAAACTACGAGTTTCCTGAAATCTCAGCACACATTTTTTCACCCAATCTTGATGACACTTTCAGGTAATGATCAGTACCCCAATCCCACTTGGCACACCAAATTTCGTTCTTCTAGGTTAAACCGTTCGTTGGCAGTAACAGTTTTAATTTTTAGTTTTCACTGTGTTTTCTCCTATATGGATACATGTAGTTGGAACTCTAAATCAAACACGGTTTGTGCTAGCTCTTTGAAACTTGACACAATAAAGTAGCTCCATGTTCTATCTCTATGGTTTGTTTCCTATTGATGTAGCCCTAAGCAGAGACTGGTGCAAATCACTTTCATTTAAAGGGGTTGCCAAGCTTCCAAAAAACTACGAATTTCCTGAAATCTCAGCACACATTTTTTCACCCAATCTTGATGACACTTTCAGGTAATGATCAGTACCCCAATCCCACTTGGCTCACCAAATTTCGTTCTTCTACGTTAAACCGTTCGTTGGCAGTAACAGTTTTAATTTTTAGTTTTCACTGTGTTTTCTCCTATATGGATACATGTAGTTGGAACTCTAAATCAAACACGGTTTGTGCTAGCTCTTTGAAACTTGACACAATAAAGTAGCTCCATGTTCTATCTCTATGGTTTGTTTCCTATTGATGTATCCCTAAGCAGAGACTGGTTGAAATCACTTTAATTTAAAGGGGTTGCCAAGCTTCCAAAAAACTACGAATTTCCTGAAATCTCAGCACACATTTTTTCACCCAATCTTGATGACACTTTCAGGTAATGATCAGTACCCCAATCCCACTTGGCTCACCAAATTTCCTTCTTCTAGGTTAAACCGTTCGTTGGCAGTAACAGTTTTAATTTTTAGGTTTCACTCTGTTATCTCCTATATGGATACATGTAGTTGGAAGTCTAAATCAAACATGGTTTGTGCTAGCTCTTTGAAACTTGACACAATAAAGTAGCTCCAAGTTCTGTCTCAATGGTTTGTTTCCTATTGATGTAGCCCTAAGCAGAGACTGGCGCAAATCACTTTCATGGAAAGGGTTTGCCAATCTTCCAAAAAACTACGAGTTTCCTGAAATCTCAGCACACATTTTTTCACCCAATCTTGATGACACTTTCAGGTAATGATCAGTACCCCAATCCCATTTGGCTCACCAAATTTCGTTCTTCTAGGTTAAACCGTTCGTTGGCAGTAACAGTTTTAATTTTTAGGTTTCACTCTGTTTTCTCCTATATGGATACAGGTAGTTGGAAGTCTAAATCAAACACGGTTTGTGCTAGCTCTTTGAAACTTGACACAATAAAGTAGCTCCAAGTACTATCTCTATGGTTTGTTTCCTATTGATGTAGCCCTAAGCAGAGACTGGCGCAAATCACTTTCATGGAAAGGGGTTGCCAATCTTCCAAAAAACTACGAGTTTCCTGAAAACTCAGCACACATTTTTTCACCCAATCTTGATGACACTTTCAGGTAATGATCAGTACCCCAATCCCACTTGGCTCACCAAATTTCGTTCTTCTAGTTTAAACCGTTCTTTGGCAGTAACAGTTTTAATTTTTAGGTTTCACTCTGTTTTCTCTTATGTGGATACATGTAGTTGGAACTCTAAATCAAACACGGTTTGTGGTAGCTCTTTGAAACTTGACACAATAAAGTAGCTCCAAGTTCTATCTCTATGGTTTGTTTCCTATTGATGTAGCCCTAAGCAGAGACTGGCACATATCACTTTCATGGAAAGGGGTTGCCAATCTTCCAAAAAACTACGAGTTTCCTGAAATCTCAGCACACATTTTTTCACCCAATCTTGATGACACTTTCAGGTAATGATCAGTACCCCAATCCCACTTGGCTCACCAAATTTCTCTCTTCTATGTTAAACCGTTCGTTGGCAGTAACAGTTTTAATTTTTAGTTTTCACTGTGTTTTCTCCTATATGGATACATGTAGTTGGAACTCTAAATCAAACACGGTTTGTGCTAGCTCTTTGAAACTTGACACAATAAAGTAGCTCCATGTTCTATCTCCATGGTTTGTTTCCTATTGATGTAGCCCTAAGCAGAGACTGGTGCAAATCACTTTCATGGAAAGGGGTTGCCAATCTTCCAAAAAACTACGAATTTCCTGAAATCTCAGCACACATTTTTTCACCCAATATTGATGACACTTTCAGGTAATGATCAGTACCCCAATCCAACTTGGCTCACCAAATTTCGTTCTTCTAGGTTAAACCGTTCGTTGGCAGTAACAGTTTTAATTTTTAGGTTTCACTCTGTTTTCTCCTATATGGATACATGTAGTTGGAAGTCTAAATCAAACACGGTTTGTGCTAGCTCTTTGAAACTTAACACAATAAAATAGCTCCAAGTTCTATGTCTATAGTTTGTTTCCTATTGATGTAGCCCTAAGCAGAGACTGGCGCAAATCACTTTCATTTAAAGGGGTTGCCAAGCTTCCTAAAAACTACGAGTTTCCTGAAATCTCAGCACACATTTTTTCACCCAATCTTGATGACACTTTCAGGTAATGATCAGTACCCCAATCCCACTTGGCTCACCAAATTTCGTTCTTCTAGGTTAAACCGTTCGTTGGCAGTAACAGTTTTAATTTTTAGTTTTCACTGTGTTTTCTCCTATATGGATACATGTAGTTGGAACTCTAAATCAAACACGGTTTGTGCTAGCTCTTTGAAACTTGACACAATAAAGTAGCTCCATGTTCTATCTCTATGGTTTGTTTCCTATTGATGTAGCCCTAAGCAGAGACTGGTGCAAATCACTTTAATTTAAAGGGGTTGCCAAGCTTCCAAAAAACTACGAGTTTCCTGAAATCTCAGCACACATTTTTTCACCCAATCTTGATGACACTTTCAGGTAATGATCAGTACCCCAATCCCACTTGGCTCACCAAATTTCGTTCTTCTAGGTTAAACCGTTCGTTGGCAGTAACAGTTTTAATTTTTAGGTTTCACTCTGTTATCTCCTATATGGATACATGTAGTTGGAAGTCTAAATCAAACATGGTTTGTGCTAGCTCTTTGAAACTTGACACAATAAAGTAGCTCCAAGTTCTGTCTCAATGGTTTGTTTCCTATTGATGTAGCCCTAAGCAGAGACTGGCGCAAATCACTTTCATGGAAAGGGTTTGCCAATCTTCCAAAAAACTACGAGTTTCCTGAAATCTCAGCACACATTTTTTCACCCAATCTTGATGACACTTTCAGGTAATGATCAGTACCCCAATCCCACTTGGCACACCAAATTTCGTTCTTCTAGGTTAAACCGTTCGTTGGCAGTAACAGTTTTAATTTTTAGGTTTCACTCTGTTTTCTCCTATATGGATACATGTAGTTGGAAGTCTAAATCAAACACGGTTTGTGCTAGCTCTTTGAAACTTGACACAATAAAGTAGCTCCAAGTTCTATCTCTATGGTTTGTATCCTATTGATGTAGCCCTAAGCAGAGACTGGCGCAAATCACTTTCATGGAAAGGGGTTGCCAATCCTCCAAAAAACTACCAGTTTCCTGAAATCTCAGCACACATTTTTTCACCCAATCTTGATGACACTTTCAGGTAATGATCAGTACCCCAATCCCACTTGGCTCACCAAATTTCTCTCTTCTAGGTTAAACCGTTCTTTGGCAGTAACAGTTTTAATTTTTAGGTTTCACTCTGTTTTCTACTATATGGATACATGTATTTGGAACTCTAAATCAAACACGGTTTGTGGTAGCTCTTTGAAACTTGACACAATAAAGTAGCTCCAAGTTCTATCTCTATGGTTTGTTTCCTATTGATGTAGCCCTAAGCAGAGACTGGCGCAAATCACTTTCATGGAAAGGGTTTGCCAAGCTTACAAAAAACTACGAGTTTCCTGAAATCTCAGCACACATTTTTTCACCCAATCTTGATGACACTTTCAGGTAATGATCAGTACCCCAATCCCACTTGGCTCACCAAATTTCGTTCTTCTAGGTTAAACCGTTCGTTGGCAGTAACAGTTTTAATTTTTAGGTTTCACTCTGTTTTCTCCTATATGGATACATGTAGTTGGAAGTCTAAATCAAACATGGTTTGTGCTAGCTCTTTGAAACTTGACACAATAAAGTAGCTCCAAGTTCGATCTCTATGGTTTGTTTCCTGTTGATGTAGCCCTAAGCAGAGACTGGTGCAAATCACTTTCATTTACAGGGGTTGCCAAGCTTCCAAAAAACTACGAGTTTCCTGAAATCTCAGCACACATTTTTTTCACCCAATCTTGATGAAACTTTCAGGTAATGATCAGTACCCCAATCCCACTTGGCTCACCAAATTTCTCTCTTCTAGGTTAAACCGTTCGTTGGCAGTAACAGTTTTAATTTTTAGTTTTCACTCTGTTTTCTCCTATATGGATACATGTAGTTGGAACTCTAAATCAAACACGGTTTGTGCTAGCTCTTTGAAACTTGACACAATAAAGTAGCTCCATGTTCTATCTCTATGGTTTGTTTCCTATTGATGTAGCCCTAAGCAGAGACTGGTGCAAATCACTTTCATTTAAAGGGGTTACCAAGCTTCCAAAAAACTACGAATTTCCTGAAATCTCAGCACACATTTTTTCACCCAATCTTGATGACACTTTCAGGTAATGATCAGTACCCCAATCCCACTTGGCTCACCAAATTTCGTTCTTCTAGGTTAAACCGTTCGTTGGCAGTAACAGTTTTAATTTTTAGTTTTCACTGTGTTTTCTCCTATATGGATACATGTAGTTGGAACTCTAAATCAAACACGGTTTGTGCTAGCTCTTTGAAACTTGACACAATAAAGTAGCTCCATGTTCTATCTCTATGGTTTGTTTCCTATTGATGTAGCCCTAAGCAGAGACTGGTGCAAATCACTTTAATTTAAAGGGGTTGCCAAGCTTCCAAAAAACTACGAATTTCCTGAAATCTCAGCACACATTTTTTCACCCAATCTTGATGACACTTTCAGGTAATGATCAGTACCCCAATCCCACTTGGCTCACCAAATTTCGTTCTTCTAGGTTAAACCGTTCGTTGGCAGTAACAGTTTTAATTTTTAGGTTTCACTCTGTTATCTCCTATATGGATACATGTAGTTGGAAGTCTAAATCAAACATGGTTTGTGCTAGCTCTTTGAAACTTGACACAATAAAGTAGCTCCAAGTTCTGTCTCAATGGTTTGTTTCCTATTGATGTAGCCCTAAGCAGAGACTGGCGCAAATCACTTTCATGGAAAGGGTTTGCCAATCTTCCAAAAAACTACGAGTTTCCTGAAATCTCAGCACACATTTTTTCACCCAATCTTGATGACACTTTCAGGTAATGATCAGTACCCCAATCCCACTTGGCACACCAAATTTCGTTCTTCTAGGTTAAACCGTTCGTTGGCAGTAACAGTTTTAATTTTTAGGTTTCACTCTGTTTTCTCCTATATGGATACAGGTAGTTGGAAGTCTAAATCAAACAAGGTTTGTGCTAGCTCTTTGAAACTTGACACAATAAAGTAGCTCCAAGTTCTATCTCTATGTTTTGTTTCCTATTGATGTAGCCCTAAGCAGAGACTGGCGCAAATCACTTTCATGGAAAGGGGTTTCCAATCTTCCAAAAAACTACGAGTTTCCTCAAATCTCAGCACACATTTTTTCAGCCAATCTTGATGACACTTTCAGGTAATGATCAGTACCCCAATCCCACTTGGCTCACCAAATTTCGTTCTTCTAGTTTAAACCGTTCTTTGGCAGTAACAGTTTTAATTTTTAGGTTTCACTCTGTTTTCTACTATATGGATACATGTATTTGGAACTCTAAATCAAACACGGTTTGTGGTAGCTCTTTGAAACTTGACACAATAAAGTAGCTCCAAGTTCTATCTCTATGGTTTGTTTCCTATTGATGTAGCCCTAAGCAGAGACTGGCACAAATCACTTTCATGGAAAGGTGTTGCCAATCTTCCAAAAAACTACGAGTTTCCTGAAATCTCAGCACACATTTTTTCACCCAATCTTGATGACATTTTCAGGTAATGATCAGTACCACAATCCCACTTCGCTCACCAAATTTCGTTCTTCTAGGTTAAACCGTTCTTTGGCAGTAACAGTTTTAATTTTTAGGTTTCTCTCTGTTATCTCCTATATGGATACATGTAGTTGGAAGTCTAAATCAAACACGGTTTGTGCTAGCTCTTTGAAACTTGACACAATAAAAGAGCTCCAAGTTCTATCTCAATGGTTTGTTTCCTGTTGATGTAGCCCTAAGCAGAGACTGGTGCAAATCACTTTCATTTACAGGGGTTGCCAAGCTTCCAAAAAACTACGAGTTTCCTGAAATCTCAGCACACATTTTTTCACCCAATCTTGATGAAACTTTCAGGTAATGATCAGTACCCCAATCCCACTTGGCTCACCAAATTTCTCTCTTCTAGGTTAAACCGTTCGTTGGCAGTAACAGTTTTAATTTTTAGTTTTCACTCTGTTTTCTCCTATATGGATACATGTAGTTGGAACTCTAAATCAAACACGGTTTGTGCTAGCTCTTTGAAACTTGACACAATAAAGTAGCTCCATGTTCTATCTCTATGGTTTGTTTCCTATTGTTGTAGCCCTAAGCCGAGACTGGTGCAAATCACTTTCATTTAAAGGGGTTGCCAAGCTTCCAAAAAATTACGAATTTCCTGAAATCTCAGGACACATTTTTTCACCCAATCTTGATGACACTTTCAGGTAATGATCAGTACCCCAATCGCACTTGGCTCACCAAATTTTGTTCTTCTAGGTTAAACCGTTCGTTGGCAGTAACAGTTTTAATTTTTAGGTTTCACTCTGTTATCTCCTATATGGATACATGTAGTTGGAAGTCTAAATCAAACACGGTTTGTGCTAGCTCTTTGAAACTTGACACAATAAAATAGCTCCAAGTTCTATGTCTATAGTTTGTTTCCTATTGATGTAGCCCTAAGCAGAGACTGGCACAAATCACTTTCATGGAAAGGGGTTGCCAAGCTTACAAAAAACTACGAGTTTCCTGAAATCTCAGCACACATTTTTTCACCCAAACTTGATGACACTTTCAGGTAATGATCAGTACCCCAATCCCACTTGGCTCACCAAATTTCGTTCTTCTAGGTTAAACCGTTCGTTGGCAGTAACAGTTTTAATTTTTAGGTTTCACTCTGTTTTCTCCTATATGGATACATGTAGTTGGAACTCTAAATCTAACACGGTTTGTGCTAGCTCTTTGAAACTTGACACAATAAAGTAGCTCCAAGTTCTATCTCTATGGTTTATTTCCTATTGATGTAGCCCTAAGCAGAGACTGGCGCAAATCACTTTCATGGAAAGGGGTTGCCAATCTTCCAAAAACCTACGAGTTTCCTGAAATCTCAGCACACATTTTTTCACCCAAATTTGATGACACTTTCAGGTAATGATCAGTACAACAAATCCCACTTGGCTCACCAAATTTCGTTCTTCTAGGTTAAACCGTTCGTTGGCAGTAACAGTTTTAATTTTTAGGTTTCACTCTGTTTTCTCCTATATGGATACATGTAGTTGGAACTCTAAATCAAACACGGTTTGTGCTAGCTCTTTGAAACTTGACCCAAGAAAGTAGCTCCAAGTTCTATCTCTATGGTTTGTTTCCTATTGATGTAGCCCTAAGCAGAGACTGGCACAAATCACTTTCATTTACAGGGGTTGCCAAGCTTCCAAAAAACTACAAGTTTCCTGAAATCTCAGCACACATTTTTTCACCCAATCTTGATGACACTTTCAGGTAATGATCAGTACCCCAATCCCACTTGGCTCACCAAATTTCTCTCTTCTAGGTTAAACCGTTCGTTGGCAATAACAGTTTTAATTTTTAGTTTTCACTGTGTTTTCTCCTATATGGATACATGTAGTTGGAACTCTAAATCAAACACGGTTTGTGCTAGCTCTTTGAAACTTGACACAATAAAGTAGCTCCATGTTCTATCTCTATGGTTTGTTTCCTATTGATGTAGCCCTAAGCAGAGACTGGCGCAAATCACTTTCATGGAAAGGGGTTGCCAATCTTCCAAAAAACTACGAGTTTCCTGAAATCTCAGCACACATTTTTTCACCCAATCTTGATGACACTTTCAGGTAATGATCAGTACCCCAATCCCACTTGGCTCACCAAATTTCGTTCTTCTAGGTTAAACCGTTCGTTGGCAGTAACAGTTTTAATTTTTAGGTTTCACTCTGTTATCTCCTATATGGATACATGTAGTTGGAAGTCTAAATCAAACACGGTTTGTGCTAGCTCTTTGAAACTTGACACAATTAAATAGCTCCAAGTTCTATGTCTATAGTTTGTTTCCTATTGATGTAGCCCTAAGCAGAGACTGGCACAAATCACTTTCATGGAAAGGGGTTGCCAAGCTTACAAAAAACTACGAGTTTCCTGAAATCTCAGCACACATTTTTTCACCCAAACTTGATGACACTTTCAGGTAATGATCAGTACCCCAATCTTACTTGGCTCACCAAATTTCGTTCTTCTAGGTTAAACCGTTCGTTGGCAGTAACAGTTTTAATTTTTAGGTTTCACTCTGTTTTCTCCTATATGGATACATGTAGTTGGAAGTCTAAATCAAACACGGTTTGTGCTAGCTCTTTGAAACTTGACACAATAAAGTAGCTCCAAGTTCTATCTCTATAATTTGTTTCCTATTGATGTAGCCCTAAGCAAAGACTGGTGCAAATCACTTTCATGGAAAGGGGTTGCCAATCTTCCAAATAACTACGCGTTTCCTGAAATCTCAGCACACATTTTTTCACCCAATCTTGATGACACTTTCAGGTAATGATCAGTACAAAAAATCCCACTTGGCTCACCAAATTTCGTTCTTCTAGGTTAAACCGTTCGTTGGCAGTAACAGTTTTAATTTTTAGGTTTCACTCTGTTTTCTCCTATATGGATACATGTATTTGGAAGTCTAAATCAAACACGGTTTGTGCTAGCTCTTTGAAACTTGATACAATAAAGTAGCTCCAAGTTCTATCTCTATGGTTTGTTTCCTATTCATGTAGCCCTAAGCAGAGACTGGCACAAATCACTTTCATTTACAGGGGTTGCCAAGCCTCCAAAAAACTACGAGTTTCCTGAAATCTCAGCACACATTTTTTCACCCAATCTTGATGACACTTTCAGGTAATGATCAGTACCACAATCCCACTTGGCTCACCAAATTTCTCTCTTCTAGGTTAAACCGTTCTTTGGCAGTAACAGTTTTAATTTTTAGGTTTCACTCTGTTATCTCCTATATGGATACATGTAGTTGGAAGTCTAAATCAAACATGGTTTGTGCTAGCTCTTTGAAACTTGACACAATAAAGTAGCTCCAAGTTCTATCTCAATGGTTTGTTTCCTATTGATGTAGCCCTAAGCAGAGACTGGCGCAAATCACTTTCATGGAAAGGGTTTGCCAATCTTCCAAAAAACTACGAGTTTCCTGAAATCTCAGCACACATTTTTTCACCCAATCTTGATGACACTTTCAGGTAATGATCAGTACCCCAATCCCACTTGGCTCACCAAATTTCGTTCTTCTAGGTTAAACCGTTCGTTGGCAGTAACAGTTTTAATTTTTCGGTTTCACTCTGTTTTCTCCTATATGGATACATGTAGTTGGAACTCTAAATCAAACACGGTTTGTGGTACCTCTTTGAAACTTGACACAATAAAGTAGCTCCAAGTTCTATCTCTATGGTTTGTTTCCTATTGATGTAGCCCTAAGCAGAGACTGGCACAAATCACTTTCATGGAAAGGGGTTGCCAATCTTCCAAAAATCTACGAGTTTCCTGAAATCTCAGCACACATTTTTTCACCCAATCTTGATGACACTTTCAGGTAATGATCAGTACCCCAATCCCACTTGGCTCACCAAATTTCGTTCTTCTAGGTTAAACCGTTCGTTGGCAGTAACAGTTTTAATTTTTAGGTTTCACTCTGTTATCTCCTATATGGATACATGTAGTTGGAAGTCAAAATCCAACACGGTTTGTGCTAGCTCTTTGAAACTTGACACAATAAAATAGCTCCAAGTTCTATGTCTATAGTTTGTTTCCTATTGATGTAGCCCTAAGCAGAGACTGGCACAAATCACTTTCATGGAAAGGGGTTGCCAAGCTTACAAAAAACTACGAGTTTCCTGAAATCTCAGCACACATTTTTTCACCCAAACTTGATGACACTTTCAGGTAATGATCAGTACCCCAATCCCACTTGGCTCACCAAATTTCGTTCTTCTAGGTTAAACCGTTCGTTGGCAGTAACAGTTTTAATTTTTAGGTTTCACTCTGTTTTCTCCTATATGGATACATGTAGTTGGAAGTCTAAATCAAACACGGTTTGTGCTAGCTCTTTGAAACTTGACACAATAAAGTAGCTCCAAGTTCTATCTCTATGGTTTGTTTCCTATTGATGTAGCCCTAAGCAAAGACTGGTGCAAATCACTTTCATGGAAAGGGGTTGCCAATCTTCCAAATAACTACGAGTTTCCTGAAATCTCAGCACACATTTTTTCACCCAATCTTGATGACACTTTCAGGTAATGATCAGTACAAAAAATCCCACTTGGCTC
Organism: Spermophilus citellus; assembly: GCF_964194105.1. Taxonomy (NCBI): domain Eukaryota; kingdom Metazoa; phylum Chordata; class Mammalia; order Rodentia; family Sciuridae; genus Spermophilus; species Spermophilus citellus. The sequence goes on along the minus strand of NW_027673196.1, from coordinate 229,445 downwards.
ACCAAATTTCGTTCTTCTAGGTTAAACCGTTCGTTGGCAGTAACAGTTTTAATTTTTAGGTTTCACTCTGTTTTCTCCTATATGGATACATGTATTTGGAAGTCTAAATCAAACACGGTTTGTGCTAGCTCTTTGAAACTTGATACAATAAAGTAGCTCCAAGTTCTATCTCTATGGTTTGTTTCCTATTCATGTAGCCCTAAGCAGAGACTGGCACAAATCACTTTCATTTACAAGGGTTGCCAAGCCTCCAAAAAACTACGAGTTTCCTGAAATCTCAGCACACATTTTTTCACCCAATCTTGATGACACTTTCAGGTAATGATCAGTACCACAATCGCACTTGGCTCACCAAATTTCGTTCTTCTAGGTTAAACCGTTCTTTGGCAGTAACAGTTTTAATTTTTAGGTTTCACTCTGTTATCTCCTATATGGATACATGTAGTTGGAAGTCTAAATCAAACATGGTTTGTGCTAGCTCTTTGAAACTTGACACAATAAAGTAGCTCCAAGTTCTATCTCAATGGTTTGTTTCCTATTGATGTAGCCCTAAGCAGAGACTGGCGCAAATCACTTTCATGGAAAGGGTTTGCCAATCTTCCAAAAAACTACGAGTTTCCTGAAATCTCTGCACACATTTTTTCACCCAATCTTGATGACACTTTCAGGTAATGATCAGTACCCCAATCCCACTTGGCTCACCAAATTTCGTTCTTCTAGGTTAAACCGTTCGTTGGCAGTAACAGTTTTAATTTTTAGGTTTCACTCTGTTTTCTCCTATATGGATACATGTAGTTGGAAGTCTAAATCAAACACGGTTTTTGCTAGCTCTTTGAAACTTGACACAATAAAGTAGCTCCAAGTTCTATCTCTATGGTTTGTTTCCTATTGATGTAGCCCTAAGCAGAGACTGGCGCAAATCACTTTCATGGAAAGGGGTTGCCAATCTTCCAAAAAACTACGAGTTTCCTGAAATCTCAGCACACATTTTTTCACCCAATCTTGATGACACTTTCAGGTTATGATCAGTACCCCAATCCCACTTGGCTCACCAAATTTCTCTCTTCTAGTTTAAACCGTTCTTTGGCAGTAACAGTTTTAATTTTTAGGTTTCACTCTGTTATCTCCTATATGGATACATGTAGTTGGAAGTCTAAATCAAACATGGTTTGTGCTAACTCTTTGAAACTTGACACAATAAAGTAGCTCCAAGTTCTATCTCAATGGTTTGTTTCCTATTGATGTAGCCCTAAGCAGAGACTGGCGCAAATCACTTTCATGGAAAGGGGTTGCCAAGCTTCCAAAAAACTACGAGTTTCCTGAAATCTCAGCACACATTTTTTCACCCAATCTTGATGACACTTTCAGGTAATGATCAGTACAAAAAATCCCACTTGGCTCACCAAATTTCGTTCTTCTAGGTTAAACCGTTCGTTGGCAGTAACAGTTTTAATTTTTAGGTTTCACTCTGTTTTCTCCTATATGGATACATGTAGTTGGAACTCTAAATCAAACACGGTTTGTGGTAGCTCTTTGAAACTTGACACAATAAAGTAGCTCCAAGTTCTATCTCTATGGTTTGTTTCCTATTGATGTAGCCCTAAGCAGAGACTGGCACAAATCACTTTCATGGAAAGGGGTTGCCAATCTTCCAAAAAACTACGAGTTTCCTGAAATCTCAGCACACATTTTTTCACCCAATCTTGATGACACTTTCAGGTAATGATCAGTACCCCAATCCCACTTGGCTCACCAAATTTTGTTCTTCTAGGTTAAACCGTTCGTTGGCAGTAACAGTTTGAATTTTTAGGTTTCACTCTGTTTTCTCCTATATGGATACATGTAGTTGGAAGTCTAAATCAAACACGGTTTGTGCTAGCTCTTTGAAACTTGATACAATAAAGTAGCTCCAAGTTCTATCTCTATGGTTTGTTTCCTATTGATGTAGCCCTAAGCAGAGACTGGCACAAATCACTTTCATTTACAGGGGTTGCCAAGCCTCCAAAAAACTACGAGTTTCCTGAAATCTCAGCACACATTTTTTCACCCAATCTTGATGACATTTTCAGGTAATGATCAGTACCACAATCCCATTTGGCTCACCAAATTTCGTTCTTCTAGGTTAAACCGTTCTTTGGCAGTAACAGTTTTAATTTTTAGGTTTCTCTCTGTTATCTCCTATATGGATACATGTAGTTGGAAGTCTAAATCAAACACGGTTTGTGCTAGCTCTTTGAAACTTGACACAATAAAGTAGCTCCAAGTTCTATCTCTATGGTTTGTTTCCTATTGATGTAGCCCTAAGCAGAGACTGGCACAAATCACTTTCATGGAAAGGGGTTGCCAATCTTCCAAAAAACTACGAGTTTCCTGAAATCTCAGCACACATTTTTTCACCCAATCTTGATGACACTTTCAGGTAATGATCAGTACCCCAATCCCACTTGGCTCACCAAATTTCGTTCTTCTAGGTTAAACCGTTCGTTGGCAGTAACAGTTTTAATTTTTAGGTTTCACTCTGTTTTCTCCTATATGGATACATGTAGTTGGAACTCTAAATCAAACACGGTTTGTGCTAGCTCTTTGAAACTTGACACAATAAAGTAGCTCCAAGTTCTATCTCTATAGTTTGTTTCCTATTGATGTAGCCCTAAGCAGAGACTGGCGCAAATCACTTTCATGGAAAGGCGTTGCCAATCTTCCAAAAAACTACGAGTTTCCTGAAATCTCAGCACACATTTTTTCACCCAATCTTGATGACACTTTCAGGTAATGATCAGTACCCCAATCCCACTGGGCTCACCAAATTTCTCTCTTCTAGGTGAAACCGTTCGTTGGCAGTAACAGTTTTAATTTTTAGTTTTCACTGTGTTTTCTCCTATATGGATACATGTAGTTGGAACTCTAAATCAAGCACGGTTTGTGCTAGCTCTTTGAAACTTGACACAATAAAGTAGCTCCATGTTCTATCTCTATGGTTTGTTTCCTATTGATGTAGCCCTAAGCAGAGACTGGTGCAAATCACTTTAATTTAAAGGGTTTGCCAAGCTTCCAAAAAACTACGAATTTCCTGAAATCTCAGCACACATTTTTTCACCCAATCTTGATGACACTTTCAGGTAATGATCAGTACCCCAATCCCACTTGGCTCACCAAATTTCGTTCTTCTAGGTTAAACCGTTCGTTGGCAGTAACAGTTTTAATTTTTAGGTTTCACTCTGTTATCTCCTATATGGATACATGTAGTTGGAAGTCTAAATCAAACACGGTTTGTGATAGCTCTTTGAAACTTGACACAATAAAATAGCTCCAAGTTCTATGTCTATAGTTTGCTTCCTATTGATGTAGCCCTAAGCAGAGACTGGCGCAAATCACTTTCATGGAAAGGGGTTGCCAAGCTTACAAAAAACTACGAGTTTCCTGAAATCTCAGCACACATTTTTTCACCCAATCTTGATGACACTTTCAGGTAATGATCAGTACCCCAATCCCACTTGGCTCACCAAATTTCGTTCTTCTAGGTTAAACCGTTCGTTGGCAGTAACAGTTTTAATTTTTAGGTTTCACTCTGTTTTCTCCTATATGGATACATGTAGTTGGAAGTCTAAATCAAACACGGTTTGTGCTAGCTCTTTGAAACTTGACTCAATAAAGTAGCTCCAAGTTCTATCTCTATGGTTTGTTTCCTATTGATGTAGCCCTAAGCAAACACTGGTGCAAATCACTTTCATGGAAAGGGGTTGCCAATCTTCCAAAAAACTACGAGTTTCCTGAAATCTCAGCACACATTTTTTCACCCAATCTTGATGACACTTTCAGGTAATGATCAGTACCCCAATCCCACTTGGCTCACCGAATTTCTCTCTTCTAGTTTAAACCGTTCTTTGGCAGTAACAGTTTTAATTTTTAGGTTTCACTCTGTTATCTCCTATATGGATACATGTAGTTGGAAGTCTAAATCAAACGTGGTTTGTGCTAACTCTTTGAAACTTGACACAATAAAGTAGCTCCAAGTTCTATCTCAATGGTTTGTTTCCTATTGATGTAGCCCTAAGCAGAGACTGGCGCAAATCACTTTCATGGAAAGGGGTTGCCAAGCTTCCAAAAAACTACGAGTTTCCTGAAATCTCAGCACACATTTTTTCACCCAATCTTGATGACACTTTCAGGTAATGATCAGTACCCCAATCCCACTTGGCTCACCAAATTTCGTTCTTCTAAGTTAAACCGTTCGTTGGCAGTAACAGTTTTAATTTTTAGGTTTCACTCTGTTTTCTCCTATATGGATACATGTAGTTGGAACTCTAAATCAAACACGGTTTGTGGTAGCTCTTTGAAACTTGACACAATAAAGTAGCTCCAAGTTCTATCTCTATGGTTTGTTTCCTATTGATGTAGCCATAAGCAGAGACTGGCACAAATCACTTTCATGGAAAGGGGTTGCCAATCTTCCAAAAAACTACGAGTTTCCTGAAATCTCAGCACACATTTTTTCACCCAATCTTGATGACACTTTCAGGTAATGATCAGTACCCCAATCCCACTGGGCTCACCAAATTTCTCTCTTCTAGGTGAAACCGTTCGTTGGCAGTAACAGTTTTAATTTTTAGTTTTCACTGTGTTTTCTCCTATATGGATACATGTAGTTGGAACTCTAAATCAAACACGGTTTGTGCTAGCTCTTTGAAACTTGACACAATAAAGTAGCTCCATGTTCTATCTCTATGGTTTGTTTCCTATTGATGTAGCCCTAAGCAGAGACTGGTGCAAATCACTTTAATTTAAAGGGTTTGCCAAGCTTCCAAAAAACTACGAATTTCCTGAAATCTCAGCACACATTTTTTCACCCAATCTTGATGACACTTTCAGGTAATGATCAGTACCCCAATCCCACTTGGCTCACCAAATTTCGTTCTTCTAGGTTAAACCGTTCGTTGGCAGTAACAGTTTTAATTTTTAGGTTTCACTCTGTTATCTCCTATATGGATACATGTAGTTGGAAGTCTAAATCAAACACGGTTTGTGCTAGCTCTTTGAAACTTGACACAATAAAATAGCTCCAAGTTCTATGTCTATAGTTTGTTTCCTATTGATGTAGCCCTAAGCAGAGACTGGCGCAAATCACTTTCATGGAAAGGGGTTGCCAAGCTTACAAAAAACTACGAGTTTCCTGAAATCTCAGCACACATTTTTTCACCCAATCTTGATGACACTTTCAGGTAATGATCAGTACCCCAATCCCACTTGGCTCACCAAATTTCGTTCTTCTAGGTTAAACCGTTCGTTGGCAGTAACAGTTTTAATTTTTAGGTTTCACTCTGTTTTCTCCTATATGGATACATGTAGTTGGAAGTCTAAATCAAACACGGTTTGTGCTAGCTCTTTGAAACTTGACTCAATAAAGTAGCTCCAAGTTCTATCTCTATGGTTTGTTTCCTATTGATGTAGCCCTAAGCAAACACTGGTGCAAATCACTTTCATGGAAAGGGGTTGCCAATCTTCCAAAAAACTACGAGTTTCCTGAAGTCTCAGCACACATTTTTTCACCCAATCTTGATGACACTTTCAGGTAATGATCAGTACCCCAATCCCACTTGGCTCACCAAATTTCGTTCTTCTAGGTTAAACCGTTCGTTGACAGTAACAGTTTTAATTTTTAGGTTTCACTCTGTTTTCTCCTATATGGATACATGTAGTTGGAAGTCTAAATCAAACACGGTTTGTGCTAGCTCTTTGAAACTTGATACAATAAAGTAGCTCAAAGTTTTATCTCTATGGTTTGTTTCCTATTGATGTAGCCCTAAGCAGAGACTGGCACAAATCACTTTCATTTACAGGGGTTGCCAAGCCTCCAAAACACTACGAGTTTCCTGAAATCTCAGCACACATTTTTTCACCCAATCTTGATGACACTTTCAGGTAATGATCAGTACCCCAATCCCACTTGGCTCACCAAATTTCTCTCTTCTAGGTTAAACCGTTCCTTGGCAGTAACAGTTTTAATTTTTAGTTTTCACTGTGTTTTCTCCTATATGGATACATGTATTTGGAACTCTAAATCAAACACGGTTTGTGCTAGCTCTTTGAAACTTGATACAATAAAGTAGCTCCATGTTCTATCTCTATGGTTTGTTTCCTATTGATGTAGCCCTAAGCAGAGACTGGTGCAAATCACTTTAATTTAAAGGGGTTGCCAAGCTTCCAAAAAACTACGAATTTCCTGAAATCTCAGCACACATTTTTTCACCCAATCTTGATGACACTTTCAGGTAATGATCAGTACCCCAATCCAACTTGGCTCACCAAATTTCGTTCTTCTAGGTTAAACCGTTCGTTGGCAGTAACAGTTTTAATTTTTAGGTTTCACTCTGTTTTCTCCTATATGGATACATGTAGTTGGAAGTCTAAATCAAACACGGTTTGTGCTAGCTCTTTGAAACTTGATACAATAAAGTAGCTCCAAGTTCTATCTCTATGGTTTGTTTCCTATTGATGTAGCCCTAAGCAGAGACTGGCACAAATCACTTTCATTTACAGGGGTTGCCAAGCCTCCAAAAAACTACGAGTGTCCTGAAATCTCAGCACACATTTTTTCACCCAATCTTGATGACACTTTCAGGTAATGATCAGTACCCCAATCCCACTTGGCTCACCAAATTTCGTTCTTCTAGGTTAAACCGTTCGTTGGCAGTAACAGTTTTAATTTTTAGGTTTCACTCTGTTATCTCCTATATGGATACATGTAGTTGGAAGTCTAAATCAAACATGGTTTGTGCTAGCTCGTTGAAACTTGACACAATAAAGTAGCTCCAAGTTCTATCTCAATGGTTTGTTTCCTATTGATGTAGCCCTAAGCAGAGACTGGCGCAAATCACTTTCAAGGAAAGGGTTTGCCAATCTTCCAAAAAACTAAGAGATTTCTGAAATCTCAGCACACATTTTTTCACCCAATCTTGATGACACTTTCAGGTAATAATCAGTACCCCAATCCCACTTGGCTCACCAAATTTCGTTCTTCTAGGTTAATCCGTTCGTTGGCAGTAACAGTTTTAATTTTTAGGTTTCACTCTGTTTTCTCCTATATGGATACATGTAGTTGGAAGTCTAAATCAAACACGGTTTGTGCTAGCTCTTTGAAACTTGACACAATAAAGTAGCTCCAAGTTCTATCTCTATGGTTTGTTTCCTATTGATGTAGCCCTAAGCAGAGACTGGCGCAAATCACTTTCATGGAAAGGGGTTGCCAATCTTCCAAAAAACTACGAGTTTCCTGAAATCTCACCACACATTTTTTCACCCAATCTTGATGACACTTTCAGGTAATGATCAGTACCCCAATCCCACTTGGCTCACCAAATTTCTCTCTTCTAGGTTAAACCGTTCTTTGGCAGTAACAGTTTTAATTTTTAGGTTTCACTCTGTTATCTCCTATATGGATACATGTAGTTGGAACTCTAAATCAAACACGGTTTGTGCTAGCTCTTTGAAACTTGACACAATAAAGTAGCTCCATGTTCTATCTCTATGGTTTGTTTCCTATTGATGTAGCCCTAAGCAGAGACTGGTGCAAATCACTTTCATGGAAAGGGGTTGCCAATCTTCCAAAAAACTACGAGTTTCCTGAAATCTCAGCACACATTTTTTCACCCAATCTTGATGACACTTTCAGGTAATGATCAGTACCCCAATCCCACTTCGCTCACCAAATTTCGTTCTTCTAGGTTAAACCGTTCGTTGGCAGTAACAGTTTTAATTTTTAGGTTTCACTCTGTTATCTCCTATATGGATACATGTAGTTGGAAGTCTAAATCAAACACGGTTTGTGCTAGCTCTTTGAAACTTGACACAATAAAATAGCTCCATGTTCTATGTCTATAGTTTGTTTCCCATTGATGTAGCCCTAAGCAGAGACTGGCAAAAATCACTTTCATGGAAAGGGGTTGCCAATCTTCCAAAAAACTACGAGTTTCCTGAAATCTCAGCACACATTTTTTCACCCAATCTTGATGACACTTTCAGGTAATGATCAGTACAACAAATCCCACTTGGCTCACCAAATTTCGTTCTTCTAGGTTAAACCGTTCGTTGGCAGTAACAGTTTTAATTTTTAGGTTTCACTCTGTTTTCTCCTATATGGATACATGTAGTTGGAAGTCTAAATCAAACACGGTTTGTGCTAGCTCTTTGAAACTTGATACAATAAAGTAGCTCCAAGTTCTATCTCTATGGTTTGTTTCCTATTGATGTAGCCCTAAGCAGAGACTGGCACAAATCACTTTCATTTACAGGGGTTGCCAAGCCTCCAAAAAACTACGAGTTTCCTGAAATCTCAGCACACATTTTTTCACCCAATCTTGATGACACTTTCAGGTAATGATCAGTACCCCAATCCCACTTGGCTCACCAAATTTCGTTCTTCTAGGTTAAACCGTTCGTTGGCAGTAAAAGTTTTAATTTTTAGGTTTCACTCTGTTATCTCCTATATGGATACATGTAGTTGGAAGTCTAAATCAAACATGGTTTGTGCTAGCTCTTTGAAACTTGACACAATAAAGTAGCTCCAAGTTCTATCTCAATGGTTTGTTTCCTATTGATGTAGCCCTAAGCAGAGACTGGCGCAAATCACTTTCATGGAAAGGGTTTGCCAATCTTCCAAAAAACTACGAGTTTCCTGAAATCTCAGCACACATTTTTCACCCAATCTTGATGACACTTTCAGGTAATAATCAGTACCCCAATCCAACTTGGCTCACCAAATTTCGTTCTTCTAGGTTAATCCGTTCGTTGGCAGTAACAGTTTTAATTTTTAGATTTCACTCTGTTTTCTCCTATATGGATACATGTAGTTGGAAGTCTAAATCAAACACGGTTTGTGCTAGCTCTTTGAAACTTGACACAATAAAGTAGCTCCAAGTTCTATTTCTATGGTTTGTTTCCTATTGATGTAGCCCTAAGCAGAGACTGGCGCAAATCACTTTCATGGAAAGGGGTTGCCAATCTTCCAAAAAACTACAAGTTTCCTGAAATCTCAGCACACATTTTTTCACCCAATCTTGATGACACTTTCAGGTAATGATCAGTACCCCAATCCCACTTGGCTCACCAAATTTCTCTCTTCTAGGTTAAACCGTTCTTTGGCAGTAACAGTTTTAATTTTTAGGTTTCACTCTGTTATCTCCTATATGGATACATGTAGTTGGAAGTCTAAATCAAACATGGTTTGTGCTAGCTCTTTGAAACTTGACACAATAAAGTAGCTCCAAGTTCTATCTCAATGGTTTGTTTCCTATTGAAGTAGCCCTAAGCAGAGACTGGCGCAAATCACTTTCATGGAAAGGGTTTGCCAATCTTCCAAAAAACTACGAGTTTCCTGAAATCTCAGCACACATTTTTTCACGCAATCTTGATGACACTTTCAGGTAAAGATCAGTACCCCAATCCCACTTGGCTCACCAAATTTCTCTCTTCTAGGTTAAACCGTTCTTTGGCAGTAACAGTTTTAATTTTTAGGTTTCACTCTGTTATCTCCTATATGGATACATGTAGTTGGAAGTCTAAATCAAACATGGTTTGTGCTAGCTCTTTGAAACTTGACACAATAAAGTAGCTCCAAGTTCTATCTCAATGGTTTGTTTAGTATTGATGTAGCCCTAAGCAGAGACTGGCGCAAATCACTTTCATGGAAAGGGTTTGCCAATCTTCCAAAAAACTACGAGTTTCCTGAAATCTCAGCACACATTTTTTCACCCAATCTTGATGACACTTTCAGGTAATGATCAGTACCCCAATCCCACTTGGCTCACCAAATTTCGTTCTTCTAGGTTAAACCGTTCGTTGGCAGTAACAGTTTTAATTTTTAGGTTTCACTCTGTTTTCTCCTATATGGATACATGTAGTTGGAACTATAAATCAAACACGGTTTGTGCTAGCTCTTTGAAACTTGACCCAAGAAAGTAGCTCCAAGTTCTATCTCTATGGTTTGTTTCCTATTGATGTAGCCCTAAGCAGAGACTGGCACAAATCACTTTCATTTACAGGGGTTGCCAAGCTTCCAAAAAACTACAAGTTTCCTGAAATCTCAGCACACATTTTTTCACCCAATCTTGATGACACTTTCAGGTAATGATCAGTACCCCAATCCCACTTGGCTCACCAAATTTCTCTCTTCTAGGTTAAACCGTTCGTTGGCAATAACAGTTTTAATTTTTAGTTTTCACTGTGTTTTCTCCTATATGGATACATGTAGTTGGAACTCTAAATCAAACACGGTTTGTGCTAGCTCTTTGAAACTTGACACAATAAAGTAGCTCCATGTTCTATCTCTATGGTTTGTTTCCTATTGATGTAGCCCTAAGCAGAGACTGGTGCAAATCACTTTCATGGAAAGGGGTTGCCAATCTTCCAAAAAACTACGAGTTTCCTGAAATCTCAGCACACATTTTTTCACCCAATCTTGATGACATTTTCAGGTAATGATCAGTACCCCAATCCCACTTGGCTCACCAAATTTCGTTCTTCTAGGTTAAACCGTTCGTTGGCAGTAACAGTTTTAATTTTTAGGTTTCACTCTGTTATCTCCTATATGGATACATGTAGTTGGAAGTCTAAATCAAACACGGTTTGTGCTAGCTCTTTGAAACTTGACACAATAAAATAGCTCCAAGTTCTATGTCTATAGTTTGTTTCCTATTGATGTAGCCCTAAGCAGAGACTGGCAAAAATCACTTTCATGGAAAGGGGTTGCCAAGCTTACAAAAAACTACGAGTTTCCTGAAATCTCAGCACACATTTTTTCACCCAATCTTGATGACACTTTCAGGTAAAGATCAGTACCCCAATCCCACTTGGCTCACCAAATTTCGTTCTTCTAGGTTAAACCGTTCGTTGGCAGTAACAGTTTTAATTTTTAGGTTTCACTCTGTTTTCTCCTATATGGATACATGTAGTTGGAAGTCTAAATCAAACACGGTTTGTGCTAGCTCTTTGAAACTTGACACAATAAAGTAGCTCCAAGTTCTATCTCTATGGTTTGTTTAGTATTGATGTAGCCCTAAGCAGAGACTGGCGCAAATCACTTTCATGGAAAGGGTTTGCCAATCTTCCAAAAAACTACGAGTTTCCTGAAATCTCAGCACACATTTTTTCACCCAATCTTGATGACACTTTCAGGTAATGATCAGTACCCCAATCCCACTTGGCTCACCAAATTTCGTTCTTCTAGGTTAAACCGTTCGTTGGCAGTAACAGTTTTAATTTTTAGGTTTCACTCTGTTTTCTCCTATATGGATACATGTAGTTGGAACTCTAAATCAAACACGGTTTGTGCTAGCTCTTTGAAACTTGACCCAAGAAAGTAGCTCCAAGTTCTATCTCTATGGTTTGTTTCCTATTGATGTAGCCCTAAGCAGAGACTGGCACAAATCACTTTCATTTACAGGGGTTGCCAAGCTTCCAAAAAACTACAAGTTTCCTGAAATCTCAGCACACATTTTTTCACCCAATCTTGATGACACTTTCAGGTAATGATCAGTACCCCAATCCCACTTGGCTCACCAAATTTCTCTCTTCTAGGTTAAACCGTTCGTTGGCAGTAACAGTTTTAATTTTTAGGTTTCACTCTGTTTTCTCCTATATGGATACATGTAGTTGGAAGTCTAAATCAAACACGGTTTGTGCTAGCTCTTTGAAACTTGATACAATAAAGTAGCTCCAAGTTCTATCTCTATGGTTTGTTTCCTATTGATGTAGCCCTAAGCAGAGACTGGCACAAATCACTTTCATTACAGGGGTTGCCAAGCCTCCAAAAAACTACGAGTTTCCTGAAATCTCAGCACACATTTTTTCACCCAATCTTGATGACACTTTCAGGTAATGATCAGTACCCCAATCCCACTTGGCTCACCAAATTTCATTCTTCTAGGTTAAACCGTTCGTTGGCAGTAACAGTTTTAATTTTTAGGTTTCACTCTGTTATCTCCTATATGGATACATGTAGTTGGAAGTCTAAATCAAACATGGTTTGTGCTAGCTCTTTGAAACTTGACACAATAATGTAGCTCCAAGTTCTATCTCAATGGTTTGTTTCCTATTGAAGTAGCCCTAAGCAGAGACTGGCGCAAATCACTTTCATGGAAAGGGTTTGCCAATCTTCCAAAAAACTACGAGTTTCCTGAAATCTCAGCACACATTTTTTCACCCAATCTTGATGACACTTTCAGGTAATAATCAGTACCCCAATCCCACTTGGCTCACCAAATTTCGTTCTTCTAGGTTAATCCGTTCGTTGGCAGTAACAGTTTTAATTTTTAGGTTTCACTCTGTTTTCTCCTATATGGATACATGTAGTTGGAAGTCTAAATCAAACACGGTTTGTGCTAGCTCTTTGAAACTTGACACAATAAAGTAGCTCCAAGTTCTATCTCTATGGTTTGTTTCCTATTAATGTAGCCCTAAGCAGAGACTGGCGCAAATCACTTTCATGGAAAGGGTTTGCCAATCTTCCTAAAAACTACGAGTTTCCTGAAATCTCAGCACACATTTTTTCACCCAATCTTGATGACACTTTCAGGTAATGATCAGTACCCCAATCCCACTTGGCTCACCAAATTTCGTTCTTCTAGGTTAAACCGTTCGTTGGCAGTAACAGTTTTAATTTTTAGGTTTCACTCTGTTTTCTCCTATATGGATACATGTAGTTGGAACTCTAAATCAAACACGGTTTGTGCTAGCTCTTTGAAACTTGACACAATAAAGTAGCTCCAAGTTCTATCTCTATGGTTTATTTCCTATTGATGTAGCCCTAAGCAGAGACTGGCGCAAATCACTTTCATGGAAAGGGGTTGCCAATCTTCCAAAAAACTACGAGTTTCCTGAAATCTCAGCACACATTTTTTCACCCAATTTTGATGACACTTTCAGGTAATGATCAGTACCCCAATCCCACTTGGCTCACCAAATTTCGTTCTTCTAGGTTAAACCGTTCGTTGGCAGTAATAGTTTTAATTTTTAGGTTTCACTCTGTTTTCTCCTATATGGATACATGTAGTTGGAACTATAAATCAAACACGGTTTGTGCTAGCTCTTTGAAACTTGACCCAAGAAAGTAGCTCCAAGTTCTATCTCTATGGTTTGTTTCCTATTGATGTAGCCCTAAGCAGAGACTGGCACAAATCACTTTCATTTACAGGGGTTGCCAAGCTTCCAAAAAACTACAAGTTTCCTGAAATCTCAGCACACATTTTTTCACCCAATCTTGATGACACTTTCAGGTAATGATCAGTACCCCAATCCCACTTGGCTCACCAAATTTCTCTCTTCTAGGTTAAACCGTTCGTTGGCAATAACAGTTTTAATTTTTAGTTTTCACTGTGTTTTCTCCTATATGGATACATGTAGTTGGAACTCTAAATCAAACACGGTTTGTGCTAGCTCTTTGAAACTTGACACAATAAAGTAGCTCCATGTTCTATCTCTATGGTTTGTTTCCTATTGATGTAGCCCTAAGCAGAGACTGGTGCAAATCACTTTCATGGAAAGTGGTTGCCAATCTTCCAAAAAACTACGAGTTTCCTGAAATCTCAGCACACATTTTTTCACCCAATCTTGATGACATTTTCAGGTAATGATCAGTACCCCAATCCCACTTGGCTCACCAAATTTCGTTCTTCTAAGTTAAACCGTTCGTTGGCAGTAACAGTTTTAATTTTTAGGTTTCACTCTGTTATCTCCTATATGGATACATGTAGTTGGAAGTCTAAATCAAACACGGTTTGTGCTAGCTCTTTGAAACTTGACACAATAAAATAGCTCCAAGTTCTATGTCTATAGTTTGTTTCCTATTGATGTAGCCCTAAGCAGAGACTGGCAAAAATCACTTTCATGGAAAGGGGTTGCCAAGCTTACAAAAAACTACGAGTTTCCTGAAATCTCAGCACACATTTTTTCACCCAATCTTGATGACACTTTCAGGTAAAGATCAGTACCCCAATCCCACTTGGCTCACCAAATTTCGTTCTTCTAGGTTAATCCGTTCGTTGGCAGTAACAGTTTTAATTTTTAGGTTTCACTCTGTTTTCTCCTATATGGATACATGTAGTTGGAAGTCTAAATCAAACACGGTTTGTGCTAGCTCTTTGAAACTTGACACAATAAAGTAGCTCCAAGTTCTATCTCTATGGTTTGTTTCCTATTGATGTAGCCCTAAGCAGAGACTGGCGCAAATCACTTTCATGGAAAGGGTTTGCCAATCTTCCAAAAAACTACGAGTTTCCTGAAATCTCAGCACACATTTTTTCACCCAATCTTGATGACACTTTCAGGTAATGATCAGTACCCCAATCCCACTTGGCTCACCAAATTTCGTTCTTCTAGGTTAAACCGTTCGTTGGCAGTAACAGTTTTAATTTTTAGGTTTCACTCTGTTTTCTCCTATATGGATACATGTAGTTGGAACTCTAAATCAAACACGGTTTGTGCTAGCTCTTTGAAACTTGACACAATAAAGTAGCTCCAAGTTCTATCTCTATGGTTTATTTCCTATTGATGTAGCCCTAAGCAGAGACTGGCGCAAATCACTTTCATGGAAAGGGGTTGCCAATCTTCCAAAAAACTACGAGTTTCCTGAAATCTCAGCACACATTTTTTCACCCAATTTTGATGACACTTTCAGGTAATGATCAGTACCCCAATCCCACTTGGCTCACCAAATTTCGTTCTTCTAGGTTAAACCGTTCGTTGGCAGTAATAGTTTTAATTTTTAGGTTTCACTCTGTTTTCTCCTATATGGATACATGTAGTTGGAACTATAAATCAAACACGGTTTGTGCTAGCTCTTTGAAACTTGACCCAAGAAAGTAGCTCCAAGTTCTATCTCTATGGTTTGTTTCCTATTGATGTAGCCCTAAGCAGAGACTGGCACAAATCACTTTCATTTACAGGGGTTGCCAAGCTTCCAAAAAACTACAAGTTTCCTGAAATCTCAGCACACATTTTTTCACCCAATCTTGATGACACTTTCAGGTAATGATCAGTACCCCAATCCCACTTGGCTCACCAAATTTCTCTCTTCTAGGTTAAACCGTTCGTTGGCAATAACAGTTTTAATTTTTAGTTTTCACTGTGTTTTCTCCTATATGGATACATGTAGTTGGAACTCTAAATCAAACACGGTTTGTGCTAGCTCTTTGAAACTTGACACAATAAAGTAGCTCCATGTTCTCTCTCTATGGTTTGTTTCCTATTGATGTAGCCCTAAGCAGAGACTGGTGCAAATCACTTTCATGGATAGGGGTTGCCAATCTTCCAAAAAACTACGAGTTTCCTGAAATCTCAGCACACATTTTTTCACCCAATCTTGATGACACTTTCAGGTAATGATCAGTACCCCAATCCCACTTGGCTCACCAAATTTCGTTCTTCTAGGTTAAACCGTTCGTTGGCAGTAACAGTTTTAATTTTTAGGTTTCACTCTGTTATCTCCTATATGGATACATGTAGTTGGAAGTCTAAATCAAACACGGTTTGTGCTAGCTCTTTGAAACTTGACACAATAAAATAGCTCCAAGTTCTATGTCTATAGTTTGTTTCCTATTGATGTAGCCCTAAGCAGAGACTGGCACAAATCACTTTCATTTACAGGGGTTGCCAAGCTTCCAAAAAACTACAAGTTTCCTGAAATCTCAGCACACATTTTTTCACCCAATCTTGATGACACTTTCAGGTAATGATCAGTACCCCAATCCCACTTGGCTCACCAAATTTCGTTCTTCTAGGTTAAACCATTCGTTGGCAGTAACAGTTTTAATTTTTAGGTTTCACTCTGTTTTCTCCTATATGGATACATGTAGTTGGAAGTCTAAATCAAACACGGTTTGTGCTAGCTGTTTGAAACTTGACACAATAAAGTAGCTCCAAGTTCTATCTCTATGGTTTGTTTCCTATTGATGTAGCACTAAGCAAAGACTGGTGCAAATCACTTGCATGGAAAGGGGTTGCCAGTCTTCCAAAAAACTACGAGTTTCCTGAAATCTCAGCACACATTTTTTCACCCAATCTTGATGACACTTTCAGGTAATGATCAGTACAACAAATCCCACTTGGCTCACCAAATTTCGTTCTTCTAGGTTAAACCGTTCGTTGGCAGTAACAGTTTTAATTTTTAGGTTTCACTCTGTTTTCTCCTATATGGATACATGTAGTTGGAAGTCTAAATCAAACACGGTTTGTGCTAGCTCTTTGAAACTTGAAACAATAAAGTAGCTCCAAGTTCTATCTCTATGGTTTGTTTCCTATTGATGTAGCCCTAAGCAGAGACTGGCACAAATCACTTTCATTTACAGAGGTTGCCAAGCCTCCAAAAAACTACGAGTTTCCTGAAATCTCAGCACACATTTTTTCACCCAATCTTGATGACACTTTCAGGTAATGATCAGTACCCCAATCCCACTTGGCTCACCAAATATCGTTCTTCTAGGTTAAACCGTTCGTTGGCAGTAACAGTTTTAATTTTTAGGTTTCACTCTGTTATCTCCTATATGGATACATGTAGTTGGAAGTCTAAATCAAACACGGTTTGTGCTAGCTCTTTGAAACTTGACACAATAAAGTAGCTCCAAGTTCTATCTCAATGGTTTGTTTCCTATTGATGTAGCCCTAAGCAGAGACTGGCGCAAATCACTTTCATGGAATGTGTTTGCCAATCTCCAAAAAACTACGAGTTTCCTGAAATCTCAGCACACATTTTTTCACCCAATCTTGATGACACTTTCAGGTAATAATCAGTACCCCAATCCCACTTGGCTCACCAAATTTCGTTCTTCTAGGTTAATCCGTTCGTTGGCAGTAACAGTTTTAATTTTTAGGTTTCACTCTGTTTTCTCCTATATGGATACATGTAGTTGGAAGTCTAAATCAAACACGGTTTGTGCTAGCTCTTTGAAACTTGACACAATAAAGTAGCTCCAAGTTCTATCTCTATGGTTTGTTTCCTATTGATGTAGCACTAAGCAGAGACTGGCGCAAATCACTTTCATGGAAAGGGGTTGCCAATCTTCCAAAAAACTACAAGTTTCCTGAAATCTCAGCACACATTTTTTCACCCAATCTTGATGACACTTTCAGGTAATGATCAGTACCCCAATCCCACTTGGCTCACCAAATTTCTCTCTTCTAGGTTAAACCGTTCTTTGGCAGTAACAGTTTTAATTTTTAGGTTTCACTCTGTTATCTCCTATATTTATACATGTAGTTGGAAGTCTAAATCAAACATGGTTTGTGCTAGCTCTTTGAAACTTGACACAATAAAGTAGCTCCAAGTTCTATCTCAATGGTTTGTTTCCTATTGATGTAGCCCTAAGCAGAGACTGGCGCAAATCACATTCATGGAAAGGGTTTGCCAATCTTCCAAAAAACTACCAGTTTCCTGAAATCTCAGCACACATTTTTTCACCCAATCTTGATGACACTTTCAGGTAATGATCAGTACCCCAATCCCACTTGGCTCACCAAATTTCGTTCTTCTAGGTTAAACCGTTCGTTGGCAGTAACAGTTTTAATTTTTAGGTTTCACTCTGTTTTCTCCTATATGGATACATGTAGTTGGAACTCTAAATCAAACACGGTTTGTGCTAGCTCTTTGAAACTTGACACAATAAAGTAGCTCCAAGTTCTATCTCTATGGTTTATTTCCTATTGATGTAGCCCTAAGCAGAGACTGGCGCAAATCACTTTCATGGAAATGGGTTGCCAATCTTCCAAAAAACTACGAGTTTCCTGAAATCTCAGCACACATTTTTTCACCCAATTTTGATGACACTTTCAGGTAATGATCAGTACCCCAATCCCACTTGGCTCACCAAATTTCGTTCTTCTAGGTTAAACCGTTCGTTGGCAGTAATAGTTTTAATTTTTAGGTTTCACTCTGTTTTCTCCTATATGGATACATGTAGTTGGAACTATAAATCAAACACGGTTTGTGCTAGCTCTTTGAAACTTGACCCAAGAAAGTAGCTCCAAGTTCTATCTCTATGGTTTGTTTCCTATTGATGTAGCCCTAAGCAGAGACTGGCACAAATCACTTTCATTTACAGGGGTTGCCAAGCTTCCAAAAAACTACAAGTTTCCTGAAATCTCAGCACACATTTTTTCACCCAATCTTGATGACACTTTCAGGTAATGATCAGTACCCCAATCCCACTTGGCTCACCAAATTTCTCTCTTCTAGGTTAAACCGTTCGTTGGCAATAACAGTTTTAATTTTTAGTTTTCACTGTGTTTTCTCCTATATGGATACATGTAGTTGGAACTCTAAATCAAACACGGTTTGTGCTAGCTCTTTGAAACTTGACACAATAAAGTAGCTCCATGTTCTATCTCTATGGTTTGTTTCCTATTGATGTAGCCCTAAGCAGAGACTGGTGCAAATCACTTTCATGGAAAGTGGTTGCCAATCTTCCAAAAAACTACGAGTTTCCTGAAATCTCAGCACACATTTTTTCACCCAATCTTGATGACATTTTCAGGTAATGATCAGTACCCCAATCCCACTTGGCTCACCAAATTTCGTTCTTCTAGGTTAAACCGTTCGTTGGCAGTAACAGTTTTAATTTTTAGGTTTCACTCTGTTATCTCCTATATGGATACATGTAGTTGGAAGTCTAAATCAAACACGGTTTGTGCTAGCTCTTTGAAACTTGACACAATAAAATAGCTCCAAGTTCTATGTCTATAGTTTGTTTCCTATTGATGTAGCCCTAAGCAGAGACTGGCAAAAATCACTTTCATGGAAAGGGGTTGCCAAGCTTACAAAAAACTACGAGTTTCCTGAAATCTCAGCACACATTTTTTCACCCAATCTTGATGACACTTTCAGGTAATGATCAGTACCCCAATCCCACTTGGCTCACCAAATTTCGTTCTTCTAGGTTAAACCGTTCGTTGGCAGTAACAGTTTTAATTTTTAGGTTTCACTCTGTTTTCTCCTATATGGATACATGTAGTTGGAAGTCTAAATCAAACACGGTTTGTGCTAGCTCTTTGAAACTTGACCCAAGAAAGTAGCTCCAAGTTCTATCTCTATGGTTTGTTTCCTATTGATGTAGCCCTAAGCAAAGACTGGTGCAAATCACTTTCATGGAAAGGGGTTGCCAATCTTCCAAAAAACTACGAGTTTCCTGAAATCTCAGCACACATTTTTTCACCCAATCTTGATGACACTTTCAGGTAATGATCAGTACAACAAATCCCACTTGGCTCACCAAATTTCGTTCTTCTAGGTTAAACCGTTCGTTGGCAGTAATAGTTTTAATTTTTAGGTTTCACTCTGTTTTCTCCTATATGGATACATGTAGTTGGAACTATAAATCAAACACGGTTTGTGCTAGCTCTTTGAAACTTGACCCAAGAAAGTAGCTCCAAGTTCTATCTCTATGGTTTGTTTCCTATTGATGTAGCCCTAAGCAGAGACTGGCACAAATGACTTTCATTTACAGGGGTTGCCAAGCTTCCAAAAAACTACAAGTTTCCTGAAATCTCAGCACACATTTTTTCACCCAATCTTGATGACACTTTCAGGTAATGATCAGTACCCCAATCCCACTTGGCTCACCAAATTTCTCTCTTCTAGGTTAAACCGTTCGTTGGCAATAACAGTTTTAATTTTTAGTTTTCACTGTGTTTTCTCCTATATGGATACATGTAGTTGGAACTCTAAATCAAACACGGTTTGTGCTAGCTCTTTGAAACTTGACACAATAAAGTAGCTCCATGTTCTATCTCTATGGTTTGTTTCCTATTGATGTAGCCCTAAGCAGAGACTGGTGCAAATCACTTTCATGGAAAGGGGTTGCCAATCTTCCAAAAAACTACGAGTTTCCTGAAATCTCAGCACACATTTTTTCACCCAATCTTGATGACACTTTCAGGTAATGATCAGTACCCCAATCCCACTTGGCTCACCAAATTTCGTTCTTCTAGGTTAAACCGTTCGTTGGCAGTAACAGTTTTAATTTTTAGGTTTCACTCTGTTATCTCCTATATGGATACATGTAGTTGGAAGTCTAAATCAAACACGGTTTGTGCTAGCTCTTTGAAACTTGACACAATAAAATAGCTCCAAGTTCTATGTCTATAGTTTGTTTCCTATTGATGTAGCCCTAAGCAGAGACTGGCACAAATCACTTTCATTTACAGGGGTTGCCAAGCTTCCAAAAAACTACAAGTTTCCTGAAATCTCAGCACAATTTTTTCACCCAATCTTGATGACACTTTCAGGTAATGATCAGTACCCCAATCCCACTTGGCTCACCAAATTTCGTTCTTCTAGGTTAAACCGTTCGTTGGCAGTAACAGTTTTAATTTTTAGGTTTCACTCTGTTTTCTCCTATATGGATACATGTAGTTGGAAGTCTAAATCAAACACGGTTTGTGCTAGCTCTTTGAAACTTGACACAATAAAGTAGCTCCAAGTTCTATCTCTATGGTTTGTTTCCTATTGATGTAGCACTAAGCAAAGACTGGTGCAAATCACTTTCATGGAAAGGGGTTGCCAGTCTTCCAAAAAACTACGAGTTTCCTGAAATCTCAGCACACATTTTTTCACCCAATCTTGATGACACTTTCAGGTAATGATCAGTACAACAAATCCCACTTGGCTCACCAAATTTCGTTCTTCTAGGTTAAACCGTTCGTTGGCAGTAACAGTTTTAATTTTTAGGTTTCACTCTGTTTTCTCCTATATGGATACATGTAGTTGGAAGTCTAAATCAAACACGGTTTGTGCTAGCTCTTTGAAACTTGAAACAATAAAGTAGCTCCAAGTTCTATCTCTATGGTTTGTTTCCTATTGATGTAGCCCTAAGCAGAGACTGGCACAAATCACTTTCATTTACAGAGGTTGCCAAGCCTCCAAAAAACTACGAGTTTCCTGAAATCTCAGCACACATTTTTTCACCCAATCTTGATGACACTTTCAGGTAATGATCAGTACCCCAATCCCACTTGGCTCACCAAATATCGTTCTTCTAGGTTAAACCGTTCGTTGGCAGTAACAGTTTTAATTTTTAGGTTTCACTCTGTTATCTCCTATATGGATACATGTAGTTGGAAGTCTAAATCAAACATGGTTTGTGCTAGCTCTTTGAAACTTGACACAATAAAGTAGCTCCAAGTTCTATCTCAATGTTTTGTTTCCTATTGATGTAGCCCTAAGCAGAGACTGGCGCAAATCACTTTCATGGAATGTGTTTGCCAATCTCCAAAAAACTACGAGTTTCCTGAAATCTCAGCACACATTTTTTCACCCAATCTTGATGACACTTTCAGGTAATAATCAGTACCCCAATCCCACTTGGCTCACCAAATTTCGTTCTTCTAGGTTAATCCGTTCGTTGGCAGTAACAGTTTTAATTTTTAGGTTTCACTCTGTTTTCTCCTATATGGATACATGTAGTTGGAAGTCTAAATCAAACACGGTTTGTGCTAGCTCTTTGAAACTTGACACAATAAAGTAGCTCCAAGTTCTATCTCTATGGTTTGTTTCCTATTGATGTAGCCCTAAGCAGAGACTGGCACAAATGACTTTCATTTACAGGGGTTGCCAAGCTTCCAAAAAACTACAAGTTTCCTGAAATCTCAGCACACATTTTTTCACCCAATCTTGATGACACTTTCAGGTAATGATCAGTACCCCAATCCCACTTGGCTCACCAAATTTCTCTCTTCTAGGTTAAACCGTTCGTTGGCAATAACAGTTTTAATTTTTAGTTTTCACTGTGTTTTCTCCTATATGGATACATGTAGTTGGAACTCTAAATCAAACACGGTTTGTGCTAGCTCTTTGAAACTTGACACAATAAAGTAGCTCCATGTTCTATCTCTATGGTTTGTTTCCTATTGATGTAGCCCTAAGCAGAGACTGGTGCAAATCACTTTCATGGAAAGGGGTTGCCAATCTTCCAAAAAACTACGAGTTTCCTGAAATCTCAGCACACATTTTTTCACCCAATCTTGATGACACTTTCAGGTAATGATCAGTACCCCAATCCCACTTGGCTCACCAAATTTCGTTCTTCTAGGTTAAACCGTTCGTTGGCAGTAACAGTTTTAATTTTTAGGTTTCACTCTGTTATCTCCTATATGGATACATGTAGTTGGAAGTCTAAATCAAACACGGTTTGTGCTAGCTCTTTGAAACTTGACACAATAAAATAGCTCCAAGTTCTATGTCTATAGTTTGTTTCCTATTGATGTAGCCCTAAGCAGAGACTGGCACAAATCACTTTCATTTACAGGGGTTGCCAAGCTTCCAAAAAACTACAAGTTTCCTGAAATCTCAGCACAATTTTTTCACCCAATCTTGATGACACTTTCAGGTAATGATCAGTACCCCAATCCCACTTGGCTCACCAAATTTCGTTCTTCTAGGTTAAACCGTTCGTTGGCAGTAACAGTTTTAATTTTTAGGTTTCACTCTGTTTTCTCCTATATGGATACATGTAGTTGGAAGTCTAAATCAAACACGGTTTGTGCTAGCTCTTTGAAACTTGACACAATAAAGTAGCTCCAAGTTCTATCTCTATGGTTTGTTTCCTATTGATGTAGCACTAAGCAAAGACTGGTGCAAATCACTTTCATGGAAAGGGGTTGCCAGTCTTCCAAAAAACTACGAGTTTCCTGAAATCTCAGCACACATTTTTTCACCCAATCTTGATGACACTTTCAGGTAATGATCAGTACAACAAATCCCACTTGGCTCACCAAATTTCGTTCTTCTAGGTTAAACCGTTCGTTGGCAGTAACAGTTTTAATTTTTAGGTTTCACTCTGTTTTCTCCTATATGGATACATGTAGTTGGAAGTCTAAATCAAACACGGTTTGTGCTAGCTCTTTGAAACTTGAAACAATAAAGTAGCTCCAAGTTCTATCTCTATGGTTTGTTTCCTATTGATGTAGCCCTAAGCAGAGACTGGCACAAATCACTTTCATTTACAGAGGTTGCCAAGCCTCCAAAAAACTACGAGTTTCCTGAAATCTCAGCACACATTTTTTCACCCAATCTTGATGACACTTTCAGGTAATGATCAGTACCCCAATCCCACTTGGCTCACCAAATATCGTTCTTCTAGGTTAAACCGTTCGTTGGCAGTAACAGTTTTAATTTTTAGGTTTCACTCTGTTATCTCCTATATGGATACATGTAGTTGGAAGTCTAAATCAAACATGGTTTGTGCTAGCTCTTTGAAACTTGACACAATAAAGTAGCTCCAAGTTCTATCTCAATGTTTTGTTTCCTATTGATGTAGCCCTAAGCAGAGACTGGCGCAAATCACTTTCATGGAATGTGTTTGCCAATCTCCAAAAAACTACGAGTTTCCTGAAATCTCAGCACACATTTTTTCACCCAATCTTGATGACACTTTCAGGTAATAATCAGTACCCCAATCCCACTTGGCTCACCAAATTTCGTTCTTCTAGGTTAATCCGTTCGTTGGCAGTAACAGTTTTAATTTTTAGGTTTCACTCTGTTTTCTCCTATATGGATACATGTAGTTGGAAGTCTAAATCAAACACGGTTTGTGCTAGCTCTTTGAAACTTGACACAATAAAGTAGCTCCAAGTTCTATCTCTATGGTTTGTTTCCTATTGATGTAGCACTAAGCAGAGACTGGCGCAAATCACTTTCATGGAAAGGGGTTGCCAATCTTCCAAAAAACTACAAGTTTCCTGAAATCTCAGCACACATTTTTTCACCCAATCTTGATGACACTTTCAGGTAATGATCAGTACCCCAATCCCACTTGGCTCACCAAATTTCTCTCTTCTAGGTTAAACCGTTCTTTGGCAGTAACAGTTTTAATTTTTAGGTTTCACTCTGTTATCTCCTATATTTATACATGTAGTTGGAAGTCTAAATCAAACATGGTTTGTGCTAGCTCTTTGAAACTTGACACAATAAAGTAGCTCCAAGTTCTATCTCAATGGTTTGTTTCCTATTGATGTAGCCCTAAGCAGAGACTGGTGCAAATCACTTTCATTTAAAGGGGTTGCCAAGCTTCCAAAAAACTACGAATTTCCTGAAATCTCAGCACACATTTTTTCACCCAATCTTGATGACACTATCAGGTAATGATCAGTACCCCAATCCCACTTGGCTCACCAAATTTCGTTCTTCTAGGTTAAACCGTTCGTTGGCAGTAACAGTTTTAATTTTTAGGTTTCACTCTGTTATCTCCTATATGGATACATGTACTTGGAAGTCTAAATCAAACACGGTTTGTGCTAGCTCTTTGAAACTTGACACAATAAAGTAGCTCCAAGTTCTATCTCAATGGTTTGTTTCCTATTGATGTAGCCTTAAGCAGAGACTGGCGCAAATCACTTTCATGGAAAGGGTTTGCCAATCTTCCAAAAAACTACGAGTTTCCTGAAATCTCAGCACACATTTTTTCACCCAATCTTGATGACACTTTCAGGTAATGATCAGTACCCCAATCCCACTTGGCTCACCAAATTTCGTTCTTCTAGGTTAAACGGTTCGTTGGCAGTAACAGTTTTAATTTTTAGGTTTCACTCTGTTTTCTCCTATATGGATACATGTAGTTGGAACTCTAAATCAAACACGGTTTGTGCTAGCTCTTTGAAACTTGACACAATAAAGTAGCTCCAAGTTCTATCTCTATGGTTTGTTTCCTATTGATGTAGCCCTAAGCAGAGACTGGCGCAAATCACTTTCATGGAAAGGGGTTGCCAATCTCCAAAAAACTACGAGTTTCCTGAAATCTCAGCACACATTTTTTCACCCAATCTTGATGACACTTTCAGGTAATGATCAGTACCCCAATCCCACTTGGCTCACCAAATTTCGTTCTTCTAGGTTAATCCGTTCGTTGGCAGTAACAGTTTTAATTTTTAGGTTTCACTCTGTTTTCTCCTATATGGATACATGTAGTTGGAAGTCTAAATCAAACACGGTTTGTGCTAGCTCTTTGAAACTTGACACAATAAAGTAGCTCCAAGTTCTATCTCTATGGTTTGTTTCCTATTGATGTAGCCCTAAGCAGAGACTGGCGCAAATCACTTTCATGGAAAGTGTTTGCCAATCTCCAAAAAACTACGAGTTTCCTGAAATCTCAGCACACATTTTTTCACCCAATCTTGATGACACTTTCAGGTAATAATCAGTACCCCAATCCCACTTGGCTCACCAAATTTCGTTCTTCTAGGTTAATCCGTTCGTTGGCAGTAACAGTTTTAATTTTTAGTTTTCACTGTGTTTTCTCCTATATGGATACATGTAGTTGGAAGTCTAAATCAAACACGGTTTGTGCTAGCTCTTTGAAACTTGACACAATAAAGTAGCTCCAAGTTCTATCTCAATGCTTTGTTTCCTATTGATGTAGCCCTAAGCAGAGACTGGCGCAAATCACATTCATGGAAAGGGTTTGCCAATCTTCCAAAAAACTACAAGTTTCCTGAAATCTCAGCACACATTTTTTCACCCAATCTTGATGACACTTTCAGGTAATGATCAGTACCCCAATCCCACTTGGCTCACCAAATTTCTCTCTTCTAGGTTAAACCGTTCTTTGGCAGTAACAGTTTTAATTTTTAGGTTTCACTCTGTTATCTCCTATATTTATACATGTAGTTGGAAGTCTAAATCAAACATGGTTTGTGCTAGCTCTTTGAAACTTGACACAATAAAGTAGCTCCAAGTTCTATCTCAATGGTTTGTTTCCTATTGATGTAGCCCTAAGCAGAGACTGGTGCAAATCACTTTCATTTAAAGGGGTTGCCAAGCTTCCAAAAAACTACGAATTTCCTGAAGTCTCAGCACACATTTTTTCACCCAATCTTGATGACACTATCAGGTAATGATCAGTACCCCAATCCCACTTGGCTCACCAAATTTCGTTCTTCTAGGTTAAACCGTTCGTTGGCAGTAACAGTTTTAATTTTTAGGTTTCACTCTGTTATCTCCTATATGGATACATGTACTTGGAAGTCTAAATCAAACACGGTTTGTGCTAGCTCTTTGAAACTTGACACAATAAAGTAGCTCCAAGTTCTATCTCAATGGTTTGTTTCCTATTGATGTAGCCTTAAGCAGAGACTGGCGCAAATCACTTTCATGGAAAGGGTTTGCCAATCTTCCAAAAAACTACGAGTTTCCTGAAATCTCAGCACACATTTTTTCACCCAATCTTGATGACACTTTCAGGTAATGATCAGTACCCCAATCCCACTTGGCTCACCAAATTTCGTTCTTCTAGGTTAAACGGTTCGTTGGCAGTAACAGTTTTAATTTTTAGGTTTCACTCTGTTTTCTCCTATATGGATACATGTAGTTGGAACTCTAAATCAAACACGGTTTGTGCTAGCTCTTTGAAACTTGACACAATAAAGTAGCTCCAAGTTCTATCTCTATGGTTTGTTTCCTATTGATGTAGCCCTAAGCAGAGACTGGCGCAAATCACTTTCATGGAAAGGGGTTGCCAATCTCCAAAAAACTACGAGTTTCCTGAAATCTCAGCACACATTTTTTCACCCAATCTTGATGACACTTTCAGGTAATGATCAGTACCCCAATCCCACTTGGCTCACCAAATTTCGTTCTTCTAGGTTAATCCGTTCGTTGGCAGTAACAGTTTTAATTTTTAGGTTTCACTCTGTTTTCTCCTATATGGATACATGTAGTTGGAAGTCTAAATCAAACACGGTTTGTGCTAGCTCTTTGAAACTTGACACAATAAAGTAGCTCCAAGTTCTATCTCTATGGTTTGTTTCCTATTGATGTAGCCCTAAGCAGAGACTGGCGCAAATCACTTTCATGGAAAGTGTTTGCCAATCTCCAAAAAACTACGAGTTTCCTGAAATCTCAGCACACATTTTTTCACCCAATCTTGATGACACTTTCAGGTAATAATCAGTACCCCAATCCCACTTGGCTCACCAAATTTCGTTCTTCTAGGTTAATCCGTTCGTTGGCAGTAACAGTTTTAATTTTTAGTTTTCACTGTGTTTTCTCATATATGGATACATGTAGTTGGAAGTCTAAATCAAACACGGTTTGTGCTAGCTCTTTGAAACTTGACACAATAAAGTAGCTCCAAGTTCTATCTCAATGCTTTGTTTCCTATTGATGTAGCCCTAAGCAGAGACTGGCGCAAATCACATTCATGGAAAGGGTTTGCCAATCTTCCAAAAAACTACAAGTTTCCTGAAATCTCAGCACACATTTTTTCACCCAATCTTGATGACACTTTCAGGTAATGATCAGTACCCCAATCCCACTTGGCTCACCAAATTTCTCTCTTCTAGGTTAAACCGTTCTTTGGCAGTAACAGTTTTAATTTTTAGGTTTCACTCTGTTATCTCCTATATTTATACATGTAGTTGGAAGTCTAAATCAAACATGGTTTGTGCTAGCTCTTTGAAACTTGACACAATAAAGTAGCTCCAAGTTCTATCTCAATGGTTTGTTTCCTATTGATGTAGCCCTAAGCAGAGACTGGCGCAAATCACATTCATGGAAAGGGTTTGCCAATCTTCCAAAAAACTACGAGTTTCCTGAAATCTCAGCACACATTTTTTCACCCAATCTTGATGACACTTTTAGGTAATGATCAGTACCCCAATCCCACTTGGCTCACCAAATTTCGTTCTTCTAGGTTAAACCGTTCGTTGGCAGTAACAGTTTTAATTTTTAGGTTTCACTCTGTTTTCTCCTATATGGATACATGTAGTTGGAAGTCTAAATCAAACACGGTTTGTGCTAGCTCTTTGAAACTTGACACAATAAAGTAGCTCCAAGTTCTATCTCTATGGTTTGTTTCCTATTGATGTAGCCCTAAGCAGAGACTGGCACAAATCACTTTCATTTACAGGAGTTGCCAAGCTTCCAAAAAACTACGAGTTTCCTGAAATCTCAGCACACATTTTTTCACCCAATCTTGATGACACTTTCAGGTAATGATCAGTACCCCAATCCCACTTGGCTCACCAAATTTCGTTCTTCTAGGTTAAACGGTTCGTTGGCAGTAACAGTTTTAATTTTTAGGTTTCACTCTGTTTTCTCCTATATGGATACATGTAGTTGGAAGTCTAAATCAAACACGGTTTGTGCTAGCTCTTTGAAACTTGACACAATAAAGTAGCTCCAAGTTCTATCTCTATGGTTTGTTTCCTATTGATGTAGCCCTAAGCAGAGACTGGCGCAAATCACTTTCATGGAAAGTGTTTGCCAATCTCCAAAAAACTACGAGTTTCCTGAAATCTCAGCACACATTTTTTCACCCAATCTTGATGACACTTTCAGGTAATAATCAGTACCCCAATCCCACTTGGCTCACCAAATTTCGTTCTTCTAGGTTAATCCGTTCGTTGGCAGTAACAGTTTTAATTTTTAGGTTTCACTCTGTTTTCTCCTATATGGATACATGTAGTTGGAAGTCTAAATCAAACACGGTTTGTGCTAGCTCTTTGAAACTTGACACAATAAAGTAGCTCCAAGTTCTATCTCAATGCTTTGTTTCCTATTGATGTAGCCCTAAGCAGAGACTGGCGCAAATCACATTCATGGAAAGGGTTTGCCAATCTTCCAAAAAACTACAAATTTCCTGAAATCTCAGCACACATTTTTTCACCCAATCTTGATGACACTTTCAGGTAATGATCAGTACCCCAATCCCACTTGGCTCACCAAATTTCTCTCTTCTAGGTTAAACCGTTCTTTGGCAGTAACAGTTTTAATTTTTAGGTTTCACTCTGTTATCTCCTATATTTATACATGTAGTTGGAAGTCTAAATCAAACATGGTTTGTGCTAGCTCTTTGAAACTTGACACAATAAAGTAGCTCCAAGTTCTATCTCAATGGTTTGTTTCCTATTGATGTAGCCCTAAGCAGAGACTGGCGCAAATCACATTCATGGAAAGGGTTTGCCAATCTTCCAAAAAACTACGAGTTTCCTGAAATCTCAGCACACATTTTTTCACCCAATCTTGATGACACTTTTAGGTAATGATCAGTACCCCAATCCCACTTGGCTCACCAAATTTCGTTCTTCTAGGTTAAACCGTTCGTTGGCAGTAACAGTTTTAATTTTTAGGTTTCACTCTGTTTTCTCCTATATGGATACATGTAGTTGGAAGTCTAAATCAAACACGGTTTGTGCTAGCTCTTTGAAACTTGACACAATAAAGTAGCTCCAAGTTCTATCTCTATGGTTTGTTTCCTATTGATGTAGCCCTAAGCAGAGACTGGCACAAATCACTTTCATTTACAGGGGTTGCCAAGCTTCCAAAAAACTACGAGTTTCCTGAAATCTCAGCACACATTTTTTCACCCAATCTTGATGACACTTTCAGGTAATGATCAGTACCCCAATCCCACTTGGCTCACCAAATTTTGTTCTTCTAGGTTAAACGGTTCGTTGGCAGTAACAGTTTTAATTTTTAGGTTTCACTCTGTTTTCTCCTATATGGATACATGTAGTTGGAACTCTAAATCAAACACGGTTTGTGCTAGCTCTATGAAACTTGACACAATAAAGTAGCTCCAAGTTCTATCTCTATGGTTTGTTTCCTATTGATGTAGCCCTAAGCAGAGACTGGCGCAAATCACTTTCATTTAAAGGGGTTGCCAAGCTGCCAAAAAACTACGAGTTTCCTGAAATCTCAGCACACATTTTTTCACCCAATATTGATGACACTTTCAGGTAATGATCAGTACCCCAATCCCACTTGGCTCTCCAAATTTCGTTCTTCTAGGTTAAACCGTTCGTTGGCAGTAACAGTTTTAATTTTTAGGTTTCACTCTGTTTTCTCCTATATGGATACATGTAGTTGGAAGTCTAAATCAAACACGGTTTGTGCTAGCTCTTTGAAACTTGACACAATAAAGTAGCTCCAAGTTCTATCTCTATGGTTTGTTTCCTATTGATGTAGCCCTAGACAGAGACTGGCGCAAATCACTTTCATGGAAAGGGGTTGCCAAGCTTCCAAAAAACTACGAGTTTCCTGAAATCTCAGCACACATTTTTTCACCCAATCTTGATGACACTTTCAGGTAATGGTCAGTACCCCAATCCCACTTGGCTCACCAAATTTCTCTCTTCTAGGTTAAACCGTTCGTTGGCAGTAACAGTTTTAATTTTTAGTTTTCACTGTGTTTTCTCCTATATGTATACATGTAGTTGGAACTCTAAATCAAACACGGTTTGTGCTAGCTCTTTGAAACTTGACACAATAAAGTAGCTCCATGTTCTATCCCTATGGTTTGTTTCCTATTGATGTAGCCCTAAGCAGAGACTGGTGCAAATCACTTTCATTTAAAGGGGTTGCCAAGCTTCCAAAAAACTACGAATTTCCTGAAATCTCAGCACACATTTTTTCACCCAATCTTGATGACACTATCAGGTAATGATCAGTACCCCAATCCCACTTGGCTCACCAAATTTCGTTCTTCTAGGTTAAACCGTTCGTTGGCAGTAACAGTTTTAATTTTTAGGTTTCACTCTGTTATCTCCTATATGGATACATGTACTTGGAAGTCTAAATCAAACACGGTTTGTGCTAGCTCTTTGAAACTTGACACAATAAAGTAGCTCCAAGTTCTATCTCAATGGTTTGTTTCCTATTGATGTAGCCCTAAGCAGAGACTGGCGCAAATCACTTTCATGGAAAGGGTTTGCCAATCTTCCAAAAAACTACGAGTTTCCTGAAATCTCAGCACACATTTTTTCACCCAATCTTGATGACACTTTCAGGTAATGATCAGTACCCCAATCCCATTTGGCTCACCAAATTTCGTTCTTCTAGGTTAAACCGTTCGTTGGCAGTAACAGTTTTAATTTTTAGGTTTCACTCTGTTTTCTCCTATATGGATACATGTAGTTGGAAGTCTAAATCAAACACGGTTTGTGCTAGCTCTTTGAAACTTGACACAATAAAGTAGCTCCAAGTTCTATCTCTATGGTTTGTTGCCTATTGATGTAGCCCTAAGCAGAGACTGGCGCAAATCTCTTTCATGGAAAGGGGTTGCCAATCTTCCAAAAAACTACGAGTTTCCTGAAATCTCAGCACACATTTTTTCACCCAATCTTGATAACACTTTCAGGTAATGATCAGTACCCCAATCCCACTTGGCTCACCAAATTTTGTTCTTCTAGGTTAAACCGTTCGTTGGCAGTAACAGTTTTAATTTTTAGGTTTCACTCTGTTTTCTCCTATATGGATACATGTAGTTGAAACTCTAAATCCAACACGGTTTGTGCTAGCTCTTTGAAACTTGACACAAGAAAGTAGCTCCAAGTTCTATCTCTATGGTTTGTTTCCTATTGATGTAGCCCTAAGCAGAGACTGGCACAAATCACTTTCATTTACAGGGGTTGCCAAGCTTCCAAAAAACTACGAGTTTCCTGAAATCTCAGCACACATTTTTTCACCCAATCTTGATGACACTTTCAGGTAATGATCAGTACCCCAATCCCACTTGGCTCACCAAATTTCGTTCTTCTATGTTAAACGGTTCGTTGGCAGTAACAGTTTTAATTTTTAGGTTTCACTCTGTTTTCTCCTATATGGATACATGTAGTTGGAACTCTAAATCAAACACGGTTTGTGCTAGCTCTTTGAAACTTGACACAATAAAGTAGCTCCAAGTTCTATCTCTATGGTTTGTTTCCTATTGATGTAGCCCTAAGCAGAGACTGGCGCAAATCACTTTCATGGAAAGGGGTTGCCAATCTCCAAAAAACTACGAGTTTCCTGAAATCACAGCACACATTTTTTCACCCAATCTTGATGACACTTTCAGGTAATAATCAGTACCCCAATCCCACTTGGCTCACCAAATTTCGTTCTTCTAGGTTAATCCGTTCGTTGGCAGTAACAGTTTTAATTTTTAGGTTTCACTCTGTTTTCTCCTATATGGATACATGTAGTTGGAAGTCTAAATCAAACACGGTTTGTGCTAGCTCTTTGAAACTTGACACAATAAAGTAGCTCCAAGTTCTATCTCTATGGTTTGTTTCCTATTGATGTAGCCCTAAGCAGAGACTGGCGCAAATCACTTTCATGGAAAGTGTTTGCCAATCTCCAAAAAACTACGAGTTTCCTGAAATCTCAGCACACATTTTTTCACCCAATCTTGATGACACTTTCAGGTAATAATCAGTACCCCAATCCCACTTGGCTCACCAAATTTCGTTCTTCTAGGTTAATCCGTTCGTTGGCAGTAACAGTTTTAATTTTTAGGTTTCACTCTGTTTTCTCCTATATGGATACATGTAGTTGGAAGTCTAAATCAAACACGGTTTGTGCTAGCTCTTTGAAACTTGACACAATAAAGTAGCTCCAAGTTCTATCTCTATGGTTTGTTTCCTATTGATGTAGCCCTAAGCAGAGACTGGCGCAAATCACATTCATGGAAAGGGTTTGCCAATCTTCCAAAAAACTACAAGTTTCCTGAAATCTCAGCACGCATTTTTTCACCCAATCTTGATGACACTTTCAGGTAATGATCAGTACCCCAATCCCACTTGGCTCACCAAATTTCTCTCTTCTAGGTTAAACCGTTCTTTGGCAGTAACAGTTTTAATTTTTAGGTTTCACTCTGTTATCTCCTATATTTATACATGTAGTTGGAAGTCTAAATCAAACATGGTTTGTGCTAGCTCTTTGAAACTTGACACAATAAAGTAGCTCCAAGTTCTATCTCAATGGTTTGTTTCCTATTGATGTAGCCCTAAGCAGAGACTGGCGCAAATCACATTCATGGAAAGGGTTTGCCAATCTTCCAAAAAACTACGAGTTTCCTGAAATCTCAGCACACATTTTTTCACCCAATCTTGATGACACTTTTAGGTAATGATCAGTACCCCAATCCCACTTGGCTCACCAAATTTCGTTCTTCTAGGTTAAACCGTTCGTTGGCAGTAACAGTTTTAATTTTTAGGTTTCACTCTGTTTTCTCCTATATGGATACATGAAGTTGGAAGTCTAAATCAAACACGGTTTGTGCTAGCTCTTTGAAACTTGACACAATAAAGTAGCTCCAAGTTCTATCTCTATGGTTTGTTTCCTATTGATGTAGCCCTAAGCAGAGACTGGCACAAATCACTTTCATTTACAGGGGTTGCCAAGCTTCCAAAAAACTACGAGTTTCCTGAAATCTCAGCACACATTTTTTCACCCAATCTTGATGACACTTTCAGGTAATGATCAGTACCCCAATCCCACTTGGCTCACCAAATTTCGTTCTTCTAGGTTAAACGGTTCGTTGGCAGTAACAGTTTTAATTTTTAGGTTTCACTCTGTTTTCTCCTATATGGATACATGTAGTTGGAACTCTAAATCAAACACGGTTTGTGCTAGCTCTTTGAAACTTGACACAATAAAGTAGCTCCAAGTTCTATCTCTATGGTTTGTTTCCTATTGATGTAGCCCTAAGCAGAGACTGGCGCAAATCACTTTCATTTAAAAGGGTTGCCAAGCTGCCAAAAAACTACGAGTTTCCTGAAATCTCAGCACACATTTTTTCACCCAATATTGATGACACTTTCAGGTAATGATCAGTACCCCAATCCCACTTGGCTCACCAAATTTCGTTCTTCTAGGTTAAACCGTTCGTTGGCAGTAACAGTTTTAATTTTTAGGTTTCACTCTGTTTTCTCCTATATGGATACATGTAGTTGGAAGTCTAAATCAAACACGGTTTGTGCTAGCTCTTTGAAACTTGACACAATAAAGTAGCTCCAAGTTCTATCTCTATGGTTTGTTTCCTATTGATGTAGCCCTAAGCAGAGACTGGCGCAAATCACTTTCATGGAAAGGGGTTGCCAAGCTTCCAAAAAACTACGAGTTTCCTGAAATCTCAGCACACATTTTTTCACCCAATCTTGATGACACTTTCAGGTAATGGTCAGTACCCCAATCCCACTTGGCTCACCAAATTTCTCTCTTCTAGGTTAAACCGTTCGTTGGCAGTAACAGTTTTAATTTTTAGTTTTCACTGTGTTTTCTCCTATATGTATACATGTAGTTGGAACTCTAAATCAAACACGGTTTGTGCTAGCTCTTTGAAACTTGACACAATAAAGTAGCTCCATGTTCTATCCCTATGGTTTGTTTCCTATTGATGTAGCCCTAAGCAGAGACTGGTGCAAATCACTTTCATTTAAAGGGGTTGCCAAGCTTCCAAAAAACTACGAATTTCCTGAAATCTCAGCACACATTTTTTCACCCAATCTTGATGACACTATCAGGTAATGATCAGTACCCCAATCCCACTTGGCTCACCAAATTTCGTTCTTCTAGGTTAAACCGTTCGTTGGCAGTAACAGTTTTAATTTTTAGGTTTCACTCTGTTATCTCCTATATGGATACATGTACTTGGAAGTCTAAATCAAACACGGTTTGTGCTAGCTCTTTGAAACTTGACACAATAAAGTAGCTCCAAGTTCTATCTCAATGGTTTGTTTCCTATTGATGTAGCCCTAAGCAGAGACTGGCGCAAATCACTTTCATGGAAAGGGTTTGCCAATCTTCCAAAAAACTACGAGTTTCCTGAAATCTCAGCACACATTTTTTCACCCAATCTTGATGACACTTTCAGGTAATGATCAGTACCCCAATCCCATTTGGCTCACCAAATTTCGTTCTTGTAGGTTAAACCGTTCGTTGGCAGTAACAGTTTTAATTTTTAGGTTTCACTCTGTTTTCTCCTATATGGATACATGTAGTTGGAAGTCTAAATCAAACACGGTTTGTGCTAGCTCTTTGAAACTTGACACAATAAAGTAGCTCCAAGTTCTATCTCTATGGTTTGTTGCCTATTGATGTAGCCCTAAGCAGAGACTGGCGCAAATCTCTTTCATGGAAAGGGGTTGCCAATCTTCCAAAAAACTACGAGTTTCCTGAAATCTCAGCACACATTTTTTCACCCAATCTTGATAACACTTTCAGGTAATGATCAGTACCCCAATCCCTCTTGGCTCACCAAATTTTGTTCTTCTAGGTTAAACCGTTCGTTGGCAGTAACAGTTTTAATTTTTAGGTTTCACTCTGTTTTCTCCTATATGGATACATGTAGTTGAAACTCTAAATCAAACACGGTTTGTGCTAGCTCTTTGAAACTTGACACAAGAAAGTAGCTCCAAGTTCTATCTCTATGGTTTGTTTCCTATTGATGTAGCCCTAAGCAGAGACTGGCACAAATCACTTTCATTTACAGGGGTTGCCAAGCTTCCAAAAAACTACGAGTTTCCTGAAATCTCAGCACACATTTTTTCACCCAATCTTGATGACACTTTCAGGTAATGATCAGTACCCCAATCCCACTTGGCTCACCAAATTTCGTTCTTCTAGGTTAAACGGTTCGTTGGCAGTAACAGTTTTAATTTTTAGGTTTCACTCTGTTTTCTCCTATATGGATACATGTAGTTGGAAGTCTAAATCAAACACGGTTTGTGCTAGCTCTTTGAAACTTGACACAATAAAATAGCTCCAAGTTCTATGTCTATAGTTTGTTTCCTATTGATGTAGCCCTAAGCAGAGACTGGCGCAAATCACTTTCAATGAAAGGGGTTGCCAAGCTTACAAAAAACTACGAGTTTCCTGAAATCTCAGCACACATTTTTTCACCCAATCTTGATGACAATTTCAGGTAATGATCAGTACAACAAATCTCACTTGGCTCACCAAATTTCGTTCTTCTAGGTTAAACCGTTCGTTGGCAGTAACAGTTTTAATTTTTATGTTTCACTCTGTTTTCTCCTATATGGATACATGTAGTTGGAAGTCTAAATCAAACACGGTTTGTGCTAGCTCTTTGAAACTTGACACAATAAAGTAGCTCCAAGTTCTATCTCTATGGTTTGTTTCCTATTGATGTAGCCCTAATCAGAGACTGGCACAAATCACTTTCATTTACAGGGGTTGCCAAGCCTCCAAAAAACTACGAGTTTCCTGAAATCTCAGCACACATTTTTTCACCCAATCTTGATGACACTTTCAGGTAATGATCAGTACCACAATCCCACTTGGCTCACCAAATTTCGTTCTTCTAGGTTAAACCGTTCTTTGGCAGTAACAGTTTTAATTTTTAGGTTTCACTCTGTTATCTCCTATATGGATACATGTAGTTGGAAGTCTAAATCAAACATGGTTTGTGCTAGCTCTTTGAAACTTGACACAATAAAATAGCGCCAAGTTCTATCTCAATGGTTTGTTTCCTATTGATGTAGCCCTAAGCAGAGACTGGCGCAAATCACTTTCATTTACAGGGGTTGCCAAGCTTCCAAAAAACTACGAGTTTCCTGAAATCTCAGCACACATTTTTTCACCCAATCTTGATGACACTTTCAGGTAATGATCAGTACCCCAATCCCACTTGGCTCACCAAATTTCGTTCCTCTAGGTTAAACGGTTCGTTGGCAATAACAGTTTTAATTTTTAGGTTTCACTCTGTTTTCTCCTATATGGATACATGTAGTTGGAACTCTAAATCAAACACGGTTTGTGCTAGCTCTTTGAAACTTGACACAATAAAGTAGCTCCAAGTTCTATCTCTATGGTTTGTTTCCTATTGATGTAGCCCTAAGCAGAGACTGGCGCAAATCACTTTCATTTACAGGGGTTGCCAAGCTGCCAAAAAACTACGAGTTTCCTGAAATCTCAGCACACATTTTTTCACCCAATATTGATGACACTTTCAGGTAATGATCAGTACCCCAAACCCACTTGGCTCACCAAATTTCGTTCTTCTAGGTTAAACCGTTCGTTGGCAGTAACAATTTTAATTTTTAGATTTCACTCAATTTTCTCCTATATGAATACATGTAGTTGGAACTCTAAATCAAACACGGTTTGTGCTAGCTCTTTGAAACTTGACACAATAAAGTAGCTCCAAGTTCTATCTCTATGGTTTGTTTCCTATTGATGTAGCCCTAAGCAGAGACTGGCGCAAATCACTTTCATGTAAAGGGGTTGCCAATCTTGCAAAAAACTGCGAGTTTCCTGAAATCTCAGCACACATTTTTTCACCCAATCTTGATGACACTTTCAGGTAATGATCAGTACCCCAATCCCACTTGGCTCAACAAATTTCGTTCTTCTAGGTTAAACCGTTCGTTGGCAGTAACAGTTTTAAATTTTAGGTTTCACTCTGTTTTCTCCTATATGGATACATGTAGTTGGAACTCTAAATCAAACACGGTTTGTGCTAGCTCTTTGAAACTTGACACAATAAAGTAGCTCCAAGTTCTATCTCTATGGTTTGTTTCCTATTGATGTAGCCCTAAGCAGAGACTGGCGCAAATCACTTTCATTTACAGGGGTTGCCAAGCTTCCAAAAAACTACGAGTTTCCTGAAATCTCAGCACACATTTTTTCACCCAATCTTGATGACACTTTCAGGTAATGATCAGTACCCCAATCCCACTATGCTCACCAAATTACGTTCTTCTAGGTTAAACCGTTCGTTGGCAGTAACAGTTTTAATTTTTAGGTTTCACTCTGTTTTCTCCTATATGGATACATGTAGTTGGAAGTCTAAATCAAACACGGTTTGTGCTAGCTCTTTGAAACTTGACACAATAAAGTAGCTCCAAGTTCTATCTCTATGGTTTGTTTCCTATTGATGTAGCCCTAAGCAGAGACTGGCGCAAATCACTTTCATTTACAGGGGTTGCCAAGCTTCCAAAAAACTACGAGTTTCCTGAAATCTCAGCACACATTTTTTCACCCAATCTTGATGACACTTTCAGGTAATGATCAGTACCCCAATCCCACTATGCTCACCAAATTACGTTCTTCTAGGTTAAACCGTTCGTTGGCAGTAACAGTTTTAATTTTTAGGTTTCACTCTGTTTTCTCCTATATGGATACATGTAGTTGGAAGTCTAAATCAAACACGATTTGTGCTAGCTCTTTGAAACTTGACACAATAAAGTAGCTCCAAGTTCTATCTCTATGGTTTGTTTCCTATTGAAGTAGCCCTAAGCAGAGACTGGCGCAAATCACTTTCATGGAAAGGGGTTGCCAAGCTTCCAAAAAACTACGAGTTTCCTGAAATCTCAGCACACACTTTTTCACCCAATCTTGATGACACTTTCAGGTAATGATCAGTACCCCAATCCCACTTGGCTCACCAAATTTCTCTATTCTAGGTTAAACCGTTCGTTGGCAGTAACAGTTTTAATTTTTAGTTTTCACTGTGTTTTCTCCTATATGGATACATGTAGTTGGAACTCTAAATCAAACACGGTTTGTGCTAGCTCTTTGAAACTTGACACAATAAAGTAGCTCCATGTTCTATCTCTATGGTTTGTTTCCTATTGATATAGCCCTAAGAAGAGACTGGTGCAAATCCCTTTCATTTAAAGGGGTTGCCAAGCTTCCAAAAAACTACGGATTTCCTGAAATCTCAGCACACATTTTTTCACCCAATCTTGATGACACTTTCAGGTAATGATCAGTACCACATTCCCACTTGGCTCACCAAATTTCGTTCTTCTAGGTTAAACCGTTCGTTAGCAGTAACAGTTTTAATTTTTAGGTTTCACTCTGTTATCTCCTATATGGATACATGTAGTTGGTAGTCTAAATCAAACATGGTTTGTGCTAGCTCTTTGAAACTTGACACAATAAAGTAGTTCCAAGTTCTATCTCAATGGTTTGTTTCCTATTGATGTAGCCCTAAGCAGAGACTGGCGCAAATCACTTTCATGGAAAGGGTTTGGAATCTTCCAAAAAACTACGAGTTTCCTGAAATCTCAGCACACATTTTTTCACCGAATCTTGATGACACTTTCAGGTAATGATCAGTACCCCAATGCCACTTGGCTCACCAAATTTCGTTCTTCTAGGTTAAACCGTTCGTTGGCAGTAACAGTTTTAATTTTTAGGTTTCACTCTGTTTTCTCCTATATGGATACATGTAGTTGGAACTCTAAATCAAACACGGTTTGTGCTAGCTCTTTAAAACTTGACACAATAAAGTAGCTCCAAGTTCTATCTCTATGGTTTGTTTCCTATTGATGTATCCCTAAGCAGTGACTGGAGCAAATCACTTTCATGGAAAGGGGTTGCCAATCTTCCAAAAAACTACGAGTTTCCTGAAATCTCAGCACACATTTTTTCACCCAATCTTGATGACACTTTCAGGTAATGATCAGTACCCCAATCCCACTTGGCTCACCAAATTTCTCTCTTCTAGGTTAAACCGTTCGTTGGCAGTAACAGTTTTAATTTTTAGTTTTCAC
Source organism: Spermophilus citellus (assembly GCF_964194105.1). Lineage (NCBI taxonomy): Eukaryota > Metazoa > Chordata > Mammalia > Rodentia > Sciuridae > Spermophilus > Spermophilus citellus. Next base: position 190,187 of record NW_027673196.1, on the reverse strand, counting down.
TGTGTTTTCTCCTATATGGATACATGTAGTTGGAACTCTAAATCAAACAAGGTTTGTGCTAGCTCTTTGAAACTTGACACAATAAAGTAGCTCCATGTTCTATCTCTATGGTTTGTCTCCTATTGATGTAGCCCTAAGCAGAGACTGGCGCAAATCACTTTCATGGAAAGGGGTTGCCAATCTCCAAAAAACTACGAGTTTCCTGAAATCTCAGCACACATTTTTTCACCCAATCTTGATGACACTTTCAGGTAATAATCAGTACCCCAATCCCACTTGGCTCACCAAATTTCGTTCTTCTAGGTTAAACCGTTCGTTGGCAGTAACAGTTTTAATTTTTAGGTTTCACTCTGTTTTCTCCTATATGGATACATGTAGTTGGAAGTCTAAATCAAACACGGTTTGTGCTAGCTCTTTGAAACTTGACACAATAAAGTAGCTCCAAGTTCTATCTCTATGGATTGTTTCCTATTGATGTAGCCCTAAGCAGAGACTGGCGCAAATCACTTTCATGGAAAGGGGTTGCCAATCTTCCAAAAAACTACAAGTTTCCTGAAATCTCAGCACACATTTTTTCACCCAATCTTGATGACACTTTCAGGTAATGATCAGTACCCCAATCCCACTTGGCTCACCAAATTTCTCTCTTCTAGGTTAAACCGTTCTTTGGCAGTAACAGTTTTAATTTTTAGGTTTCACTCTGTTATCTCCTATATTTATACATGTAGTTGGAAGTCTAAATCAAACATGGTTTGTGCTAGCTCTTTGAAACTTGACACAATAAAGTAGCTCCAAGTTCTATCTCAATGGTTTGTTTCCTATTGATGTAGCCCTAAGCAGAGACTGGCGCAAATCACATTCATGGAAAGGGTTTGCCAATCTTCCAAAAAACTACGAGTTTCCTGAAATCTCAGCACACAATTTTTCACCCAATCTTGATGACACTTTTAGGTAATGATCAGTACCCCAATCCCACTTGGCTCACCAAATTTCGTTCTTCTAGGTTAAACCGTTCGTTGGCAGTAACAGTTTTAATTTTTAGGTTTCACTCTGTTTTCTCCTATATGGATACATGTAGTTGGAAGTCTAAATCAAACACGGTTTGTGCTAGCTCTTTGAAACTTGACACAATAAAGTAGCTCCAAGTTCTATCTCTATGGTTTGTTTCCTATTGATGTAGCCCTAAGCAGAGACTGGCGCAAATCACTTTCATGGAAAGGGGTTGCCAATCTTCCAAAAAACTACGACTTTCCTGAAATCTCAGCACACATTTTTTCACCCAATCTTGATGACACTTTCAGGTAATGATCAGTACCCCAATCCCACTTGGCTCACCAAATTTCTCTCTTCTAGGTTAAACCGTTCGTTGGCAGTAACAGTTTTAATTTTTAGGTTTCACTCTGTTATCTCCTATATGGATACATGTACTTGGAAGTCTAAATCAAACACGGTTTGTGCTAGCTCTTTGAAACTTGACACAATAAAGTAGCTCCAAGTTCTATCTCAATGGTTTGTTTGCTATTGATGTAGCCTTAAGCAGAGACTGGCGCAAATCACTTTCATGGAAAGGGGTTGCCAATCTTCCAAAAAACTACGAGTTTCCTGAAATCTCAGCACACATTTTTTCACCCAATATTGATGACACTTTCAGGTAATGATCAGTACCCCAATCCCACTTGGCTCACCAAATTTCGTTCTTCTAGGTTAAACCGTTCGTTGGCAGTAACAGTTTTAATTTTTAGGTTTCACTCTGTTTTCTCCTATATGGATACATGTAGTTGGAAGTCTAAATCAAACACGGTTTGTGCTAGCTCTTTGAAACTTGACACAATAAAGTAGCTCCAAGTTCTATCTCTATGGTTTGTTTCCTATTGATGTAGCCCTAAGCAGAGACTGGCGCAAATCTCTTTCATGGAAAGGGGTTGCCAATCTTCCAAAAAAATACGAGTTTCCTGAAATCTCAGCACACATTTTTTCACCCAATCTTGATAACACTTTCAGGTAATGATCAGTACCCCAATCCCATTTGGCTCACCAAATTTCGTTCTTCTAGGTTAAACCGTTCGTTGGCAGTAACAGTTTTAATTTTTAGGTTTCACTCTGTTTTCTCCTATATGGATACATGTAGTTGAAACTCTAAATCAAACACGGTTTGTGCTAGCTCTTTGAAACTTGACACAAGAAAGTAGCTCCAAGTTCTATCTCTATGGTTTGTTTCCTATTGATGTAGCCCTAAGCAGAGACTGGCACAAATCACTTTCATTTACAGGGGTTGCCAAGCTTCCAAAAAACTACGAGTTTCCTGAAATCTCAGCACACATTTTTTCACCCAATCTTGATGACACTTTCAGGTAATGATCAGTACCCCAATCCCACTTGGCTCACCAAATTTCGTTCTTCTAGGTTAAACGGTTCGTTGGCAGTAACAGTTTTAATTTTTAGGTTTCACTCTGTTTTCTCCTATATGGATACATGTAGTTGGAAGTCTAAATCAAACACGGTTTGTGCTAGCTCTTTGAAACTTGACACAATAAAGTAGCTCCATGTTCTATCTCTATGGTTTGTTTCCTATTGATGTAGCCCTAAGCAGAGACTGGCGCAAATCACTTTCATGGAAAGGGGTTGCCAATCTTCCAAAAAACTACGAGTTTCATGAAATCTCAGCACACATTTTTTCACCCAAACTTGATGACACTTTCAGGTAATGATCAGTACCCCAATCCCACTTGGCTCACCAAATTTCTCTCTTCTAGGTTAAACCGTTCGTTGGCAGTAACAGTTTTAATTTTTAGTTTTCACTGTGTTTTCTCCTATATGTATACATGTAGTTGGAACTCTAAATCAAACACGGTTTGTGCTAGCTCTTTGAAACTTGACACAATAAAGTAGCTCCATGTTCTATCTCTATGGTTTGTTTCCTATTGATGTAGCCCTAAGCAGAGACTGGTGCAAATCACTTTCATTTAAAGGGGTTGCCAAGCTTCCAAAAAACTACGAATTTCCTGAAATCTCAGCACACATTTTTTCACCCAATCTTGATGACACTATCAGGTAATGATCAGTACCCCAATCCCACTTGGCTCACCAAATTTCGTTCTTCTAGGTTAAACCGTTCGTTGGCAGTAACAGTTTTAATTTTTAGGTTTCACTCTGTTATCTCCTATATGGATACATGTACTTGGAAGTCTAAATCAAACACGGTTTGTGCTAGCTCTTTGAAACTTGACACAATAAAGTAGCTCCAAGTTCTATCTCAATGGTTTGTTTCCTATTGATGTAGCCCTAAGCAGAGACTGGCGCAAATCACTTTCATGGAAAGGGTTTGCCAATCTTCCAAAAAACTACGAGTTTCCTGAAATCTCAGCACACATTTTTTCACCCAATCTTGATGACACTTTCAGGTAATGATCAGTACCCCAATCCCACTTGGCTCACCAAATTTCTCTCTTCTAGGTTAAACCGTTCGTTGGCAGTAACAGTTTTAATTTTTAGGTTTCACTCTGTTTTCTCCTATATGGATACATGTAGTTGGAAGTCTAAATCAAACACGGTTTGTGCTAGCTCTTTGAAACTTGACACAATAAAGTAGCTCCAAGTTCTATCTCTATGGTTTGTTGCCTATTGATGTAGCCCTAAGCAGAGACTGGCGCAAATCTCTTTCATGGAAAGGGGTTGCCAATCTTCCAAAAAACTACGAGTTTCCTGAAATCTCAGCACACATTTTTTCACCCAATCTTGATAACACTTTCAGGTAATGATCAGTTCCCCAATCCCACTTGGCTCACCAAATTTTGTTCTTCTAGGTTAAACCGTTCGTTGGCAGTAACAGTTTTAATTTTTAGGTTTCACTCTGTTTTCTCCTATATGGATACATGTAGTTGAAACTCTAAATCAAACACGGTTTGTGCTAGCTCTTTGAAACTTGACACAAGAAAGTAGCTCCAAGTTCTATCTCTATGGTTTGTTTCCTATTGATGTAGCCCTAAGCAGAGACTGGCACAAATCACTTTCATTTACAGGGGTTGCCAAGCTTCCAAAAAACTACGAGTTTCCTGAAATCTCAGCACACATTTTTTCACCCAATCTTGATGACACTTTCAGGTAATGATCAGTACCCCAATCCCACTTGGCTCACCAAATTTCGTTCTTCTAGGTTAAACGGTTCGTTGGCAGTAACAGTTTTAATTTTTAGGTTTCACTCTGTTTTCTCCTATATGGATACATGTAGTTGGAAGTCTAAATCAAACACGGTTTGTGCTAGCTCTTTGAAACTTGACACAATAAAATAGCTCCAAGTTCTATGTCTATATTTTGTTTCCTATTGATGTAGCACTAAGCAGAGACTGGCGCAAATCACTTTCATGGAAAGGGGTTGCCAAGCTGACAAAAAACTACGAGTTTACTGAAATCTCAGCACACATTTTTTCACCCAATCTTGATGACAATTTCAGGTAATGATCAGTACAACAAATCCCACTTGGCTCACCAAATTTCGTTCTTCTAGGTTAAACCGTTCGTTGGCAGTAACAGTTTTAATTTTTAGGTTTCACTCTGTTTTCTCCTATATGGATACATGTAGTTGGAAGTCTAAATCAAACACGGTTTGTGCTAGCTCTTTGAAACTTGATACAATAAAGTAGCTCCAAGTTCTATCTCTATGGTTTGTTTCCTATTGATGTAGCCCTAATCAGAGACTGGCACAAATCACTTTCATTTACAGGGGTTGCCAAGCCTCCAAAAAACTACGAGTTTCCTGAAATCTCAGCACACATTTTTTCACCCAATCTTGATGACACTTTCAGGTAATGATCAGTACCACAATCCCACTTGGCTCACCAAATTTCGTTCTTCTAGGTTAAACCGTTCTTTGGCAGTAACAGTTTTAATTTTTAGGTTTCACTCTGTTATCTCCTATATGGATACATGTAGTTGGAAGTCTAAATCAAACATGGTTTGTGCTAGCTCTTTGAAACTTGACACAATAAAATAGCGCCAAGTTCTATCTCAATGGTTTGTTTCCTATTGATGTAGCCCTAAGCAGAGACTGGCGCAAATCACTTTCATTTACAGGGGTTGCCAAGCTTCCAAAAAACTACGAGTTTCCTGAAATCTCAGCACACATTTTTTCACCCAACCTTGATGACACTTTCAGGTAATGATCAGTACCCCAAACCCACTTGGCTCACCAAATTTCGTTCTTCTAGGTTAAACCGTTCGTTGGCAGTAACAATTTTAATTTTTAGGTTTCACTCAATTTTCTCCTATATGAATACATGTAGTTGGAACTCTAAATCAAACACGGTTTGTGCTAGCTCTTTGAAACTTGACAAAATAAAGTAGCTCCAAGTTCTATCTCTATGGTTTGTTTCCTATTGATGTAGCCCTAAGCAGAGACTGGCGCAAATCACTTTCATGGAAAGGGGTTGCCAATCTGCAAAAAACTGCGAGTTTCCTGAAATCTCAGCACACATTTTTTCACCCAATCTTGATGACACTTTCAGGTAATGATCAGTACCACAATCCCACTTGGCTCACCAAATTTCGTTCTTCTAGGTTAAACCGTTCGTTGGCAGTAACAGTTTTAATTTTTAGGTTTCACTCTGTTTTCTCCTATATGGATACATGTAGTTGGAACTCTAAATCAAACACGGTTTGTGCTAGCTCTTTGAAACTTGACACAATAAAGTAGCTCCAAGTTCTATCTCTATGGTTTGTTTCCTATTGATGTAGCCCTAAGCAGAGACTGGCACAAATCACTTTCATTTACAGGGGTTGCCAAGCTTCCAAAAAACTACGAGTTTCCTGAAATCTGAGCACACATTTTTTCACCCAATCTTGATGACACTTTCAGGTAATGATCAGTACCCCAATCCCACTATGCTCACCAAATTACGTTCTTCTAGGTTAAACCGTTCGTTGGCAGTAACAGTTTTAATTTTTAGGTTTCACTCTGTTTTCTCCTATATGGATACATGTAGTTGGAAGTCTAATTCAAACACGATTTGTGCTAGCTCTTTGAAACTTGACACAATAAAGTAGCTCCAAGTTCTATCTCTATGGTTTGTTTCCTATTGAAGTAGCCCTAAGCAGAGACTGGCGCAAATCACTTTCATGGAAAGGGGTTGCCAAGCTTCCAAATTCTACGAGTTTCCTGAAATCTCAGCACACACTTTTTCACCCAATCTTGATGACACTTTCAGGTAATGATCAGTACCCCAATCCCACTTGGCTCACCAAATTTCTCTCTTCTAGGTTAAACCGTTCGTTGGCAGTAACAGTTTTAATTTTTAGTTTTCACTGTGTTTTCTCCTATATGGATACATGTAGTTGGAAGTCTAAATCAAACACGGTTTGTGCTAGCTCTTTGAAACTTGACACAATAAAGTAGCTCCAAGTTCTATCTCTATGGTTTGTTTCCTATTGATGTATCCCTAAGCAGTGACTGGAGCAAATCACTTTCATGGAAAGGGGTTGCCAATCTTCCAAAAAACTACGAGTTTCCTGAAACCTCAGCACACATTTTTTCACCCAACCTTGATGACACTTTCAGGTAATGATCAGTACCCCAATCCCACTTGGCTCACCAAATTTCTCTCTTCTAGGTTAAACCGTTCGTTGGCAGTAACAGTTTTAATTTTTAGTTTTCACTGTGTTTTCTCCTATATGGATACATGTAGTTGGAACTCTAAATCAAACAAGGTGTGTGCTAGCTCTTTGAAACTTGACACAATAAAGTAGCTCCATGTTCTATCTCTATGGTTTGTCTCCTATTGATGTAGCCCTAAGCAGAGACTGGCGCAAATCACTTTCATTTACAGGGGTTGCCAAGCTTCCAAAAAACTACGAGTTTCCTGAAATCTCAGCACACATTTTTTCACCCAATCTTGATGACACTTTCAGGTGATGATCAGTACCCCAATCCCACTATGCTCACCAAATTTCGTTCTTCTAGGTTAAACTGTTCATTGGCAGTAACAGTTTTAATTTTTAGGTTTCACTCTGTTTTCTCCTATATGGATACATGTAGTTGGAAGTCTAAATCAAACACGATTTGTGCTAGCTCTTTGAAACTTGACACAATAAAGTAGCTCCATGTTCTATATCTATGGTTTGTTTCCTATTGATGTAGCCCTAAGCAGAGACTGGCGCAAATCACTTTCATGGAAAGGGGTTGCCAATCTTCCAAAAAACTACGAGTTTCCTGAAATCTCAGCACACATTTTATCACCCAATCTTGATGACACTTTCAGGTAATGATCAGTACCCCAATCCCACTTGGCTTACCAAATTTCGTTCTTCTAGGTTAAACCGTTCGTTGGCAGTAACAGTTTTAATTTTTAGGTTTCACTCTGTTTTCTCCTATATGGATACATGTAGTTGGAAGTCTAAATCATACACGGTTTGTGCTAGCTCTTTGAAACTTGACACAATAAAGTAGCTCCAAGTTCTCTCTCTATGGTTTGTTTCCTATTGATGTAGCCCTAAGCAGAGACTGGCGCAAATCACTTTCATGGAAAGGGGTTGCCAATCTTCCAAAAAACTACGAGTTTCCTGAAATCTCAGCACACATTTTTTCACCCAATCTTGATGACACTTTCAGGTAATGATCAGTACCCCAATCCCACTTGGCTCACCAAATTTCGTTCTTCTAGGTTAAACCGTTCGTTGGCAGTAACAGTTTTAATTTTTAGTTTTCACTGTGTTTTCTCCTATATGGATACATGTAGTTGGAACTCTAAATCAAACACGGTTTGTGCTAGCTCTTTGAAACTTGACACAATAAAGTAGCTCCAAGTTCTATCTCAATGGTTTGTTTCCTATTGATGTAGCCCTAAGCAGAGACTGGCGCAAATCACTTTCATGGAAAGGGTTTGCCAATCTTCCAAAAAACTACGAGTTTCCTGAAATCTCAGCACACATTTTTTCACCCAATCTTGATGACACTTTCAGGTAATGATCAGTACCCCAATCCCACTTGGCTCACCAAATTTCTCTCTTCTAGGTTAAACCGTTCGTTGGCAGTAACAGTTTTAATTTTTAGGTTTCACTCTGTTTTCTCCTATATGGATACATGTAGTTGGAAGTCTAAATCATACACGGTTTGTGCTAGCTCTTTGAAACTTGACACAATAAAGTAGCTCCAAGTTCTATCTCTATGGTTTGTTTCCTATTGATGTAGCCCTAAGCAGAGACTGGCGCAAATCACTTTCATGGAAAGGGGTTGCCAATCTTCCAAAAAACTACGAGTTTCCTGAAATCTCAGCACACATTTTTTCACCCAATCTTGATGACACTTTCAGGTAATGATCAGTACCCCAATCCCACTTGGCTCACCAAATTTCGTTCTTCTAGGTTAAACCGTTCATTGGCAGTAACAGTTTTAATTTTTAGTTTTCACTGTGTTTTCTCCTATATGGATACATGTAGTTGGAACTCTAAATCAAACACGGTTTGTGCTAGCTCTTTGAAACTTGACACAATAAAGTAGCTCCAAGTTCTATCTCAATGGTTTGTATCCTATTGATGTAGCCCTAAGCAGATACTGGCGCAAATCACTTTCATGGAAAGGGTTTTCCAATCTTCCAAAAAACTACGAGTTTCCTGAAATCTCAGCACACATTTTTTCACCCAATCTTGATGACACTTTCAGGTAATGATCAGTACCCCAATCCCACTTGGCTCACCAAATTTCGTTCTTCTAGTTTAAACCGTTCGTTGGCAGTAACAGTTTTAATTTTTAGGTTTCACTCTGTTTTCTCCTATATGGATACATGTAGTTGGAACTCTAAATCAAACACGGTTTGTGCTAGCTCTTTGAAACTTGACACAATAAAGTAGCTCCAAGTTCTATCTCTATGGTTTGTTTCCTATTGATGTAGCCCTAAGCAGAGACTGGCGCAAATCACTTTCATGGAAAGGGGTTGCCAATCTTCCAAAAAACTACGAGTTTCCTGAAATCTCAGCACACATTTTTTCACCCAATCTTGATGACACTTTCAGGTAATGATCAGTACCCCAATCCCACTTGGCTCACCAAATTTCTCTCTTCTAGTTTAAACCGTTCGTTGGCAGTAACAGTTTTAATTTTTAGTTTTCACTGTGTTTTCTCCTATATGGATACATGTAGTTGGAACTCTAAATCAAACAAGGTTTGTGCTAGCTCTTTGAAACTTGACACAATAAAGTAGCTCCATGTTCTATCTCTATGGTTTGTCTCCTATTGATGTAGCCCTAAGCAGAGACTGGTGCAAATCACTTTCATTTAAAGGGGTTGCCAAGCTTCAAAAAAAGTACGAATTTCCTGAAATCTGAGCACAATTTTTTCACCCAATCTTGATGACACTTTCAGGTAATGACCAGTACCCCAATCCCACTTGGCTCACCAAATTTCGTCCTTCTAGGTTAAACCGTTCGTTGGCAGTAACAGTTTTAATTTTTAGGTTTCACTCTGTTATCTCCTATATGGATACATGTAGTTGGAAGTCTAAATCAAACACGGTTTGTGCTAGCTCTTTGAAACTTGACACAATAAATTAGCTCCAAGTTCTATCTCTATGGTTTGTTTCCTATTGATGTAGCCCTAAGCAGAGACAGGCACAAATCACTTTCATGGAAAGGGGTTGCCAATCTTCCAAAAAACTACGAGTTTCCTGAAATCTCAGCACACATTTTTTCACCCAACCTTGATGACACTTTCAGGTAATGATCAGTACCCCAATCCCACTTGGCTCACCAAATTTCTCTCTTCTAGGTTAAACCGTTCGTTGGCAGTAACAGTTTTAATTTTTAGTTTTCACTGTGTTTTCTCCTATATGGATACATGTAGTTGGAACACTAAATCAAACAAGGTTTGTGCTAGCTCTTTGAAACTTGACACAATAAAGTAGCTCCATGTTCTATCTCAATGGTTTGTCTCCTATTGATGTAGCCCTAAGCAGAGACTGGTGCAAATCACTTTCATTTAAAGGGGTTGCCAAGCTTCCAAAAAACTACGAATTTCCTGAAATCTGAGCACACATTTTTTCACCTAATCTTGATGACACTTTCAGGTAATGATCAGTACCCCAATCCCACTTGGCTCACCAAATTTCGTTCTTCTACGTTAAACCGTTCGTTGGCAGTAACAGTTTTAATTTTTAGTTTTCACTGTGTTTTCTCCTATATGGATACATGTAGTTGGAACTCTAAATCAAACACGGTTTGTGCTAGCTCTTTGAAACTTGACACAATAAAGTAGCTCCAAGTTCTATCTCAATGGTTTGTTTCCTATTGATGTAGCCCTAAGCAGAGACTGGCGCAAATCACTTTCATGGAAAGGGTTTGCCAATCTTCCAAAAAACTACGAGTTTCCTGAAATCTCAGCACACATTTTTTCACCCAATCTTGATGACACTTTCAGGTAATGATCAGTACCCCAATACCACTTGGCTCACCAAATTTCTCTCTTCTAGGTTAAACCGTTCGTTGGCAGTAACAGTTTTAATTTTTAGGTTTCACTCTGTTTTCTCCTATATGGATACATGTAGTTGGAAGTCTAAATCATACACGGTTTGTGCTAGCTCTTTGAAACTTGACACAATAAAGTAGCTCCAAGTTCTATCTCTATGGTTTGTTTCCTATTGATGTAGCCCTAAGCAGAGACTGGCGCAAATCACTTTCATGGAAAGGGGTTGCCAATCTTCCAAAAAACTACGAGTTTCCTGAAATCTCAGCACACATTTTTTCACCCAATCTTGATGACACTTTCAGGTAATGATCAGTACCCCAATCCCACTTGGCTCACCAAATTTCGTTCTTCTAGGTTAAACCGTTCATTGGCAGTAACAGTTTTAATTTTTAGTTTTCACTGTGTTTTCTCCTATATGGATACATGTAGTTGGAACTCTAAATCAAACACGGTTTGTGCTAGCTCTTTGAAACTTGACACAATAAAGTAGCTCCAAGTTCTATCTCAATGGTTTGTATCCTATTGATGTAGCCCTAAGCAGATACTGGCGCAAATCACTTTCATGGAAAGGGTTTTCCAATCTTCCAAAAAACTACGAGTTTCCTGAAATCTCAGCACACATTTTTTCACCCAATCTTGATGACACTTTCAGGTAATGATCAGTACCCCAATCCCACTTGGCTCACCAAATTTCGTTCTTCTAGTTTAAACCGTTCGTTGGCAGTAACAGTTTTAATTTTTAGGTTTCACTCTGTTTTCTCCTATATGGATACATGTAGTTGGAACTCTAAATCAAACACGGTTTGTGCTAGCTCTTTGAAACTTGACACAATAAAGTAGCTCCAAGTTCTATCTCTATGGTTTGTTTCCTATTGATGTAGCCCTAAGCAGAGACTGGCGCAAATCACTTTCATGGAAAGGGGTTGCCAATCTTCCAAAAAACTACGAGTTTCCTGAAATCTCAGCACACATTTTTTCACCCAATCTTGATGACACTTTCAGGTAATGATCAGTACCCCAATCCCACTTGGCTCACCAAATTTCTCTCTTCTAGTTTAAACCGTTCGTTGGCAGTAACAGTTTTAATTTTTAGTTTTCACTGTGTTTTCTCCTATATGGATACATGTAGTTGGAACTCTAAATCAAACAAGGTTTGTGCTAGCTCTTTGAAACTTGACACAATAAAGTAGCTCCATGTTCTATCTCTATGGTTTGTCTCCTATTGATGTAGCCCTAAGCAGAGACTGGTGCAAATCACTTTCATTTAAAGGGGTTGCCAAGCTTCAAAAAAAGTACGAATTTCCTGAAATCTGAGCACAATTTTTTCACCCAATCTTGATGACACTTTCAGGTAATGATCAGTACCCCAATCCCACTTGGCTCACCAAATTTCGTACTTCTAGGTTAAACCGTTCGTTGGCAGTAACAGTTTTAATTTTTAGGTTTCACTCTGTTATCTCCTATATGGATACATGTAGTTGGAAGTCTAAATCAAACACGGTTTGTGCTAGCTCTTTGAAACTTGACACAATAAATTAGCTCCAAGTTCTATCTCTATGGTTTGTTTCCTATTGATGTAGCCCTAAGCAGAGACAGGCACAAATCACTTTCATGGAAATGGGTTGCCAATCTTCCAAAAAACTACGAGTTTCCTGAAATCTCAGCACACATTTTTTCACCCAACCTTGATGACACTTTCAGGTAATGATCAGTACCCCAATCCCACTTGGCTCACCAAATTTCTCTCTTCTAGGTTAAACCGTTCGTTGGCAGTAACAGTTTTAATTTTTAGTTTTCACTGTGTTTTCTCCTATATGGATACATGTAGTTGGAACACTAAATCAAACAAGGTTTGTGCTAGCTCTTTGAAACTTGACACAATAAAGTAGCTCCATGTTCTATCTCTATGGTTTGTCTCCTATTGATGTAGCCCTAAGCAGAGACTGGTGCAAATCACTTTCATTTAAAGGGGTTGCCAAGCTTCCAAAAAACTACGAATTTCCTGAAATCTGAGCACACATTTTTTCACCCAATCTTGATGACACTTTCAGGTAATGATCAGTACCCCAATCCCACTTGGCTCACCAAATTTCGTTCTTCTACGTTAAACCGTTCGTTGGCAGTAACAGTTTTAATTTTTAGTTTTCACTGTGTTTTCTCCTATATGGATACATGTAGTTGGAACTCTAAATCAAACACGGTTTGTGCTAGCTCTTTGAAACTTGACACAATAAAGTAGCTCCAAGTTCTATCTCAATGGTTTGTTTCCTATTGATGTAGCCCTAAGCAGAGACTGGCGCAAATCACTTTCATGGAAAGTGTTTGCCAATCTTCCAAAAAACTACGAGTTTCCTGAAATCTCAGCACACATTTTTTCACCCAATCTTGATGACACTTTCAGGTAATGATCAGTACCCCAATCCCACTTGGCTCACCAAATTTCGTTCTTCTAGTTTAAACCGTTCGTTGGCAGTAACAGTTTTAATTTTTAGGTTTCACTCTGTTTTCTCCTATATGGATACATGTAGTTGGAACTCTAAATCAAACACGGTTTGTGCTAGCTCTTTGAAACTTGACACAATAAAGTAGCTCCAAGTTCTATCTCTATGGTTTGTTTCCTATTGATGTAGCCCTAAGCAGAGACTGGCGCAAATCACTTTCATGGAAAGGGGTTGCCAATCTTCCAAAAAACTACGAGTTTCCTGAAATCTCAGCACACATTTTTTCACCCAATCTTGATGACACTTTCAGGTAATGATCAGTACCCCAATCCCACTTGGCTCACCAAATTTCTCTATTCTAGTTTAAACCGTTCGTTGGCAGTAACAGTTTTAATTTTTAGTTTTCACTGTGTTTTCTCCTATATGGATACATGTAGTTGGAACTCTAAATCAAACAAGGTTTGTGCTAGCTCTTTGAAACTTGACACAATAAAGTAGCTCCATGTTCTATCTCTATGGTTTGTCTCCTATTGATGTAGCCCTAAGCAGAGACTGGTGCAAATCACTTTCATTTAAAGGGGTTGCCAAGCTTCAAAAAAAGTACGAATTTCCTGAAATCTGAGCACAATTTTTTCACCCAATCTTGATGACACTTTCAGGTAATGATCAGTACCCCAATCCCACTTGGCTCACCAAATTTCGTACTTCTAGGTTAAACCGTTAGTTGGCAGTAACAGTTTTAATTTTTAGGTTTCACTCTGTTATCTCCTATATGGATACATGTAGTTGGAAGTCTAAATCAAACACGGTTTGTGCTAGCTCTTTGAAACTTGACACAATAAATTAGCTCCAAGTTCTATCTCTATGGTTTGTTTCCTATTGATGTAGCCCTAAGCAGAGACAGGCACAAATCACTTTCATGGAAATGGGTTGCCAATCTTCCAAAAAACTACGAGTTTCCTGAAATCTCAGCACACATTTTTTCACCCAACCTTGATGACACTTTCAGGTAATGATCAGTACCCCAATCCCACTTGGCTCACCAAATTTCTCTCTTCTAGGTTAAACCGTTCGTTGGCAGTAACAGTTTTAATTTTTAGTTTTCACTGTGTTTTCTCCTATATGGATACATGTAGTTGGAACACTAAATCAAACAAGGTTTGTGCTAGCTCTTTGAAACTTGACACAATAAAGTAGCTCCATGTTCTATCTCTATGGTTTGTCTCCTATTGATGTAGCCCTAAGCAGAGACTGGTGCAAATCACTTTCATTTAAAGGGGTTGCCAAGCTTCCAAAAAACTACGAATTTCCTGAAATCTGAGCACACATTTTTTCACCCAATCTTGATGACACTTTCAGGTAATGATCAGTACCCCAATCCCACTTGGCTCACCAAATTTCGTTCTTCTACGTTAAACCGTTCGTTGGCAGTAACAGTTTTAATTTTTAGTTTTCACTGTGTTTTCTCCTATATGGATACATGTAGTTGGAACTCTAAATCAAACACGGTTTGTGCTAGCTCTTTGAAACTTGACACAATAAAGTAGCTCCAAGTTCTATCTCAATGGTTTGTTTCCTATAGATGTAGCCCTAAGCAGAGACTGGCGCAAATCACTTTCATGGAAAGGGTTTGCCAATCTTCCAAAAAACTACGAGTTTCCTGAAATCTCAGCACACATTTTTTCACCCAATCTTGATGACAATTTCAGGTAATGATCAGTACCCCAATCCCACTTGGCTCACCAAATTTCTCTCTTCTAGGTTAAACCGTTCGTTGGCAGTAACAGTTTTAATTTTTAGGTTTCACTCTGTTTTCTCCTATATGGATACATGTAGTTGGAAGTCTAAATCATACACGGTTTGTGCTAGCTCTTTGAAACTTGACACAATAAAGTAGCTCCAAGTTCTATCTCTATGGTTTGTTTCCTATTGATGTAGCCCTAAGCAGAGACTGGCGCAAATCACTTTCATGGAAAGGGGTTGCCAATCTTCCAAAAAACTACGAGTTTCCTGAAATCTCAGCACACATTTTTTCACCCAATCTTGATGACACTTTCAGGTAATGATCAGTACCCCAATCCCACTTGGCTCACCAAATTTCGTTCTTCTAGGTTAAACCGTTCATTGGCAGTAACAGTTTTAACTTTTAGTTTTCACTGTGTTTTCTCCTATATGGATACATGTAGTTGGAACTCTAAATCAAACACGGTTTGTGCTAGCTCTTTGAAACTTGACACAATAAAGTAGCTCCAAGTTCTATCTCAATGGTTTGTATCCTATTGATGTAGCCCTAAGCAGATACTGGCGCAAATCACTTTCATGGAAAGGGTTTTCCAATCTTCCAAAAAACTACGAGTTTCCTGAAATCTCAGCACACATTTTTTCACCCAATCTTGATGACACTTTCAGGTAATGATCAGTACCCCAATCCCACTTGGCTCACCAAATTTCGTTCTTCTAGTTTAAACCGTTCGTTGGCAGTAACAGTTTTAATTTTTAGGTTTCACTCTGTTTTCTCCTATATGGATACATGTAGTTGGAACTCTAAATCAAACACGGTTTGTGCTAGCTCTTTGAAACTTGACACAATAAAGTAGCTCCAAGTTCTATCTCTATGGTTTGTTTCCTATTGATGTAGCCCTAAGCAGAGACTGGCGCAAATCACTTTCATGGAAAGGGGTTGCCAAGCTTCCAAAAAACTACGAGTTTCCTGAAATCTCAGCACACATTTTTTCACCCAATCTTGATGACACTTTCAGGTAATGATCAGTACCCCAATCCCACTTGGCTCACCAAATTTCTCTCTTCTAGTTTAAACCGTTCGTTGGCAGTAACAGTTTTAATTTTTAGTTTTCACTGTGTTTTCTCCTATATGGATACATGTAGTTGGAACTCTAAATCAAACAAGGTTTGTGCTAGCTCTTTGAAACTTGACACAATAAAGTAGCTCCATGTTCTATCTCTATGGTTTGTCTCCTATTGATGTAGCCCTAAGCAGAGACTGGTGCAAATCACTTTCATTTAAAGGGGTTGCCAAGCTTCAAAAAAAGTACGAATTTCCTGAAATCTGAGCACAATTTTTTCACCCAATCTTGATGACACTTTCAGGTAATGATCAGTACCCCAATCCCACTTGGCTCACCAAATTTCGTCCTTCTAGGTTAAACCGTTCGTTGGCAGTAACAGTTTTAATTTTTAGGTTTCACTCTGTTATCTCCTATATGGATACATGTAGTTGGAAGTCTAAATCAAACACGGTTTGTGCTAGCCTTTTGAAACTTGACACAATAAATTAGCTCCAAGTTCTATCTCTATTGTTTGTTTCCTATTGATGTAGCCCTAAGCAGAGACAGGCACAAATCACTTTCATGGAAAGGGGTTGCCAATCTTCCAAAAAACTACGAGTTTCCTGAAATCTCAGCACACATTTTTTCACCCAACCTTGATGACACTTTCAGGTAATGATCAGTACCCCAATCCCACTTGGCTCACCAAATTTCTCTCTTCTAGGTTAAACCGTTCGTTGGCAGTAACAGTTTTAATTTTTAGTTTTCACTGTGTTTTCTCCTATATGGATACATGTAGTTGGAACACTAAATCAAACAAGGTTTGTGCTAGCTCTTTGAAACTTGACACAATAAAGTAGCTCCATGTTCTATCTCTATGGTTTGTCTCCTATTGATGTAGCCCTAAGCAGAGACTGGTGCAAATCACTTTCATTTAAAGGGGTTGCCAAGCTTCCAAAAAACTACGAATTTCCTGAAATCTGAGCACACATTTTTTCACCCAATCTTGATGACACTTTCAGGTAATGATCAGTACCCCAATCCCACTTGGCTCACCAAATTTCGTTCTTCTACGTTAAACCGTTCGTTGGCAGTAACAGTTTTAATTTTTAGGTTTCACTCTGTTATCTCCTATATGGATACATGTAGTTGGAAGTCTAAATCAAACACGGTTTGTGCTAGCTCTTTGAAACTTGACACAATAAATTAGCTCCAAGTTCTATCTCTATGGTTTGTTTCCTATTGATGTAGCCCTAAGCAGAGACTGGCGCAAATCACTTACATGGAAAGGGGTTGCCAATCTTCCAAAAGCTACGAGTTCCCTGAAATCTCAGCACACATTTTTTCACCCAATCTTGATGACACTTTCAGGTAATGATCAGTACCCCAATCCCACTTGGCTCACCAAATTTCTCTCTTCTAGGTTAAACCGTTCGTTGGCAGTAACAGTTTTAATTTTTAGGTTTCACTCTGTTTTCTCCTATATGGATACATGTAGTTGGAAGTCTAAATCATACACGGTTTGTGCTAGCTCTTTGAAACTTGACACAATAAAGTAGCTCCAAGTTCTATCTCTATGGTTTGTTTCCTATTGATGTAGCCCTAAGCAGAGACTGGCGCAAATCACTTTCATGGAAAGGGGTTGCCAATCTTCCAAAAAACTACGAGTTTCCTGAAATCTCAGCACACATTTTTTCACCCAATCTTGATGACACTTTCAAGTAATGATCAGTACCCCAATCCCACTTGGCTCACCGAATTTCGTTCTTCTAGGTTAAACCGTTCGTTGGCAGTAACAGTTTTAATTTTTAGGTTTCACTCTGTTTTCTCCTATATGGATACATGTAGTTGGAAGTCTAAATCAAACATGGTTTGTGCTAGCTCTTTGAAACTTGACACAATAAAGTAGCTCCAAGTTCTATCTCAATGGTTTGTTTCCTATTGATGTAGCCCTAAGCAGAGACTGGCGCAAATCACTTTCATGGAAAGGGTTTGGAATCTTCCAAAAAACTACGAGTTTCCTGAAATCTCAGCACACATTTTTCACCCAATCTTGATGACACTTTCAGGTAATGATCAGTACCCCAATGCCACTTGGCTCACCAAATTTCGTTCTTCTAGGTTAAACCGTTCGTTGGCAGTAACAGTTTTAATTTTTAGGTTTCACTCTGTTTTCTCCTATATGGATACATGTAGTTGGAACTCTAAATCAAACACGGTTTGTGCTAGCTCTTTGAAACTTGACACAATAAAGTAGCTCCAAGTTCTATCTCTATGGTTTGTTTCCTATTGATGTAGCCCTAAGCAGAGACTGGCGCAAATCACTTTCATGGAAAGGGGTTGCCAATCTTCCAAAAAACTACGAGTTTCCTGAAATCTCAGCACACATTTTTTCACCCAATCTTGATGACACTTTCAGGTAATGATCAGTACCCCAATCCCACTTGGCTCACCAAATTTCTCTCTTCTAGTTTAAACCGTTCGTTGGCAGTAACAGTTTTAATTTTTAGTTTTCACTGTGTTTTCTCCTATATGGATACATGTAGTTGGAACTCTAAATCAAACAAGGTTTGTGCTAGCTCTTTGAAACTTGACACAATAAAGTAGCTCCGTGTTCTATCTCTATGGTTTGTCTCCTATTGATGTAGCCCTAAGCAGAGACTGGTGCAAATCACTTTCATTTAAAGGGGTTGCCAAGCTTCAAAAAAAGTACGAATTTCCTGAAATCTGAGCACAATTTTTTCACCCAATCTTGATGACACTTTCAGGTAATGATCAGTACCCCAATCCCACTTGGCTCACCAAATTTCGTCCTTCTAGGTTAAACCGTTCGTTGGCAGTAACAGTTTTAATTTTTAGGTTTCACTCTGTTATCTCCTATATGGATACATGTAGTTGGAAGTCTAAATCAAACATGGTTTGTGCTAGCTCTTTGAAACTTGACACAATAAAGTAGCTCCAAGTGCTATCTCAATGGTGTGTTTCCTATTGATGTAGCCCTAAGCAGAGACTGGCGCAAATCACTTTCATGGAAAGGGTTTGCCAATCTTCCAAAAAACTACGAGTTTCCTGAAATCTCAGCACACATTTTTTCACCCAATCTTGATGACACTTTCAGGTAATGATCACTACCCCAATCTCACTTGGCTCACCAAATTTCGTTCTTCTAGGTTAAACCGTTCATTGGCAGTAACAGTTTTAATTTTTAGGTTTCACTCTGTTTTCTCCTATATGGATACATGTAGTTGGAACTCTAAATCAACACGGTTTGTGCTAGCTCTTTGAAACTTGACACAATGAAGTAGCTCCAAGTTCTCTCTCTATGGTTTGTTTCCTATTGATGTAGCCCTAAGCAGAGACTGGCGCAAATCACTTTCATGGAAAGGGGTTGCCAATCTTCCAAAAAACTACGAGTTTCCTGAAATCTCAGCACACATTTTATCACCCAATCTTGATGACACTTTCAGGTAATGATCAGTACCCCAATCCCACTTGGCTTACCAAATTTCGTTCTTCTAGGTTAAACCGTTCGTTGGCAGTAACAGTTTTAATTTTTAGTTTTCACTGTGTTTTCTCCTATATGGATACATGTAGTTGGAACTCTAAATCAAACACGGTTTGTGCTAGCTCTTTGAAACTTGACACAATAAAGTAGCTCCAAGTTCTATCTCAATGGTTTGTTTCCTATTGATGTAGCCCTAAGCAGAGACTGGCGCAAATCACTTTCATGGAAAGGGTTTGCCAATCTTCCAAAAAACTACGAGTTTCCTGAAATCTCAGCACACATTTTTTCACCCAATCTTGATGACACTTTCAGGTAATGATCAGTACCCCAATCCCACTTGGCTCACCAAATTTCTCTCTTCTAGGTTAAACCGTTCGTTGGCAGTAACAGTTTTAATTTTTAGTTTTCACTGTGTTTTCTCCTATATGGATATATGTAGTTGGAAGTCTAAATCAAACACGGTTTGTGCTAGCTCTTTGAAACTTGACACAATAAAGTAGCTCCAAGTTCTATCTCTATGGTTTGTTTCCTATTGATGTAGCCCTAAGCAGAGACTGGCGCAAATCACTTTCATGGAAAGGGGTTGCCAATCTTCCAAAAAACTACGAGTTTCCTGAAATCTCAGCACACATTTTTTCACCCAATCTTGATGACACTTTCAGGTAATGATCAGTACCCCAATCCCACTTGGCTCACCAAATTTCGTTCTTCTAGGTTAAACCGTTCATTGGCAGTAACAGTTTTAATTTTTAGTTTTCACTGTGTTTTCTCCTATATGGATACATGTAGTTGGAACTCTAAATCAAACACGGTTTGTGCTAGCTCTTTGAAACTTGACACAATAAAGTAGCTCCAAGTTCTATCTCAATGGTTTGTATCCTATTGATGTAGCCCTAAGCAGATACTGGCGCAAATCACTTTCATGGAAAGGGTTTTCCAATCTTCCAAAAAACTACGAGTTTCCTGAAATCTCAGCACACATTTTTTCACCCAATCTTGATGACACTTTCAGGTAATGATCAGTACCACAATCCCACTTGGCTCACCAAATTTCGTTCTTCTAGGTTAAACCGTTCTTTGGCAGTAACAGTTTTAATTTTTAGGTTTCAGTCTGTTATCTCCTATATGGATACATGTAGTTGGAAGTCTAAATCAAACATGGTTTGTGCTAGCTCTTTGAAACTTGACACAATAAAGTAGCTCCAAGTTCTATCTCAATGGTTTGTTTCCTATTGATGTAGCCCTAAGCAGAGACTGGCGCAAATCACTTTCATGGAAAGGGTTTGGAATCTTCCAAAAAACTACGAGTTTCCTGAAATCTCAGCACACATTTTTCACCCAATCTTGATGACACTTTCAGGTAATGATCAGTACCCCAATCCCACTTGGCTCACCAAATTTCGTTCTTCTAGGTTAAACCGTTCGTTGGCAGTAACAGTTTTAATTTTTAGGTTTCACTCTGTTTTCTCCTATATGGATACATGTAGTTGGAAGTCTAAATCATACACGGTTTGTGCTAGCTCTTTGAAACTTGACACAATAAAGTAGCTCCAAGTTCTATCTCTATGGTTTGTTTCCTATTGATGTAGCCCTAAGCAGAGACTGGCGCAAATCACTTTCATGGAAAGGGGTTGCCAATCTTCCAAAAAACTACGAGTTTCCTGAAAACTCAGCACACATTTTTTCACCCAATCTTGATGACACTTTCAGGTAATGATCAGTACCTCAATCCCACTTGGCTCACCAAATTTCGTTCTTCTAGGTTAAACCGTTCATTGGCAGTAACAGTTTTAATTTTTAGTTTTCACTGTGTTTTCTCCTATATGGATACATGTAGTTGGAACTCTAAATCAAACACGGTTTGTGCTAGCTCTTTGAAACTTGACACAATAAAGTAGCTCCAAGTTCTATCTCAATGGTTTGTATCCTATTGATGTAGCCCTAAGCATATACTGGCGCAAATCACTTTCATGGAAAGGGTTTTCCAATCTTCCAAAAAACTACGAGTTTCCTGAAATCTCAGCACACATTTTTTCACCCAATCTTGATGACACTTTCAGGTAATGATCAGTACCCCAATCCCACTTGGCTCACCGAATTTCGTTCTTCTAGGTTAAACCGTTCGTTGGCAGTAACAGTTTTAATTTTTAGGTTTCACTCTGTTTTCTCCTATATGGATACATGTAGTTGGAAGTCTAAATCAAACATGGTTTGTGCTAGCTCTTTGAAACTTGACACAATAAAGTAGCTCCAAGTTCTATCTCAATGGTTTGTTTCCTATTGATGTAGCCCTAAGCAGAGACTGGCGCAAATCACTTTCATGGAAAGGGTTTGGAATCTTCCAAAAAACTACGAGTTTCCTGAAATCTCAGCACACATTTTTCACCCAATCTTGATGACACTTTCAGGTAATGATCAGTACCCCAATGCCACTTGGCTCACCAAATTTCGTTCTTCTAGGTTAAACCGTTCGTTGGCAGTAACAGTTTTAATTTTTAGGTTTCACTCTGTTTTCTCCTATATGGATACATGTAGTTGGAACTCTAAATCAAACACGGTTTGTGCTAGCTCTTTGAAACTTGACACAATAAAGTAGCTCCAAGTTCTATCTCTATGGTTTGTTTCCTATTGATGTAGCCCTAAGCAGAGACTGGCGCAAATCACTTTCATGGAAAGGGGTTGCCAATCTTCCAAAAAACTACGAGTTTCCTGAAATCTCAGCACACATTTTTTCACCCAATCTTGATGACACTTTCAGGTAATGATCAGTACCCCAATCCCACTTGGCTCACCAAATTTCGTTCTTCTAGTTTAAACCGTTCGTTGGCAGTAACAGTTTTAATTTTTAGTTTTCACTGTGTTTTCTCCTATATGGATACATGTAGTTGGAACTCTAAATCAAACAAGGTTTGTGCTAGCTCTTTGAAACTTGACACAATAAAGTAGCTCCATGTTCTATCACTATGGTTTGTCTCCTATTGATGTAGCCCTAAGCAGAGACTGGTGCAAATCACTTTCATTTAAAGGGGTTGCCAAGCTTCAAAAAAAGTACGAATTTCCTGAAATCTGAGCACAATTTTTTCACCCAATCTTGATGACACTTTTAGGTAATGATCAGTACCCCAATCCCACTTGGCTCACCAAATTTCGTCCTTCTAGGTTAAACCGTTCGTTGGCAGTAACAGTTTTAATTTTTAGGTTTCACTCTGTTATCTCCTATATGGATACATGTAGTTGGAAGTCTAAATCAAACATGGTTTGTGCTAGCTCTTTGAAACTTGACACAATAAAGTAGCTCCAAGTGCTATCTCAATGGTGTGTTTCCTATTGATGTAGCCCTAAGCAGAGACTGGCGCAAATCACTTTCATGGAAAGGGTTTGCCAATCTTGCAAAAAACTACGAGTTTCCTGAAATCTCAGCACACATTTTTTCACCCAATCTTGATGACACTTTCAGGTAATGATCAGTACCCCAATCCCACTTGGCTCACCAAATTTCTCTCTTCTAGGTTAAACCGTTCGTTGGCAGTAACAGTTTTAATTTTTAGGTTTCACTCTGTTTTCTCCTATATGGATACATGTAGTTGGAAGTCTAAATCATACACGGTTTGTGCTAGCTCTTTGAAACTTGACACAATAAAGTAGCTCCAAGGTCTATCTCTATGGTTTGTTTCCTATTGATGTAGCCCTAAGCAGAGACTGGCGCAAATCACTTTCATGGAAAGGGGTTGCCAATCTTCCAAAAAACTACGAGTTTCCTGAAATCTCAGCACACATTTTTTCACCCAATCTTGATGACACTTTCAGGTAATGATCAGTACCCCAATCCCACTTGGCTCACCAAATTTCGTTCTTCTAGGTTAAACCGTTCATTGGCAGTAACAGTTTTAATTTTTAGTTTTCACTGTGTTTTCTCCTATATGGATACATGTAGTTGGAACTCTAAATCAAAGACGGTTTGTGCTAGCTCTTTGAAACTTGACACAATAAAGTAGCTCCAAGTTCTATCTCAATGGTTTGTATCCTATTGATGTAGCCCTAAGCAGATACTGGCGCAAATCACTTTCATGGAAAGGGTTTTCCAATCTTCCAAAAAACTACGAGTTTCCTGAAATCTCAGCACACATTTTTTCACCCAATCTTGATGACACTTTCAGGTAATGATCAGTACCCCAATCCCACTTGGCTCACCAAATTTCGTTCTTCTAGTTTAAACCGTTCGTTGGCAGTAACAGTTTTAATTTTTAGGTTTCACTCTGTTTTCTCCTATATGGATACATGTAGTTGGAACTCTAAATCAAACACTGTTTGTGCTAGCTCTTTGAAACTTGACACAATAAAGTAGCTCCAAGTTCTATCTCTATGGTTTGTTTCCTATTGATGTAGCCCTAAGCAGAGACTGGCGCAAATCACTTTCATGGAAAGGGGTTGCCAATCTTCCAAAAAACTACGAGTTTCCTGAAATCTCAGCACACATTTTTTCACCCAATCTTGATGACACTTTCAGGTAATGATCAGTACCCCAATCCCACTTGGCTCACCAAATTTCTCTCTTCTAGTTTAAACCGTTCGTTGGCAGTAACAGTTTTAATTTTTAGTTTTCACTGTGTTTTCTCCTATATGGATACATGTAGTTGGAACTCTAAATCAAACAAGGTTTGTGCTAGCTCTTTGAAACTTGACACAATAAAGTAGCTCCATGTTCTATCTCTATGGTTTGTCTCCTATTGATGTAGCCCTAAGCAGAGACTGGTGCAAATCACTTTCATTTAAAGGGGTTGCCAAGCTTCAAAAAAAGTACGAATTTCCTGAAATCTGAGCACAATTTTTTCACCCAATCTTGATGACACTTTCAGGTAATGATCAGTACCCCAATCCCACTTGGCTCACCAAATTTCGTCCTTCTAGGTTAAACCGTTCGTTGGCAGTAACAGTTTTAATTTTTAGGTTTCACTCTGTTATCTCCTATATGGATACATGTAGTTGGAAGTCTAAATCAAACACGGTTTGTGCTAGCTCTTTGAAACTTGACACAATAAATTAGCTCCAAGTTCTATCTCTATGGTTTGTTTCCTATTGATGTAGCCCTAAGCAGAGACAGGCACAAATCACTTTCATGGAAAGGGGTTGCCAATCTTCCAAAAAACTACGAGTTTCCTGAAATCTCAGCACACATTTTTTCACCCAACCTTGATGACACTTTCAGGTAATGATCAGTACCCCAATCCCACTTGGCTCACCAAATTTCTCTCTTCTAGGTTAAACCGTTCGTTGGCAGTAACAGTTTTAATTTTTAGTTTTCACTGTGTTTTCTCCTATATGGATACATGTAGTTGGAACTCTAAATCAAACAAGGTTTGTGCTAGCTCTTTGAAACTTGACACAATAATGTAGCTCCATGTTCTATCTCTATGGTTTGTCTCCTATTGATGTAGCCCTAAGCAGAGACTGGTGCAAATCACTTTCATTTAAAGGGGTTGCCAAGCTTCAAAAAAAGTACGAATTTCGTGAAATCTGAGCACAATTTTTTCACCCAATCTTGATGACACTTTCAGGTAATGATCAGTACCCCAATCCCACTTGGCTCACCAAATTTCGTCCTTCTAGGTTAAACCGTTCGTTGGCAGTAACAGTTTTAATTTTTAGGTTTCACTCTGTTATCTCCTATATGGATACATGTAGTTGGAAGTCTAAATCAAACATGGTTTGTGCTAGCTCTTTGAAACTTGACACAATAAAGTAGCTCCAAGTGCTATCTCAATGGTGTGTTTCCTATTGATGTAGCCCTAAGCAGAGACTGGCGCAAATCACTTTCATGGAAAGGGTTTGCCAATCTTCCAAAAAACTACGAGTTTCCTGAAATCTCAGCACACATTTTTTCACCCAATCTTGATGACACTTTCAGGTAATGATCACTACCCCAATCTCACTTGGCTCACCAAATTTCGTTCTTCTAGGTTAAACCGTTCATTGGCAGTAACAGTTTTAATTTTTAGGTTTCACTCTGTTTTCTCCTATATGGATACATGTAGTTGGAAGTCTAAATCAACACGGTTTGTGCTAGCTCTTTGAAACTTGACACAATGAAGTAGCTCCAAGTTCTATCTCTATGGTTTTTTCCTATTGATGTAGCCCTAAGCAGAGACTGGCGCAAATCACTTTCATGGAAAGGGGTTGCCAATCTTCCAAAAAACTATGAGTTTCCTGAAATCTCAGCACACATATTTTCACCCAATCTTGATGACACTTTCAGGTAATGATCAGTACCCCAATGCCACTTGGCTCACCAAATTTCGTTCTTCTAGGTTAAACCGTTCGTTGGCAGTAACAGTTTTAATTTTTAGGTTTCACTCTGTTATCTCCTATATGGATACATGTAGTTGGAAGTCTAAATCAAACACGGTTTGTGCTAGCTCTTTGAAACTTGACACAATAAATTAGCTCCAAGTTCTATCTCTATGGTTTGTTTCCTATTGATGTAGCCCTAAGCAGAGACTGGCGCAAATCACTTACATGGAAAGGGGTTGCCAATCTTCCAAAAGCTACGAGTTCCCTGAAATCTCAGCACACATTTTTTCACCCAATCTTGATGACACTTTCAGGTAATGATCAGTACCCCAATCCCACTTGGCTCACCAAATTTCGTTCTTCTAGGTTAAACCGTTCGTTGGCAGTAACAGTTTTAATTTTTAGTTTTCACTGTGTTTTCTCCTATATGGATACATGTAGTTGGAACTCTAAATCAAACACGGTTTGTGCTAGCTCTTTGAAACTTGACACAATAAATTAGCTCCAAGTTCTATCTCAATGGTTTGTTTCCTATTGATGTAGCCCTAAGCAGAGACTGGCGCAAATCACTTTCATGGAAAGGGTTTGCCAATCTTCCAAAAAACTACGAGTTTCCTGAAATCTCAGCACACATTTTTTCACCCAATCTTGATGACACTTTCAGGTAATGATCAGTACCCCAATCCCACTTGGCTCACCAAATTTCTCTCTTCTAGGTTAAACCGTTCGTTGGCAGTAACAGTTTTAATTTTTAGGTTTCACTCTGTTTTCTCCTATATGGATATATGTAGTTGGAAGTCTAAATCAAACACGGTTTGTGCTAGCTCTTTGAAACTTGACACAATAAAGTAGCTCCAAGTTCTATCTCTATGGTTTGTTTCCTATTGATGTAGCCCTAAGCAGAGACTGGCGCAAATCACTTTCATGGAAAGGGGTTGCCAATCTTCCAAAAACTACGAGTTTCCTGAAATCTCAGCACACATTTTTTCACCCAATCTTGATGACACTTTCAGGTAATGATCACTACCCCAATCCCACTTGGCTCACCAAATTTCGTTCTTCTAGGTTAAACCGTTCATTGGCAGTAACAGTTTTAATTTTTAGTTTTCACTGTGTTTTCTCCTATATGGATACATGTAGTTGGAACTCTAAATCAAACACGGTTTGTGCTAGCTCTTTGAAACTTGACACAATAAAGTAGCTCCAATTTCTATCTCAATGGTTTGTATCCTATTGATGTAGCCCTAAGCAGATACTGGCGCAAATCAGTTTCATGGAAAGGGTTTTCCAATCTTCCAAAAAACTACGAGTTTCCTGAAATCTCAGCACACATTTTTTCACCCAATCTTGATGACACTTTCAGGTAATGATCAGTACCACAATCCCACTTGGCTCACCAAATTTCGTTCTTCTAGGTTAAACCGTTCTTTGGCAGTAACAGTTTTAATTTTTAGGTTTCAGTCTGTTATCTCCTATATGGATACATGTAGTTGGAAGTCTAAATCAAACATGGTTTGTGCTAGCTCTTTGAAACTTGACACAATAAAGTAGCTCCAAGTTCTATCTCAATGGTTTGTTTCCTATTGATGTAGCCCTAAGCAGAGACTGGCGCAAATCACTTTCATGGAAAGGGTTTGGAATCTTCCAAAAAACTACGAGTTTCCTGAAATCTCAGCACACATTTTTCACCCAATCTTGATGACACTTTCAGGTAATGATCAGTACCCCAATGCCACTTGGCTCACCAAATTTCGTTCTTCTAGGTTAAACCGTTCGTTGGCAGTAACAGTTTTAATTTTTAGGTTTCACTCTGTTTTCTCCTATATGGATACATGTAGTTGGAACTCTAAATCAAACACGGTTTGTGCTAGCTCTTTGAAACTTGACACAATAAAGTAGCTCCAAGTTCTATCTCTATGGTTTGTTTCCTATTGATGTAGCCCTAAGCAGAGACTGGCGCAAATCACTTTCATGGAAAGGGGTTGCCAATCTTCCAAAAAACTACGAGTTTCCTGAATTCTCAGCACATATTTTTTCACCCAATCTTGATGACACTTTCAGGTAATGATCAGTACCCCAATCCCACTTGGCTCACCAAATTTCTCTCTTCTAGTTTAAACCGTTCGTTGGCAGTAACAGTTTTAATTTTTAGTTTTCACTGTGTTTTCTCCTATATGGATACATGTAGTTGGAACTCTAAATCAAACAAGGTTTGTGCTAGCTCTTTGAAACTTGACACAATAAAGTAGCTCCATGTTCTATCTCTATGGTTTGTCTCCTATTGATGTAGCCCTAAGCAGAGACTGGTGCAAATCACTTTCATTTAAAGGGGTTGCCAAGCTTCAAAAAAATACGAATTTCCTGAAATCTGAGCACAATTTTTTCACCCAATCTTGATGACACTTTCAGGTAATGATCAGTACCCCAATCCCACTTGGCTCACCAAATTTCGTCCTTCTAGGTTAAACCGTTCGTTGGCAGTAACAGTTTTAATTTTTAGGTTTCACTCTGTTATCTCCTATATGGATACATGTAGTTGGAAGTCTAAATCAAACACGGTTTGTGCTAGCTCTTTGAAACTTGACACAATAAATTAGCTCCAAGTTCTATCTCTATGGTTTGTTTCCTATTGATGTAGCCCTAAGCAGAGACAGGCACAAATCACTTTCATGGAAAGGGGTTGCCAATCTTCCAAAAAACTACGAGTTTCCTGAAATCTCAGCACACATTTTTTCACCCAACCTTGATGACACTTTCAGGTAATGATCAGTACCCCAATCCCACTTGGCTCACCAAATTTCTCTCTTCTAGGTTAAACCGTTCGTTGGCAGTAACAGTTTTAATTTTTAGTTTTCACTGTGTTTTCTCCTATATGGATACATGTAGTTGGAACACTAAATCAAACAAGGTTTGTGCTAGCTCTTTGAAACTTGACACAATAACGTAGCTCCATGTTCTATCTCTATGGTTTGTCTCCTATTGATGTAGCCCTAAGCAGAGACTGGTGCAAATCACTTTCATTTAAAGGGGTTGCCAAGCTTCCAAAAAACTACGAATTTCCTGAAATCTGAGCACACATTTTTTCACCCAATCTTGATGACACTTTCAGGTAATGATCAGTACCCCAATCCCACTTGGCTCACCAAATTTCGTTCTTCTAGGTTAAACCGTTCGTTGGCAGTAACAGTTTTAATTTTTAGGTTTCACTCTGTTATCTCCTATATGGATACATGTAGTTGGAAGTCTAAATCAAACATGGTTTGTGCTAGCTCTTTGAAACTTGACACAATAAAGTAGCTCCAAGTGCTATCTCAATGGTGTGTTTCCTATTGATGTAGCCCTAAGCAGAGACTGGCGCAAATCACTTTCATGGAAAGGGTTTGCCAATCTTCCAAAAAACTACGAGTTTCCTGAAATCTCAGCACACATTTTTTCACCCAATCTTGATGACACTTTCAGGTAATGATCACTACCCAAATCTCACTTGGCTCACCAAATTTCGTTCTTCTAGGTTAAACCGTTCGTTGGCAGTAACAGTTTTAATTTTTAGGTTTCACTCTGTTTTCTCCTATATGGATACATGTAGTTGGAAGTCTAAATCAACACGGTTTGTGCTAGCTCTTTGAAACTTGACACAATGAAGTAGCTCCAAGTTCTATCTCTATGGTTTGTTTCCTATTGATGTAGCCCTAAGCAGAGACTGGCGCAAATCACTTTCATGGAAAGGGGTTGCCAATCTTCCAAAAAACTACGAGTTTCCTGAAATCTCAGCACACATATTTTCACCCAATCTTGATGACACTTTCAGGTAATGATCAGTACCCCAATGCCACTTGGCTCACCAAATTTCGTTCTTCTAGGTTAAACCGTTCGTTGGCAGTAACAGTTTTAATTTTTAG
The DNA here is from genome assembly GCF_964194105.1 of Spermophilus citellus. Classification (NCBI taxonomy): domain Eukaryota; kingdom Metazoa; phylum Chordata; class Mammalia; order Rodentia; family Sciuridae; genus Spermophilus; species Spermophilus citellus. Next base: position 160,821 of record NW_027673196.1, on the reverse strand, counting down.
GTTTCACTCTGTTATCTCCTATATGGATACATGTAGTTGGAAGTCTAAATCAAACACGGTTTGTGCTAGCTCTTTGAAACTTGACACAATAAATTAGCTCCAAGTTCTATCTCTATGGTTTGTTTCCTATTGATGTAGCCCTAAGCAGAGACTGGCGCAAATCACTTACATGGAAAGGGGTTGCCAATCTTCCAAAAGCTACGAGTTTCCTGAAATCTCAGCACACATTTTTTCACCCAATCTTGATGACACTTTCAGGTAATGATCAGTACCCCAATCCCACTTGGCTCACCAAATTTCTCTCTTCTAGGTTAAACCGTTCGTTGGCAGTAACAGTTTTAATTTTTAGTTTTCACTGTGTTTTCTCCTATATGGATACATGTATTTGGAACTCTAAATCAAACAAGGTTTGTGCTAGCTCTTTGAAACTTGACACAATAAAGTAGCTCCATGTTCTATCTCTATGGTTTGTCTCCTATTGATGTAGCCCTAAGCAGAGACTGGTGCAAATCACTTTCATTTAAAGGGGTTGCCAAGCTTCCAAAAAAGTACGAATTTCCTGAAATCTGAGCACAATTTTTTCACCCAATCTTGATGACACTTTCAGGTATTGATCAGTACCCCAATCCCACTTGGCTCACCAAATTTCGTTCTTCTAGGTTAAACCGTTCGTTGGCAGTAACAGTTTTAATTTTTAGGTTTCACTCTGTTATCTCCTATATGGATACATGCAGTTGGAAGTCTAAATCAAACACGGTTTGTGCTAGCTCTTTGAAACTTGACACAATAAATTAGCTCCAAGTTCTATCTCTATGGTTTGTTTCCTATTGATGTAGCCCTAAGCAGAGACAGGCACAAATCACTTTCATGGAAAGGGGTTGCCAAGCTTCAAAAAAAGTACGAATTTCCTGAAATCTGAGCACAATTTTTTCACCCAATCTTGATGACACTTTCAGGTAATGATCAGTACCCCAATCCCACTTGGCTCACCAAATTTCGTACTTCTAGGTTAAACCGTTCGTTGGCAGTAACAGTTTTAATTTTTAGGTTTCACTCTGTTATCTCCTATATGGATACATGTAGTTGGAAGTCTAAATCAAACACGGTTTGTGCTAGCTCTTTGAAACTTGACACAATCAATTAGCTCCAAGTTCTATCTCTATGGTTTGTTTCCTATTGATGTAGCCCTAAGCAGAGACAGGCACAAATCACTTTCATGGAAATGGGTTGCCAATCTTCCAAAAAACTACGAGTTTCCTGAAATCTCAGCACACATTTTTTCACCCAACCTTGATGACACTTTCAGGTAATGATCAGTACCCCAATCCCACTTGGCTCACCAAATTTCTCTCTTCTAGGTTAAACCGTTCGTTGGCAGTAACAGTTTTAATTTTTAGTTTTCACTGTGTTTTCTCCTATATGGATACATGTAGTTGGAACACTAAATCAAACAAGGTTTGTGCTAGCTCTTTGAAACTTGACACAATAAAGTAGCTCCATGTTCTATCTCTATGGTTTGTCTCCTATTGATGTAGCCCTAAGCAGAGACTGGTGCAAATCACTTTCATTTAAAGGGGTTGCCAAGCTTCCAAAAAACTACGAATTTCCTGAAATCTGAGCACACATTTTTTCACCCAATCTTGATGACACTTTCAGGTAATGATCAGTACCCCAATCCCACTTGGCTCACCAAATTTCGTTCTTCTACGTTAAACCGTTCGTTGGCAGTAACAGTTTTAATTTTTAGTTTTCACTGTGTTTTCTCCTATATGGATACATGTAGTTGGAACTCTAAATCAAACACGGTTTGTGCTAGCTCTTTGAAACTTGACACAATAAAGTAGCTCCAAGTTCTATCTCAATGGTTTGTATCCTATTGATGTAGCCCTAAGCAGATACTGGCGCAAATCACTTTCATGGAAAGGGTTTTCCAATCTTCCAAAAAACTACGAGTTTCCTGAAATCTCAGCACACATTTTTTCACCCAATCTTGATGACACTTTCAGGTAATGATCAGTACCCCAATCCCACTTGGCTCACCAAATTTCGTTCTTCTAGTTTAAACCGTTCGTTGGCAGTAACAGTTTTAATTTTTAGGTTTCACTCTGTTTTCTCCTATATGGATACATGTAGTTGGAACTCTAAATCAAACACGGTTTGTGCTAGCTCTTTGAAACTTGACACAATAAAGTAGCTCCAAGTTCTATCTCTATGGTTTGTTTCCTATTGATGTAGCCCTAAGCAGAGACTGGCGCAAATCACTTTCATGGAAAGGGGTTGCCAAGCTTCCAAAAAACTACGAGTTTCCTGAAATCTCAGCACACATTTTTTCACCCAATCTTGATGACACTTTCAGGTAATGATCAGTACCCCAATCCCACTTGGCTCACCAAATTTCTCTCTTCTAGTTTAAACCGTTCGTTGGCAGTAACAGTTTTAATTTTTAGTTTTCACTGTGTTTTCTCCTATATGGATACATGTAGTTGGAACTCTAAATCAAACAAGGTTTGTGCTAGCTCTTTGAAACTTGACACAATAAAGTAGCTCCATGTTCTATCTCTATGGTTTGTCTCCTATTGATGTAGCCCTAAGCAGAGACTGGTGCAAATCACTTTCATTTAAAGGGGTTGCCAAGCTTCAAAAAAAGTACGAATTTCCTGAAATCTGAGCACAATTTTTTCACCCAATCTTGATGACACTTTCAGGTAATGATCAGTACCCCAATCCCACTTGGCTCACCAAATTTCGTCCTTCTAGGTTAAACCGTTCGTTGGCAGTAACAGTTTTAATTTTTAGGTTTCACTCTGTTATCTCCTATATGGATACATGTAGTTGGAAGTCTAAATCAAACACGGTTTGTGCTAGCCTTTTGAAACTTGACACAATAAATTAGCTCCAAGTTCTATCTCTATGGTTTGTTTCCTATTGATGTAGCCCTAAGCAGAGACAGGCACAAATCACTTTCATGGAAAGGGGTTGCCAATCTTCCAAAAAACTACGAGTTTCCTGAAATCTCAGCACACATTTTTTCACCCAACCTTGATGACACTTTCAGGTAATGATCAGTACCCCAATCCCACTTGGCTCACCAAATTTCTCTCTTCTAGGTTAAACCGTTCGTTGGCAGTAACAGTTTTAATTTTTAGTTTTCACTGTGTTTTCTCCTATATGGATACATGTAGTTGGAACACTAAATCAAACAAGGTTTGTGCTAGCTCTTTGAAACTTGACACAATAAAGTAGCTCCATGTTCTATCTCTATGGTTTGTCTCCTATTGATGTAGCCCTAAGCAGAGACTGGTGCAAATCACTTTCATTTAAAGGGGTTGCCAAGCTTCCAAAAAACTACGAATTTCCTGAAATCTGAGCACACATTTTTTCACCCAATCTTGATGACACTTTCAGGTAATGATCAGTACCCCAATCCCACTTGGCTCACCAAATTTCGTTCTTCTACGTTAAACCGTTCGTTGGCAGTAACAGTTTTAATTTTTAGTTTTCACTGTGTTTTCTCCTATATGGATACATGTAGTTGGAACTCTAAATCAAACACGGTTTGTGCTAGCTCTTTGAAACTTGACACAATAAAGTAGCTCCAAGTTCTATCTCAATGGTTTGTATCCTATTGATGTAGCCCTAAGCAGATACTGGCGCAAATCACTTTCATGGAAAGGGTTTTCCAATCTTCCAAAAAACTACGAGTTTCCTGAAATCTCAGCACACATTTTTTCACCCAATCTTGATGACACTTTCAAGTAATGATCAGTACCCCAATCCCACTTGGCTCACCGAATTTCGTTCTTCTAGGTTAAACCGTTCGTTGGCAGTAACAGTTTTAATTTTTAGGTTTCACTCTGTTTTCTCCTATATGGATACATGTAGTTGGAAGTCTAAATCAAACATGGTTTGTGCTAGCTCTTTGAAACTTGACACAATAAAGTAGCTCCAAGTTCTATCTCAATGGTTTGTTTCCTATTGATGTAGCCCTAAGCAGAGACTGGCGCAAATCACTTTCATGGAAAGGGTTTGGAATCTTCCAAAAAACTACGAGTTTCCTGAAATCTCAGCACACATTTTTCACCCAATCTTGATGACACTTTCAGGTAATGATCAGTACCCCAATGCCACTTGGCTCACCAAATTTCGTTCTTCTAGGTTAAACCGTTCGTTGGCAGTAACAGTTTTAATTTTTAGGTTTCACTCTGTTTTCTCCTATATGGATACATGTAGTTGGAACTCTAAATCAAACACGGTTTGTGCTAGCTCTTTGAAACTTGACACAATAAAGTAGCTCCAAGTTCTATCTCTATGGTTTGTTTCCTATTGATGTAGCCCTAAGCAGAGACTGGCGCAAATCACTTTCATGGAAAGGGGTTGCCAATCTTCCAAAAAACTACGAGTTTCCTGAAATCTCAGCACACATTTTTTCACCCAATCTTGATGACACTTTCAGGTAATGATCAGTACCCCAATCCCACTTGGCTCACCAAATTTCTCTCTTCTAGTTTAAACCGTTCGTTGGCAGTAACAGTTTTAATTTTTAGTTTTCACTGTGTTTTCTCCTATATGGATACATGTAGTTGGAACTCTAAATCAAACAAGGTTTGTGCTAGCTCTTTGAAACTTGACACAATAAAGTAGCTCCGTGTTCTATCTCTATGGTTTGTCTCCTATTGATGTAGCCCTAAGCAGAGACTGGTGCAAATCACTTTCATTTAAAGGGGTTGCCAAGCTTCAAAAAAAGTACGAATTTCCTGAAATCTGAGCACAATTTTTTCACCCAATCTTGATGACACTTTCAGGTAATGATCAGTACCCCAATCCCACTTGGCTCACCAAATTTCGTCCTTCTAGGTTAAACCGTTCGTTGGCAGTAACAGTTTTAATTTTTAGGTTTCACTCTGTTATTTCCTATATGGATACATGTAGTTGGAAGTCTAAATCAAACATGGTTTGTGCTAGCTCTTTGAAACTTGACACAATAAAGTAGCTCCAAGTGCTATCTCAATGGTGTGTTTCCTATTGATGTAGCCCTAAGCAGAGACTGGCGCAAATCACTTTCATGGAAAGGGTTTGCCAATCTTCCAAAAAACTACGAGTTTCCTGAAATCTCAGCACACATTTTTTCACCCAATCTTGATGACACTTTCAGGTAATGATCACTACCCCAATCTCACTTGGCTCACCAAATTTCGTTCTTCTAGGTTAAACCGTTCATTGGCAGTAACAGTTTTAATTTTTAGGTTTCACTCTGTTTTCTCCTATATGGATACATGTAGTTGGAACTCTAAATCAACACGGTTTGTGCTAGCTCTTTGAAACTTGACACAATGAAGTAGCTCCAAGTTCTCTCTCTATGGTTTGTTTCCTATTGATGTAGCCCTAAGCAGAGACTGGCGCAAATCACTTTCATGGAAAGGGGTTGCCAATCTTCCAAAAAACTACGAGTTTCCTGAAATCTCAGCACACATATTTTCACCCAATCTTGATGACACTTTCAGGTAATGATCAGTACCCCAATGCCACTTGGCTCACCAAATTTCGTTCTTCTAGGTTAAACCGTTCGTTGGCAGTAACAGTTTTAATTTTTAGGTTTCACTCTGTTATCTCCTATATGGATACATGTAGTTGGAAGTCTAAATCAAACACGGTTTGTGCTAGCTCTTTGAAACTTGACACAATAAATTAGCTCCAAGTTCTATCTCTATGGTTTGTTTCCTATTGATGTAGCCCTAAGCAGAGACTGGCGCAAATCACTTACATGGAAAGGGGTTGCCAATCTTCCAAAAGCTACGAGTTCCCTGAAATCTCAGCACACATTTTTTCACCCAATCTTGATGACACTTTCAGGTAATGATCAGTACCCCAATCCCACTTGGCTCACCAAATTTCGTTCTTCTAGGTTAAACCGTTCGTTGGCAGTAACAGTTTTAATTTTTAGTTTTCACTGTGTTTTCTCCTATATGGATACATGTAGTTGGAACTCTAAATCAAACACGGTTTGTGCTAGCTCTTTGAAACTTGACACAATAAAGTAGCTCCAAGTTCTATCTCAATGGTTTGTTTCCTATTGATGTAGCCCTAAGCAGAGACTGGCGCAAATCACTTTCATGGAAAGGGTTTGCCAATCTTCCAAAAAACTACGAGTTTCCTGAAATCTCAGCACACATTTTTTCACCCAATCTTGATGACACTTTCAGGTAATGATCAGTACCCCAATCCCACTTGGCTCACCAAATTTCTCTCTTCTAGGTTAAACCGTTCGTTGGCAGTAACAGTTTTAATTTTTAGGTTTCACTCTGTTTTCTCCTATATGGATATATGTAGTTGGAAGTCTAAATCAAACACGGTTTGTGCTAGCTCTTTGAAACTTGACACAATAAAGTAGCTCCAAGTTCTATCTCTATGGTTTGTTTCCTATTGATGTAGCCCTAAGCAGAGACTGGCGCAAATCACTTTCATGGAAAGGGGTTGCCAATCTTCCAAAAAACTACGAGTTTCCTGAAATCTCAGCACACATTTTTTCACCCAATCTTGATGACACTTTCAGGTAATGATCAGTACCCCAATCCCACTTGGCTCACCAAATTTCGTTCTTCTAGGTTAAACCGTTCATTGGCAGTAACAGTTTTAATTTTTAGTTTTCACTGTGTTTTCTCCTATATGGATACATGTAGTTGGAACTCTAAATCAAACACGGTTTGTGCTAGCTCTTTGAAACTTGACACAATAAAGTAGCTCCAAGTTCTATCTCAATGGTTTGTATCCTATTGATGTAGCCCTAAGCAGATACTGGCGCAAATCACTTTCATGGAAAGGGTTTTCCAATCTTCCAAAAAACTACGAGTTTCCTGAAATCTCAGCACACATTTTTTCACCCAATCTTGATGACACTTTCAGGTAATGATCAGTACCACAATCCCACTTGGCTCACCAAATTTCGTTCTTCTAGGTTAAACCGTTCTTTGGCAGTAACAGTTTTAATTTTTAGGTTTCAGTCTGTTATCTCCTATATGGATACATGTAGTTGGAAGTCTAAATCAAACATGGTTTGTGCTAGCTCTTTGAAACTTGACACAATAAAGTAGCTCCAAGTTCTATCTCAATGGTTTGTTTCCTATTGATGTAGCCCTAAGCAGAGACTGGCGCAAATCACTTTCATGGAAAGGGTTTGGAATCTTCCAAAAAACTACGAGTTTCCTGAAATCTCAGCACACATTTTTCACCCAATCTTGATGACACTTTCAGGTAATGATCAGTACCCCAATCCCACTTGGCTCACCAAATTTCGTTCTTCTAGGTTAAACCGTTCGTTGGCAGTAACAGTTTTAATTTTTAGGTTTCACTCTGTTTTCTCCTATATGGATACATGTAGTTGGAAGTCTAAATCATACACGGTTTGTGCTAGCTCTTTGAAACTTGACACAATAAAGTAGCTCCAAGTTCTATCTCTATGGTTTGTTTCCTATTGATGTAGCCCTAAGCAGAGACTGGCGCAAATCACTTTCATGGAAAGGGGTTGCCAATCTTCCAAAAAACTACGAGTTTCCTGAAAACTCAGCACACATTTTTTCACCCAATCTTGATGACACTTTCAGGTAATGATCAGTACCTCAATCCCACTTGGCTCACCAAATTTCGTTCTTCTAGGTTAAACCGTTCATTGGCAGTAACAGTTTTAATTTTTAGTTTTCACTGTGTTTTCTCCTATATGGATACATGTAGTTGGAACTCTAAATCAAACACGGTTTGTGCTAGCTCTTTGAAACTTGACACAATAAAGTAGCTCCAAGTTCTATCTCAATGGTTTGTATCCTATTGATGTAGCCCTAAGCATATACTGGCGCAAATCACTTTCATGGAAAGGGTTTTCCAATCTTCCAAAAAACTACGAGTTTCCTGAAATCTCAGCACACATTTTTTCACCCAATCTTGATGACACTTTCAGGTAATGATCAGTACCCCAATCCCACTTGGCTCACCAAATTTCGTCCTTCTAGTTTAAACCGTTCGTTGGCAGTAACAGTTTTAATTTTTAGGTTTCACTCTGTTATCTCCTATATGGATACATGTAGTTGGAAGTCTAAATCAAACATGGTTTGTGCTAGCTCTTTGAAACTTGACACAATAAAGTAGCTCCAAGTGCTATCTCAATGGTGTGTTTCCTATTGATGTAGCCCTAAGCAGAGACTGGCGCAAATCACTTTCATGGAAAGGGTTTGCCAATCTTGCAAAAAACTACGAGTTTCCTGAAATCTCAGCACACATTTTTTCACCCAATCTTGATGACACTTTCAGGTAATGATCAGTACCCCAATCCCACTTGGCTCACCAAATTTCTCTCTTCTAGGTTAAACCGTTCGTTGGCAGTAACAGTTTTAATTTTTAGGTTTCACTCTGTTTTCTCCTATATGGATACATGTAGTTGGAAGTCTAAATCATACACGGTTTGTGCTAGCTCTTTGAAACTTGACACAATAAAGTAGCTCCAAGGTCTATCTCTATGGTTTGTTTCCTATTGATGTAGCCCTAAGCAGAGACTGGCGCAAATCACTTTCATGGAAAGGGGTTGCCAATCTTCCAAAAAACTACGAGTTTCCTGAAATCTCAGCACACATTTTTTCACCCAATCTTGATGACACTTTCAGGTAATGATCAGTACCCCAATCCCACTTGGCTCACCAAATTTCGTTCTTCTAGGTTAAACCGTTCATTGGCAGTAACAGTTTTAATTTTTAGTTTTCACTGTGTTTTCTCCTATATGGATACATGTAGTTGGAACTCTAAATCAAAGACGGTTTGTGCTAGCTCTTTGAAACTTGACACAATAAAGTAGCTCCAAGTTCTATCTCAATGGTTTGTATCCTATTGATGTAGCCCTAAGCAGATACTGGCGCAAATCACTTTCATGGAAAGGGTTTTCCAATCTTCCAAAAAACTACGAGTTTCCTGAAATCTCAGCACACATTTTTTCACCCAATCTTGATGACACTTTCAGGTAATGATCAGTACCCCAATCCCACTTGGCTCACCAAATTTCGTTCTTCTAGTTTAAACCGTTCGTTGGCAGTAACAGTTTTAATTTTTAGGTTTCACTCTGTTTTCTCCTATATGGATACATGTAGTTGGAACTCTAAATCAAACACTGTTTGTGCTAGCTCTTTGAAACTTGACACAATAAAGTAGCTCCAAGTTCTATCTCTATGGTTTGTTTCCTATTGATGTAGCCCTAAGCAGAGACTGGCGCAAATCACTTTCATGGAAAGGGGTTGCCAATCTTCCAAAAAACTACGAGTTTCCTGAAATCTCAGCACACATTTTTTCACCCAATCTTGATGACACTTTCAGGTAATGATCAGTACCCCAATCCCACTTGGCTCACCAAATTTCTCTCTTCTAGTTTAAACCGTTCGTTGGCAGTAACAGTTTTAATTTTTAGTTTTCACTGTGTTTTCTCCTATATGGATACATGTAGTTGGAACTCTAAATCAAACAAGGTTTGTGCTAGCTCTTTGAAACTTGACACAATAAAGTAGCTCCATGTTCTATCTCTATGGTTTGTCTCCTATTGATGTAGCCCTAAGCAGAGACTGGTGCAAATCACTTTCATTTAAAGGGGTTGCCAAGCTTCAAAAAAAGTACGAATTTCCTGAAATCTGAGCACAATTTTTTCACCCAATCTTGATGACACTTTCAGGTAATGATCAGTACCCCAATCCCACTTGGCTCACCAAATTTCGTCCTTCTAGGTTAAACCGTTCGTTGGCAGTAACAGTTTTAATTTTTAGGTTTCACTCTGTTATCTCCTATATGGATACATGTAGTTGGAAGTCTAAATCAAACACGGTTTGTGCTAGCTCTTTGAAACTTGACACAATAAATTAGCTCCAAGTTCTATCTCTATGGTTTGTTTCCTATTGATGTAGCCCTAAGCAGAGACAGGCACAAATCACTTTCATGGAAAGGGGTTGCCAATCTTCCAAAAAACTACGAGTTTCCTGAAATCTCAGCACACATTTTTTCACCCAATCTTGATGACACTTTCAGGTAATGATCAGTACCCCAATCCCACTTGGCTCACCAAATTTCGTTCTTCTAGGTTAAACCGTTCATTGGCAGTAACAGTTTTAATTTTTAGTTTTCACTGTGTTTTCTCCTATATGGATACATGTAGTTGGAACTCTAAATCAAAGACGGTTTGTGCTAGCTCTTTGAAACTTGACACAATAAAGTAGCTCCAAGTTCTATCTCAATGGTTTGTATCCTATTGATGTAGCCCTAAGCAGATACTGGCGCAAATCACTTTCATGGAAAGGGTTTTCCAATCTTCCAAAAAACTACGAGTTTCCTGAAATCTCAGCACACATTTTTTCACCCAATCTTGATGACACTTTCAGGTAATGATCAGTACCCCAATCCCACTTGGCTCACCAAATTTCGTTCTTCTAGTTTAAACCGTTCGTTGGCAGTAACAGTTTTAATTTTTAGGTTTCACTCTGTTTTCTCCTATATGGATACATGTAGTTGGAACTCTAAATCAAACACTGTTTGTGCTAGCTCTTTGAAACTTGACACAATAAAGTAGCTCCAAGTTCTATCTCTATGGTTTGTTTCCTATTGATGTAGCCCTAAGCAGAGACTGGCGCAAATCACTTTCATGGAAAGGGGTTGCCAATCTTCCAAAAAACTACGAGTTTCCTGAAATCTCAGCACACATTTTTTCACCCAATCTTGATGACACTTTCAGGTAATGATCAGTACCCCAATCCCACTTGGCTCACCAAATTTCTCTCTTCTAGGTTAAACCGTTCGTTGGCAGTAACAGTTTTAATTTTTAGTTTTCACTGTGTTTTCTCCTATATGGATACATGTAGTTGGAACTCTAAATCAAACAAGGTTTGTGCTAGCTCTTTGAAACTTGACACAATAAAGTAGCTCCATGTTCTATCTCTATGGTTTGTCTCCTATTGATGTAGCCCTAAGCAGAGACTGGTGCAAATCACTTTCATTTAAAGGGGTTGCCAAGCTTCAAAAAAAGTACGAATTTCCTGAAATCTGAGCACAATTTTTTCACCCAATCTTGATGACACTTTCAGGTAATGATCAGTACCCCAATCCCACTTGGCTCACCAAATTTCGTCCTTCTAGGTTAAACCGTTCGTTGGCAGTAACAGTTTTAATTTTTAGGTTTCACTCTGTTATCTCCTATATGGATACATGTAGTTGGAAGTCTAAATCAAACATGGTTTGTGCTAGCTCTTTGAAACTTGACACAATAAAGTAGCTCCAAGTGCTATCTCAATGGTGTGTTTCCTATTGATGTAGCCCTAAGCAGAGACTGGCGCAAATCACTTTCATGGAAAGGGTTTGCCAATCTTCCAAAAAACTACGAGTTTCCTGAAATCTCAGCACACATTTTTTCACCCAATCTTGATGACACTTTCAGGTAATGATCACTACCCCAATCTCACTTGGCTCACCAAATTTCGTTCTTCTAGGTTAAACCGTTCATTGGCAGTAACAGTTTTAATTTTTAGGTTTCACTCTGTTTTCTCCTATATGGATACATGTAGTTGGAAGTCTAAATCAACACGGTTTGTGCTAGCTCTTTGAAACTTGACACAATGAAGTAGCTCCAAGTTCTATCTCTATGGTTTTTTCCTATTGATGTAGCCCTAAGCAGAGACTGGCGCAAATCACTTTCATGGAAAGGGGTTGCCAATCTTCCAAAAAACTACGAGTTTCCTGAAATCTCAGCACACATATTTTCACCCAATCTTGATGACACTTTCAGGTAATGATCAGTACCCCAATGCCACTTGGCTCACCAAATTTCGTTCTTCTAGGTTAAACCGTTCGTTGGCAGTAACAGTTTTAATTTTTAGGTTTCACTCTGTTATCTCCTATATGGATACATGTAGTTGGAAGTCTAAATCAAACACGGTTTGTGCTAGCTCTTTGAAACTTGACACAATAAAGTAGCTCCAAGTTCTATCTCTATGGTTTGTTTCCTATTGATGTAGCCCTAAGCAGAGACTGGCGCAAATCACTTACATGGAAAGGGGTTGCCAATCTTCCAAAAGCTACGAGTTCCCTGAAATCTCAGCACACATTTTTTCACCCAATCTTGATGACACTTTCAGGTAATGATCAGTACCCCAATCCCACTTGGCTCACCAAATTTCGTTCTTCTAGGTTAAACCGTTCGTTGGCAGTAACAGTTTTAATTTTTAGTTTTCACTGTGTTTTCTCCTATATGGATACATGTAGTTGGAACTCTAAATCAAACACGGTTTGTGCTAGCTCTTTGAAACTTGACACAATAAATTAGCTCCAAGTTCTATCTCAATGGTTTGTTTCCTATTGATGTAGCCCTAAGCAGAGACTGGCGCAAATCACTTTCATGGAAAGGGGTTGCCAATCTTCCAAAAAACTACGAGTTTCCTGAAATCTCAGCACACATTTTTTCACCCAATCTTGATGACACTTTCAGGTAATGATCAGTACCCCAATCCCACTTGGCTCACCAAATTTCTCTCTTCTAGGTTAAACCGTTCGTTGGCAGTAACAGTTTTAATTTTTAGGTTTCACTCTGTTTTCTCCTATATGGATATATGTAGTTGGAAGTCTAAATCAAACACGGTTTGTGCTAGCTCTTTGAAACTTGACACAATAAAGTAGCTCCAAGTTCTATCTCTATGGTTTGTTTCCTATTGATGTAGCCCTAAGCAGAGACTGGCGCAAATCACTTTCATGGAAAGGGGTTGCCAATCTTCCAAAAACTACGAGTTTCCTGAAATCTCAGCACACATTTTTTCACCCAATCTTGATGACACTTTCAGGTAATGATCAGTACCCCAATCCCACTTGGCTCACCAAATTTCGTTCTTCTAGGTTAAACCGTTCATTGGCAGTAACAGTTTTAATTTTTAGTTTTCACTGTGTTTTCTCCTATATGGATACATGTAGTTGGAACTCTAAATCAAACACGGTTTGTGCTAGCTCTTTGAAACTTGACACAATAAAGTAGCTCCAATTTCTATCTCAATGGTTTGTATCCTATTGATGTAGCCCTAAGCAGATACTGGCGCAAATCAGTTTCATGGAAAGGGTTTTCCAATCTTCCAAAAAACTACGAGTTTCCTGAAATCTCAGCACACATTTTTTCACCCAATCTTGATGACACTTTCAGGTAATGATCAGTACCACAATCCCACTTGGCTCACCAAATTTCGTTCTTCTAGGTTAAACCGTTCTTTGGCAGTAACAGTTTTAATTTTTAGGTTTCAGTCTGTTATCTCCTATATGGATACATGTAGTTGGAAGTCTAAATCAAACATGGTTTGTGCTAGCTCTTTGAAACTTGACACAATAAAGTAGCTCCAAGTTCTATCTCAATGGTTTGTTTCCTATTGATGTAGCCCTAAGCAGAGACTGGCGCAAATCACTTTCATGGAAAGGGTTTGGAATCTTCCAAAAAACTACGAGTTTCCTGAAATCTCAGCACACATTTTTCACCCAATCTTGATGACACTTTCAGGTAATGATCAGTACCCCAATGCCACTTGGCTCACCAAATTTCGTTCTTCTAGGTTAAACCGTTCGTTGGCAGTAACAGTTTTAATTTTTAGGTTTCACTCTGTTTTCTCCTATATGGATACATGTAGTTGGAACTCTAAATCAAACACGGTTTGTGCTAGCTCTTTGAAACTTGACACAATAAAGTAGCTCCAAGTTCTATCTCTATGGTTTGTTTCCTATTGATGTAGCCCTAAGCAGAGACTGGCGCAAATCACTTTCATGGAAAGGGGTTGCCAATCTTCCAAAAAACTACGAGTTTCCTGAATTCTCAGCACATATTTTTTCACCCAATCTTGATGACACTTTCAGGTAATGATCAGTACCCCAATCCCACTTGGCTCACCAAATTTCTCTCTTCTAGTTTAAACCGTTCGTTGGCAGTAACAGTTTTAATTTTTAGTTTTCACTGTGTTTTCTCCTATATGGATACATGTAGTTGGAACTCTAAATCAAACAAGGTTTGTGCTAGCTCTTTGAAACTTGACACAATAAAGTAGCTCCATGTTCTATCTCTATGGTTTGTCTCCTATTGATGTAGCCCTAAGCAGAGACTGGTGCAAATCACTTTCATTTAAAGGGGTTGCCAAGCTTCAAAAAAATACGAATTTCCTGAAATCTGAGCACAATTTTTTCACCCAATCTTGATGACACTTTCAGGTAATGATCAGTACCCCAATCCCACTTGGCTCACCAAATTTCGTCCTTCTAGGTTAAACCGTTCGTTGGCAGTAACAGTTTTAATTTTTAGGTTTCACTCTGTTATCTCCTATATGGATACATGTAGTTGGAAGTCTAAATCAAACACGGTTTGTGCTAGCTCTTTGAAACTTGACACAATAAATTAGCTCCAAGTTCTATCTCTATGGTTTGTTTCCTATTGATGTAGCCCTAAGCAGAGACAGGCACAAATCACTTTCATGGAAAGGGGTTGCCAATCTTCCAAAAAACTACGAGTTTCCTGAAATCTCAGCACACATTTTTTCACCCAACCTTGATGACACTTTCAGGTAATGATCAGTACCCCAATCCCACTTGGCTCACCAAATTTCTCTCTTCTAGGTTAAACCGTTCGTTGGCAGTAACAGTTTTAATTTTTAGTTTTCACTGTGTTTTCTCCTATATGGATACATGTAGTTGGAACACTAAATCAAACAAGGTTTGTGCTAGCTCTTTGAAACTTGACACAATAACGTAGCTCCATGTTCTATCTCTATGGTTTGTCTCCTATTGATGTAGCCCTAAGCAGAGACTGGTGCAAATCACTTTCATTTAAAGGGGTTGCCAAGCTTCCAAAAAACTACGAATTTCCTGAAATCTGAGCACACATTTTTTCACCCAATCTTGATGACACTTTCAGGTAATGATCAGTACCCCAATCCCACTTGGCTCACCAAATTTCGTTCTTCTAGGTTAAACCGTTCGTTGGCAGTAACAGTTTTAATTTTTAGGTTTCACTCTGTTATCTCCTATATGGATACATGTAGTTGGAAGTCTAAATCAAACATGGTTTGTGCTAGCTCTTTGAAACTTGACACAATAAAGTAGCTCCAAGTGCTATCTCAATGGTGTGTTTCCTATTGATGTAGCCCTAAGCAGAGACTGGCGCAAATCACTTTCATGGAAAGGGTTTGCCAATCTTCCAAAAAACTACGAGTTTCCTGAAATCTCAGCACACATTTTTTCACCCAATCTTGATGACACTTTCAGGTAATGATCACTACCCCAATCTCACTTGGCTCAACAAATTTCGTTCTTCTAGGTTAAACCGTTCATTGGCAGTAACAGTTTTAATTTTTAGGTTTCACTCTGTTTTCTCCTATATGGATACATGTAGTTGGAAGTCTAAATCAACACGGTTTGTGCTAGCTCTTTGAAACTTGACACAATGAAGTAGCTCCAAGTTCTATCTCTATGGTTTGTTTCCTATTGATGTAGCCCTAAGCAGAGACTGGCGCAAATCACTTTCATGGAAAGGGGTTGCCAATCTTCCAAAAAACTACGAGTTTCCTGAAATCTCAGCACACATATTTTCACCCAATCTTGATGACACTTTCAGGTAATGATCAGTACCCCAATGCCACTTGGCTCACCAAATTTCGTTCTTCTAGGTTAAACCGTTCGTTGGCAGTAACAGTTTTAATTTTTAGGTTTCACTCTGTTATCTCCTATATGGATACATGTAGTTGGAAGTCTAAATCAAACACGGTTTGTGCTAGCTCTTTGAAACTTGACACAATAAATTAGCTCCAAGTTCTATCTCTATGGTTTGTTTCCTATTGATGTAGCCCTAAGCAGAGACTGGCGCAAATCACTTACATGGAAAGGGGTTGCCAATCTTCCAAAAGCTACGAGTTTCCTGAAATCTCAGCACACATTTTTTCACCCAATCTTGATGACACTTTCAGGTAATGATCAGTACCCCAATCCCACTTGGCTCACCAAATTTCTCTCTTCTAGGTTAAACCGTTCGTTGGCAGTAACAGTTTTAATTTTTAGTTTTCACTGTGTTTTCTCCTATATGGATACATGTATTTGGAACTCTAAATCAAACAAGGTTTGTGCTAGCTCTTTGAAACTTGACACAATAAAGTAGCTCCATGTTCTATCTCTATGGTTTGTCTCCTATTGATGTAGCCCTAAGCAGAGACTGGTGCAAATCACTTTCATTTAAAGGGGTTGCCAAGCTTCCAAAAAAGTACGAATTTCCTGAAATCTGAGCACAATTTTTTCACCCAATCTTGATGACACTTTCAGGTATTGATCAGTACCCCAATCCCACTTGGCTCACCAAATTTCGTTCTTCTAGGTTAAACCGTTCGTTGGCAGTAACAGTTTTAATTTTTAGGTTTCACTCTGTTATCTCCTATATGGATACATGCAGTTGGAAGTCTAAATCAAACACGGTTTGTGCTAGCTCTTTGAAACTTGACACAATAAATTAGCTCCAAGTTCTATCTCTATGGTTTGTTTCCTATTGATGTAGCCCTAAGCAGAGACAGGCACAAATCACTTTCATGGAAAGGGGTTGCCAATCTTCCAAAAAACTACGAGTTTCCTGAAATCTCAGCACACATTTTTTCACCCAATCTTGATGACACTTTCAGGTAATGATCACTACCCCAATCCCACTTGGCTCACCAAATTTCGTTCTTCTAGGTTAAACCGTTCGTTGGCAGTAACAGTTTTAATTTTTAGGTTTCACTCTGTTTTCTCCTATATGGATACATGTAGTTGGAAGTCTAAATCAATCACGGTTTGTGCTAGCTCTTTGAAACTTGACACAATGAAGTAGCTCCATGTTCTATCTCTATGGTTTGTTTCCTATTGATGTAGCCCTAAGCAGAGACTGGCGCAAATCACTTTCATTTACAGGGGTTGCCAAGCTTCCAAAAAACTACGAATTTCCTGAAATCTCAGCACACATTTTTTCACCCAATCTTGATGACACTTTCAGGTAATGATCAGTACCCCAATCCCACTTGGCTCACCAAATTTCGTTCTTCTAGGTTAAACCGTTCGTTGGCAGTAACAGTTTTATTTTAGGTTTCACTCTGTTTTCTCCTATATGGATACATGTAGTTGGAAGTCTAAATCAAACACGATTTGTGCTAGCTCTTTGAAACTTGACACAATAAAGTAGCTCCAAGTTCTATCTCTATGGTTTATTTCCTATTGATGTAGCCCTAAGCAGAGACTGGCGCAAATCACTTTCATGGAAAGGGGTTGCCAATCTTCCAAAAAACTACGAGTTTCCTGAAATCTCAGCACACATTTTATCACCCAATCTTGATGACACTTTCAGGTAATGATCAGTACCCCAATCCCACTTGGCTCACCAAATTTCGTTCTTCTAGGTTAAACCGTTCGTTGGCAGTAACAGTTTTAATTTTTAGGTTTCACTCTGTTTTCTCCTATATGGATACATGTAGTTGGAAGTCTAAATCAAACACGGTTTGTGCTAACTCTTTGAAACTTGACACAATAAGGTAGCTCCAAGTTCTATCTCTATGGTTTGTTTCCTATTGATGTAGCCCTAAGCAGAGACTGGCGCAAATCACTTTCATGGAAAGGGGTTGCCAATCTTCCAAAAAACTACGATTTTCCTGAAATCTCAGCACACATTTTTTCACCCAATCTTGATGGCACTTTCAGGTAATGATCAGTACCCCAATCCCACTTGGCTCACCAAATTTCTCTCTTCTAGGTTAAACTGTTCGTTGGCAGTAACAGTTTTAATTTTTAGTTTTCACTGTGTTTTCTCCTATATGGATACATGTAGTTGAAACTCTAAATCAAACAAGGTTTGTGCTAGCTCTTTGAAACTTGACACAATAAAGTAGCTCCATGTTCTATCTCTATGGTTTGTCTCCTATTGATGCAGCCCTAAGCAGAGACTGGTGCAAATCACTTTCATTTAAAGGGGTTGCCAAGCTTCCAAAAAACTACGAATTTCCTGAAATCTGAGCACACATTTTTTCCCCCAATCTTGATGACACTTTCAGGTAATGATCAGTACCCCAATCCCACTTGACTCACCAAATTTCGTTCTTCTAGGTTAAACCGTTCGTTGGCAGTAACAGTTTTAATTTTTAGGTTTCACTCTGTTATCTCCTATATGGATACATGTAGTTGGAAGTCTAAATCAAACATGGTTTGTGCTAGCTCTTTGAAACTTGACACAATAAAGTAGCTCCAAGTTCTATCTCAATGTTTTGTTTCCTATTGATGTAGCCCTAAGCAGAGACTGGCGCAAATCACTTTCATGGAAAGGGTTTGCCAATCTTCCAAAAAACTACGAGTTTCCTGAAATCTCAGCACACATTTTTTCACCCAATCTTGATGACACTTTCAGGTAATGATCAGTACCCCAATCCCACTTGGCACACCAAATTTCGTTCTTCTAGGTTAAACCGTTCGTTGGCAGTAACAGTTTTAATTTTTAGGTTTCACTCTGTTTTCTCCTATATGGATACATGTAGTTGTAAGTCTAAATCAAACACGGTTTGTGCTAGCTCTTTGAAACTTGACACAATAAAGTAGCTCCAAGTTCTATCTCTATAGTTTGTTTCCTATTGATGTAGCCCTAAGCAGAGACTGGCGCAAATCACTTTCATGGAAAGGGGTGGCCAATCTTCCAAAAAACTACGAGTTTCCTGAAATCTCAGCACACATTTTTTCACCCAATCTTGATAACAGTTTCAGGTAATGATCAGTACCCCAAAACCACTTGGCTCACCAAATTTCGTTCTTCTAGGTTAAACCGTTCGTTGGCAGTAAAAGTTTTAATTTTTAGGTTTCACTCTGTTTTCTCCTATATGGATACATGTAGTTGGAAGTCTAAATCAAACACGGTTTGTGCTAGCTCTTTGAAACTTGACACAATAAAGTAGCTCCATGTTCTATCTCTGTGGTTTGTTTCCTATTGATGTAGCCCTAAGCAGAGACTGGTGCAAATCACTTTCATTTAAAGGGGTAGCCAAGCTTCCAAAAAACTACGAATTTCCTTAAATCTCAGCACACATTTTTTCACCCAATCTTGATGACACTTTCAGGTAATGATCAGTACCCCAATCCCACTTGGCTCACCAAATTTCGTTCTTCTAGGTTAAACCGTTCGTTGGCAGTAACAGTTTTAATTTTTAGGTTTCACTCTGTTATCTCCTATATGGATACATGTAGTTGGAAGTCTAAATCAAACACGGTTTGTGCTAGCTCTTTGAAACTTGACACAAAAAAGTAGCTCCAAGTTCTATCTCTATAGTTTGTTTCCTATTGATGTAGCCCTAAGCAGAGGCTGGCGCAAATCACTTTCATCGAAAGGGGTTGCCAAGCTTCCAAAAAACTACGAGTTTCCTGAAATCTCAGCACACATTTTTTCAACCAATCTTGATGACACTTTCAGGTAATGATCAGTACCCCAATCCCACTTGGCTCACCGAATTTTGTTCTTCTAGGTTAAACAGTTCGTTGGCAGTAACAGTTTCAATTTTTAGGTTTCACTCTGTTTTCTCCTATATGGATACATGTAGTTGGAAGTCTAAATCAAACACGGTTTGTGCTAGCTCTTTGAAACTTGACACAATAAAGTAGCTCCAAGTTCTATCTCTATGGTTTGTTTCCTATTGATGTAGCCCTAAGCAAAGACTGGTGCAAATCACTTTCATAGAAAGGGGTTGCCAATCTTCCAAAAAACTACGAGTTTCCTTAAATCTCAGCACAAATTTTTTCACCCAATCTTGATGACACTTTCAGGTAATGATCACTACCCCAATCCCACTTGGCTCACCAAATTTCGTTCTTCTAGGTTAAACCGTTCGTTGGCAGTAACAGTTTTAATTTTTAGGTTTCACTCTGTTTTCTCCTATATGGATACATGTAGTTGGAACTCTAAATCAAACACGGTTTGTGCTAGCTCTTTGAAACTTGACACAATAAAGTAGCTCCAAGTTCTATCTCTATGGTTTGTTTCCTATTGATGTAGCCCTAAGCAGAGACTGGCGCAAATCACTTTCATGGAAAGGGGTTGCCAATCTTCCAAAAAACTACGAGTTTCCTGAAATCTCAGCACACATTTTTTCACCCAAACTTGATGACACTTTCAGGTAATGATCAGTACCCCAATCCCACTTGGCTCACCAAATTTCTCTCTTCTAGGTTAAACCGTTCGTTGGCAGTAACAGTTTTAATTTTTAGTTTTCACTGTGTTTTCTCCTATATGGATACATGTAGTTGGAACTCTAAATCAAACACGGTTTGTGCTAGCTCTTTGAAACTTGACACAATAAAGTAGCTCCATGTTATATCTCTATGGTGTGTTTCCTATTGATGTAGCCCTAAGCAGAGACTGGTGTAAATCACTTTCATTTAAAGGGGTTGCCAAGCTTCCAAAAACTACGAATTTCCTGAAATCTCAGCACACATTTTTTCACCCAATCTTGATGACACTTTCAGGTAATGATCAGTACCCCAATCCCACTTGGCTCACCAAATTTCGTTCTTCTAGGTTAAACCGTTCGTTGGCAGTAACAGTTTTAATTTTTAGGTTTCACTCTGTTATCTCCTATATGGATACATGTACTTGGAAGTCTAAATCAAACACGGTTTGTGCTAGCTCTTTGAAACTTGACACAATAAAGTAGCTCCAAGTTCTTTCTCAATGGTTTGTTTCCTATTGATGTAGCCCTAAGCAGAGACTGGCGCAAATCACTTTCATGGAAAGGGTTTGCCAATCTTCCAAAAAACTACGAGTTTCCTGAAATCTCAGCACACATTTTTTCACCCAATCTTGATGACACTTTCAGGTAATGATCACTACCCCAATCCCACTTGGCTCACCAAATTTCGTTCTTCTAGGTTAAACCGTTCGTTGGCAGTAACAGTTTTAATTTTTAGGTTTCACTCTGTTTTCTCCTATATGGATACATGTAGTTGGAAGTCTAAATCAAACACGGTTTGTGCTAGCTCTTTGAAACTTGATACAATAAAGTAGCTCCAAGTTCTATCTCTATGGTTTGTTTCCTATTGATGTAGCCCTAAGCAGAGACTGGCACAAATCACTTTTATTTACAGGGGTTGCCAAGCCTCCAAAAAACTACGAGTTTCCTGAAATCTCAGCACACATTTTTTCACCCAATCTTGATGACACTTTCAGGTAATGATCAGTACCACAATCCCACTTGTCTCACCAAATTTCATTCTTCTAGGTTAAACCGTTCGTTGGCAGTAACAGTTTTAATTTTTAGGTTTCACTCTGTTTTCTCCTATATGGATACATATAGTTGGAACTCTAAATCAAACACGGTTTGTGCTAGCTCTTTGAAACTTGACACAATAAAGTAGCTCCAAGTTCTATCTCTATGGTTTGTTTCCTATTGATGTAGCCCTAAGCAGAGACTGGCGCAAATCACTTTCATGGAAAGGGGTTGCCAAGCTTCCAAAAAACTACGAGTTTCCTGAAATCTCAGCACACATTTTTTCACCCAATCTTGATGACACTTTCAGGTAATGATCAGTACCACAATCCCACTTGGCTCACCAAATTTCGTTCTTCTAGGTTAAACCGTTCGTTGGCAGTAACAGTTTTAATTTTTAGGTTTCACTCTGTTTTCTCCTATATAGATACATGTAGTTGGAAGTCTAAATCAAACACGGTTTGTGCTAGCTCTTTGAAACTTGACACAATAAAGTAGCTCCAAGTTCTATCTCTATGGTTTGTTTCCTATTGATGTAGCCCTAAGCAGAGACTGGCACAAATCACTTTCATTTACAGGGGTTGCCAAGCTTCCAAAAAACTACGAGTTTCATGAAATCTCAGCACACATTTTTTCACCCAATCTTGATGACACTTTCAGGTAATGATCAGTACCCCAATCCCACTTGGCTCACCAAATTTCGTTCTTCTAGGTTAAACCGTTCGTTGGCAGTAACAGTTTTAATTTTTAGGTTTCACTCTGTTTTCTCCTATAAGGATACATGTAGTTGGAACTCTAAATCAAACACGGTTTGTGCTAGCTCTTTGAAACTTGACACAATAAAGTAGCTCCAAGTTCTATCTCTATGGTTTGTTTCCTATTGATGTAGCCCTAAGCAGAGACTGGCACAAATCACTTTCATTTACAGGGGTTGCCAAGCTTCCAAAAAACTACGAGTTTCTTGAAATCTCAGCACACATTTTTTCACCCAATCTTGATGACACTTTCAGGTAATGATCAGTACCCCAATCCCATTGGCTCACCAAATTTTGTTCTTCTAGGTTAAATGGTTCGTTGTCAGTAACAGTTTTAATTTTTAGGTTTCACTCTGTTTTCTCCTATATGGGACATGTAGTTGGAACTCTAAATCAAACACGGTTTGTGCTAGCTCTTTGAAACTTGACACAATAAAGTAGCTCCAACTTCTATCTCTATGGTTTGTTTCCTATTGATGTAGCCCTAAGCAGAGACTGGCGCAAATCACTTTCTTTGAAAGGGGTTGCCAATCTTCCAAAAAACTGCGAGTTTCCTGAAATATCAGCAAACATTTTTTCACCCAATCTTGATGACACTTTCAGGTAATGATCAGTACCCCAATCCCACTTGGCTCACCAAATTTCGTTCTTCTAGGTTAAACCGTTCGTTGGCAGTAACAGTTTTAATTTTTAGGTTTCACTCTGTTTTCTCCTATAAGGATACATGTAGTTGGAACTCTAAATCAAACACGGTTTGTGCTAGCTCTTTGAAACTTGACACAATAAAGTAGCTCCAAGTTCTATCTCTATGGTTTGTTTCCTATTGATGTAGCCCTAAGCAGAGACTGGCACAAATCACTTTCATTTACAGGGGTTGCCAAGCTTCCAAAAAACTACGAGTTTCCTGAAATCTCAGCACACATTTTTTCACCCAATCTTGATTACACTTTCAGGTAATGATCAGTACAACAAATCCCACTTGGGTCACCAAGTTTCGTTCTTCTAGGTTAAACCGTTCGTTGGCAGTAACAGTTTTAATTTTTAGGTTTCACTCTGTTTTCTCCTACATGGATACATGTAGTTGGAACTCTAAATCAAACCCGGTTTGTGCTAACTCTTTGAAACTTGACACAATAAAGTAGCTCCAAGTTCTATATCTATGGTTTGTTTCCTATTGATGTAGCCCTAAGCAGAGACTGGCGCAAATCACTTTCATGGAAAGGGGTTGCCAATCTTCCAAAAAACTACGAGTTTCCTGAAATCTCAGCACACATTTTTTCACCCAATCTTGATGACACTTTCAGGTAATGATCAGTACCCCAATCCCACTTGGCTCACCAAATTTCTCTCTTCTAGGTTGAACCGTTCGTTGGCAGTAACAGTTTTAATTTTTAGTTTTCACTGTGTTTTCTCCTATATGGTTACATGTAGTTGGAACTCTAAATCAAACACGGTTTGTGCTAGCTCTATGAAACTTGACACAATAAAGTAGCTCCATGTTCTATCTCTATGGTTTGTTTCCTATTGATGTAGCCCTAAGCAGAGACTGGTGCAAATCACTTTCATTTAAAGGGGTTGCCAAGCTTCCAAAAAACTACGAATTTCCTGAAATCTCAGCACACACTTTTTCACCCAATCTTGATTACACTTTCAGGTAATGATCAGTACCCCAATCCCACTTGGCTCACCAAATTTCGTTCTTCTAGTTTAAACCGTTCGTTGGCAGTAACAGTTTTTATTTTTAGGTTTCACTCTGTTTTCTCCTACATGGATACATGTAGTTGGAACTCTAAATCAAACACGGTTTGTGCTAGCTCTTTGAAACTTGACACAATAAAGTAGCTCCAAGTTCTATCTCTATGGTTTATTTCCTATTGATGTAGCCCTAAGCAGAGACTGGCGCAAATCACTTTCATGGAAAGGGGTTGCCAATCTTCCAAAAAATATGAGTTTCCTGAAATCTCAGCACACATTTTTTCACCCAATCTTGATGACACTTTCAGGTAATGATCAGTACCCCAATCCCACTTGGCTCACCAAATTTCGTTCTTCTAGGTTAAACGGTTCGTTGGCAGTAACAGTTTTAATTTTTAGGTTTCACTCTGTTTTCTCCTATATGGATACATGTAGTTGGAACTCTAAATCAAACACGGTTTGTGCTAGCTCTTTGAACCTTGACACAATAAAGTAGCTCCAAGTTCTATCTCTATGGTTTGTTTCCTATTGATGTAGCCCTAAGCAGAGACTGGCGCAAATAACTTTCATTTAAAGGGGTTGCCAAGCTGCCAAAAAACTACGAGTTTCCTGAAATCTCAGCACAGATTTTTTCACCCAATATTCATGACACTTTCAGGTAATGATCAGTACCCCAATCCCACTTGGCTCACCAAATTTCGTTCTTCTAGGTTAAACCGTTCGTTGGCAGTAACAATTTTAATTTTTAGGTTTCACTCAATTTTCTCCTATATGAATACATGTAGTTGGAACTCTAAATCAAACACGGTTTGTGCTAGCTCTTTGAAACTTGACACAATAAAGTAGCTCCAAGTTCTATCTCTATGGTTTGTTTCCTATTGATATAGCCCTAAGCAGAGACTGGCGCAAATCACTTTCATGGAAAGGGGTTGCCAATCTTCAAAAAACTGCGAGTTTCCTGAAATCTCAGCACACATTTTTTCACCCAATATTGATGACACTTTCAGGTAATGATCAGTACCCCAATCCCACTTGGCTCACCAAATTTCGTTCTTCTAGGTTAAACCGTTCCTTGGCAGTAACAGTTTTAATTTTTAGGTTTCACTCTGTTTTCTCCTATATGGATACATGTAGTTGGAACTCTAAATCAAACACGGTTTGTGGTAGCTCTTTGAAACTTGACACAATAAAGTAGCTCCAAGTTCTATCTCTATGGTTTGTTTCCTATTGATGTAGCCCTAAGCAGAGACTGGCGCAAATCACTTTCATGGAAAGGGGTTGCCAATCTTCCAAAAAACTACGAGTTTCCTGAAATCTCAGCACACATTTTTTCACCCAATCTTGATGACACTTTCAGATAATGATCAGTACCCCAATCCCACTTGGCTCACCAAATTTCTCTCTTCTAGGTTGAACCGTTCGTTGGCAGTAACAGTTTTAATTTTTATTTTTCACTGTGTTTTCTCCTATATGGTTACATGTAGTTGGAACTCTAAATCAAACACGGTTTGTGCTAGCTCTATGAAACTTGACACAATAAAGTAGCTCCATGTTCTATCTCTATGGTTTGTTTCCTATTGATGTAGCCCTAAGCAGAGACTGGTGCAAATCACTTTCATTTAAAGGGGTTGCCAAGCTTCCAAAAAACTACGAATTTCCTGAAATCTCAGCACACACTTTTTCACCCAATCTTGATTACACTTTCAGGTAATGATCAGTACCCCAATCCCACTTGGCTCACCAAATTTCGTTCTTCTAGTTTAAACCGTTCGTTGGCAGTAACAGTTTTAATTTTTAGGTTTCACTCTGTTTTCTCCTATATGGATACATGTAGTTGGAACTCTAAATCAAACACGGTTTGTGCTAGCTCTTTGAAACTTGACACAATAAAGTAGCTCCAAGTTCTATCTCTATGGTTTATTTCCTATTGATGTAGCCCTAAGCAGAGACTGGCGCAAATCACTTTCATGGAAAGGGGTTGCCAATCTTCCAAAAAATATGAGTTTCCTGAAATATCAGCACACATTTTTTCACCCAATCTTGATGACACTTTCAGGTAATGATCAGTACCCCAATCCCACTTGGCTCACCAAATTTCGTTCTTCTAGGTTAAACGGTTCGTTGGCAGTAACAGTTTTAATTTTTAGGTTTCACTCTGTTTTCTCCTATATGGATACATGTACTTGGAACTCTAAATCAAACACGGTTTGTGCTAGCTCTTTGAACCTTGACACAATAAAGTAGCTCCAAGTTCAATCTCTATGGTTTGTTTCCTATTGATGTAGCCCTAAGCAGAGACTGGCGCAAATCACTTTCATTTAAAGGGGTTGCCAAGCTGCCAAAAAACTACGAGTTTCCTGAAATCTCAGCACACATTTTTTCACCCAATATTCATGACACTTTCAGGTAATGATCAGTACCCCAATCCCACTTGGCTCACCAAATTTCGTTCTTCTAGGTTAAACCGTTCGTTGGCAGTAACAATTTTAATTTTTAGGTTTCACTCAATTTTCTCCTATATGAATACATGTAGTTGGAACTCTAAATCAAACACGGTTTGTGCTAGCTCTTTGAAACTTGACACAATAAAGTAGCTCCAAGTTCTATCTCTATGGTTTGTTTCCTATTGATATAGCCCTAAGCAGAGACTGGCGCAAATCACTTTCATGGAAAGGGGTTGCCAATCTTCTAAAAACTGCGAGTTTCCTGAAATCTCAGCACACATTTTTTCACCCAATCTTGATGACACTTTCAGGTAATGATCAGTACCCCAATCCCACTTGGCTCACCAAATTTCGTTCTTCTAGGTTAAACCGTTCCTTGGCAGTAACAGTTTTAATTTTTAGGTTTCACTCTGTTTTCTCCTATATGGATACATGTAGTTGGAACTCTAAATCAAACACGGTTTGTGGTAGCTCTTTGAAACTTGACACAATAAAGTAGCTCCAAGTTCTGTCTCTATGGTTTGTTTCCTATTGATGTAGCCCTAAGCAGAGACTGGCGCAAATCACTTTCATGGAAAGGGGTTGCCAATCTTCCAAAAAACTACGAGTTTCCTGAAATCTCAGCACACATTTTTTCACCCAAACTTGATGACACTTTCAGGTAATGATCAGTACCCCAATCCCACTTGGCTCACCAAATTTCGTTCTTCTAGGTTAAACCTTTCGTTGGCAGTAACAGTTTGAATTTTTAGGTTTCACTCTGTTTTCTCCTATATAGATACATATATTTGGAAGTCTAAATCAAACACGGTTTGTGCTAGCTCTTTGAAACTTGACACAATAAAGTAGCTCCAAGTTCTGTCTCTATGGTTTGTTTCCTATTGATGTAGCCCTAAGCAGAGACTGGCACAAATCACTTTCATTTACAGGGGTTGCCAAGCTTCCAAAAAACTACGAGTTTCCTGAAATCTCAGCACACATTTTTTCACCCAATCTTGATGACACTTTCAGGTAATGATCAGTACACCACTCCCACTTGGCTCACCAAATTTCGTTCTTCTATGTTAAACCGTTCGTTGGCAGTAACAGTTTTAATTTTTAGGTTTCACTCTGTTTTCTCCTATATGGATACATGTAGTTAGAACTCTAAATCAAACACGGTTTGTGCTAGCTCTTTGAAACTTGACACAATAAAGTAGCTCCAAGTTCTATCTCTATGGTTTGTTTCCTATTGATGTAGCCCTAAGCAGAGACTGGCGCAAATCACTTTCATGGAAAGGGGTTGCCAATCTTCCAAAAAACTACGAGTTTCCTGAAATCTCAGCACACATTTTTTCACCCAATCTTGATGACACTTTCAGGTAATGATCAGTACCCCAATCCCACTTGGCTCACCAAATTTCGTTCTTCTAGGTTAAACGGTTCGTTGGCAGTAACAGTTTTAATTTTTAGGTTTCACTCTGTTTTCTCCTATATGGATACATGCAGTTGGAACTCTAAATCAAACACGGTTTGTGCTAGCTCTTTGAAACTTGACACAATAAAGTAGCTCCAAGTTCTATCTCTATAGTATCTTTCCTATTGATGTAGCCCTAAGCAGAGACTGGCGCAAATCACTTTCATTTAAAGGGGTTGCCAAGCTGCCAAAATCTACGAGTTTCCTGAAATCTCAGCACACATTTTTTCACACAATATTGATGACACTTTCAGGTAATGATCAGTACCCCAATCCCACTTGGATCACCAAATTTCGTTCTTCTAGGTTAAACTGTTCGTTGGCAGTAACAGTTTTAATTTTTAGGTTTCACTCTGTTTTCTCCTATATGAATACATGTAGTTGGAACTCTAAATCAAACACGGTTTGTGCTAGCTCTTTGAAACTTGACACAATAAAGTAGCTCCAAGTTCTATCTCTATGGTTTGTTTCCTATTGATGTAGCCCTAAGCAGAGACTGGCAGAAATCACTTTCATGGAAAGGGGTTGCCAAGCTTCCAAAAAACTACGAGTTTCATGAAATCTCAGCACACATTTTTTCACCCAATCTTGATGACACTTTCAGGTAATGATCAGTACCCCAATCCCACTTGGCTCACCAAATTTCGTTCTTCTAGGTTAAACCGTTCGTTGGCAGTAACAGTTTTAATTTTTAGGTTTCACTCTGTTTTCTCCTATAAGGATACATGTAGTTGGAACTCTAAATCAAACACGGTTTGTGCTAGCTCTTTGAAACTTGACACAATAAAGTAGCTCCAAGTTCTATCTCTATGGTTTGTTTCCTATTGATGTAGCCCTAAGCAGAGACTGGCACAAATCACTTTCATTTACAGGGGTTGCCAAGCTTCCAAAAAACTACGAGTTTCCTGAAATCTCAGCACACATTTTTTCACCCAATCTTGATGACACTTTCAGGTAATGATCAGTACCCCAATCCCACTTGGCTCACCAAATTTTGTTCTTCTAGGTTAAATGGTTCGTTGTCAGTAACAGTTTTAATTTTTAGGTTTCACTCTGTTTTCTCCTATATGGGACATGTAGTTGGAACTCTAAATCAAACACGGTTTGTGCTAGCTCTTTGAAACTTGACACAATAAAGTAGCTCCAAGTTCTATCTCTATGGTTTGTTTCCTATTGATGTAGCCCTAAGCAGAGACTGGCGCAAATCACTTTCATTGAAAGGGGTTGCCAATCTTCCAAAAAACTGCGAGTTTCCTGAAATCTCAGCAAACATTTTTTCACCCAATCTTGATGACACTTTCAGGTAATGATCAGTACCCCAATCCCACTTGGCTCACCAAATTTCATCCTTTTAGGTTAAACCGTTCGTTGGCAGTAACAGTTTTAATTTTTAGGTTTCACTCTGTTTTCTCCTATATGGATACATGTAGTTGGAACTCTAAATCAAACACGGTTTGTGCTAGCTCTTTGAAACTTGACACAATAAAGTAGCTCCAAGTTCTATCTCAATGGTTTGTTTCCTATTGATGTAGCCCTAAGCAGAGACTGGAGCAAATCACTTTCATGGAAAGGGGTTGCCAAGCTTCCAAAAAACTACGAGTTTCCTGAAATCTCAGCACACATTTTTTCACCCAATCTTGATGACACTTTCAGGTAATGATCAGTACCCCAATCCCACTTGGCTCACCAAATTTCGTTCTTCTAGGTTAAACCGTTCGTTGGCAGTAACAGTTTTAATTTTTAGGTTTCACTCTGTTTTCTCCTATATAGATACATGTAGTTGGAAGTCTAAATCAAACACGGTTTGTGCTAGCTCTTTGAAACTTGACACAATAAAGTAGCTCCAAGTTCTATCTCTATGGTTTGTTTCCTATTGATGTAGCCTTAAGCAGAGACTGGCGCAAATCACTTTCATTGAAAGGGGTTGCCAATCTTCCAAAAAACTGCGAGTTTCCTGAAATCTCAGCAAACATTTTTTCACCCAATCTTGATGACACTTTCAGGTAATGATCAGTACCCCAATCCCACTTGGCTCACCAAATTTCATTCTTCTAGGTTAAACCGTTCGTTGGCAGTAACAGTTTTAATTTTTAGGTTTCACTCTGTTTTGTCCTATATGGATACATGTAGTTGGAACTCTAAATCAAACACGGTTTGTGCTAGCTCTTTGAAACTTGACACAATAAAGTAGCTCCAAGTTCTATCTCTATGGTTTGTTTCCTATTGATGTAGCCCTAAGCAGAGACTTTAGCAAATCACTTTCATGGAAAGGGGTTGCCAAGCTTCCAAAAAACTACGAGTTTCCTGAAATCTCAGCACACATTTTTTCACCCAATCTTGATTACACTTTCAGGTAATGATCAGTACAACAAATCCCACTTGGGTCACCAAGTTTCGTTCTTCTAGGTTAAACCGTTCGTTGGCAGTAACAGTTTTAATTTTTAGGTTTCACTCTGTTTTCTCCTATATGGATACATGTAGTTGGAACTCTAAATCAAACCCGGTTTGTGCTAACTCTTTGAAACTTGACACAATAAAGTAGCTCCAAGTTCTATATCTATGGTTTGTTTCCTATTGATGTAGCCCTAAGCAGAGACTGGCGCAAATCACGTTCATGGAAAGGGGTTGCCAATCTTCCAAAAAACTACGAGTTTCCTGAAATCTCAGCACACATTTTTTCACCCAATCTTGATGACACTTTCAGGTAATGATCAGTACCCTAATCCCACTTGGCTCACCAAATTTCTCTCTTCTAGGTTGAACCGTTCGTTGGCAGTAACAGTTTTAATTTTTAGTTTTCACTGTGTTTCTCCTATATGGTTACATGTAGTTGGAACTCTAAATCAAACACGGTTTGTGCTAGCTCTATGAAACTTGACACAATAAAGTAGCTCCATGTTCTATCTCGATGGTTTGTTTCCTATTGATGTAGCCCTAAGCAGAGACTGGTGCAAATCACTTTCATTTAAAGGGGTAGCCAAGCTTCCAAAAAACTACGAATTTCCTGAAATCTCAGCACACACTTTTTCACCCAATCTTGATTACACTTTCAGGTAATGATCAGTACCCCAATCCCACTTGGCTCACCAAATTTCGTTCTTCTAGTTTAAACCGTTCGTTGGCAGTAACAGTTTTAATTTTTAGGTTTCACTCTGTTTTCTCCTATATGGATACATGTAGTTGGAACTCTAAATCAAACACGGTTTGTGCTAGCTCTTTGAAACTTGACACAATAAAGTAGCTCCAAGTTCTATCTCTATGGTTTATTTCCTATTGATGTAGCCCTAAGCAGAGACTGGCGCAAATCACTTTCATGGAAAGGGGTTGCCAATCTTCCAAAAAATACGAGTTTCCTGAAATCTCAGCACACATTTTTTCACCCAATCTTGATGACACTTTCAGGTAATGATCAGTACCCCAATCCCACTTGGCTCACCAAATTTCGTTCTTCTAGGTTAAACGGTTCGTTGGCAGTAACAGTTTTAATTTTTAGGTTTCACTCTGTTTTCTCCTATATGGATACATGTAGTTGGAACTCTAAATCAAACACGGTTTGTGCTAGCTCTTTGAACCTTGACACAATAAAGTAGCTCCAAGTTCTATCTCTATGGTTTGTTTCCTATTGATGTAGCCCTAAGCAGAGACTGGCGCAAATCACTTTCATTTAAAGGGGTTGCCAAGCTGCCAAAAAACTACGAGTTTCCTGAAATCTCAGCACACATTTTTTCACCCAATATTCATGACACTTTCAGGTAATGATCAGTACCCCAATCCCACTTGGCTCACCAAATTTCGTACTTCTAGGTTAAACCGTTCGTTGGCAGTAACAATTTTAATTTTTAGGTTTCACTCAATTTTCTCCTATATGAATACATGTAGTTGGAACTCTAAATCAAACACGGTTTGTGCTAGCTCTTTGAAACTTGACACAATAAAGTAGCTCCAAGTTCTATCTCTATGGATTGTTTCCTATTGATATAGCCCTAAGCAGAGACTGGCGCAAATCACTTTCATGGAAAGGGGTTGCCAATCTTCAAAAAACTGCGAGTTTCCTGAAATCTCAGCACACATTTTTTCACCCAATATTGATGACACTTTCAGGTAATGATCAGTACCCCAATCCCACTTGGCTCACCAAATTTCGTTCTTCTAGGTTAAACCTTTCGTTGGCAGTAACAGTTTTAATTTTTAGGTTTCACTCTGTTTTCTCCTATATAGATACATATATTTGGAAGTCTAAATCAAACACGGTTGGTGCTAGCTCTTTGAAACTTGACACAATAAAGTAGCTCCAAGTTCTGTCTCTATGGTTTGTTTCCTATTGATGTAGCCCTAAGCAGAGACTGGCACAAATCACTTTCATTTACAGGGGTTGCCAAGCTTCCAAAAAACTACGAGTTTCCTGAAATCTAAGCACACATTTTTTCACCCAATCTTGATGACACTTTCAGGTAATGATCAGTACACCACTCCCACTTGGCTCACCAAATTTCGTTCTTCTGTGTTAAACCGTTCGTTG
Source organism: Spermophilus citellus (assembly GCF_964194105.1). Classification (NCBI taxonomy): domain Eukaryota; kingdom Metazoa; phylum Chordata; class Mammalia; order Rodentia; family Sciuridae; genus Spermophilus; species Spermophilus citellus. Next base: position 128,680 of record NW_027673196.1, on the reverse strand, counting down.
GCAGTAACAGTTTTAATTTTTAGGTTTCACTCTGTTTTCTCCTATATGGATACATGTAGTTAGAACTCTAAATCAAACACGGTTTGTGCTAGCTCTTTGAAACTTGACACAATAAAGTAGCTCCAAGTTCTATCTCTATGGTTTGTTTCCTATTGATGTAGCCCTAAGCAGAGACTGGCGCAAATCACTTTAATGGAAAGGGGTTGCCAATCTTCCAAAAAACTACGAGTTTCCTGAAATCTCAGCACACATTTTTTCACCCAATCTTGATGACACTTTCAGGTAATGATCAGTACCCCAATCCCACTTGGCTCACCAAATTTCGTTCTTCTAGGTTAAACGGTTCGTTGGCAGTAACAGTTTTAATTTTTAGGTTTCACTCTGTTTTCTCCTATATGGATACATGCAGTTGGAACTCTAAATCAAACACGGTTTGTGCTAGCTCTTTGAAACTTGACACAATAAAGTAGCTCCAAGTTCTATCTCTATAGTATCTTTCCTATTGATGTAGCCCTAAGCAGAGACTGGCGCAAATCACTTTCATTTAAAGGGGTTGCCAAGCTGCCAAAATCTACGAGTTTCCTGAAATCTCAGCACACATTTTTTCACACAATATTGATGACACTTTCAGGTAATGATCAGTACCCCAATCCCACTTGGATCACCAAATTTCGTTCTTCTAGGTTAAACTGTTGGTTGGCAGTAACAGTTTTAATTTTTAGGTTTCACTCTGTTTTCTCCTATATGAATACATGTAGTTGGAACTCTAAATCAAACACGGTTTGTGCTAGCGCTTTGAAACTTGACACAATAAAGTAGCTCCAAGTTCTATCTCTATGGTTTGTTTCCTATTGATGTAGCCCTAAGTAGAGACTGGCGGAAATCACTTTCATGGAAAGGGGTTGCCAATCTTCCAAAAAACTGCGAGTTTCCTGAAATCTCAGCAAACATTTTTTCACCCAATCTTGATGACACTTTCAGGTAATGATCAGTACCCCATTCCCACTTGGCTCACCAAATTTCATTCTTCTAGGTTAAACTGTTCGTTGGCAGTAACAGTTTTAATTTTTAGGTTTCACTCTGTTTTCTCCTATATGGATACATGTAGTTGGAACTCTAAATCAAACACGGTTTGTGCTAGCTCTTTGAAACTTGACACAATAAAGTAGCTCCAAGTTCTATCTCTATGGTTTGTTTCCTATTGATGTAGCCCTAAGCAGAGACTGGCGCAAATCACTTTCATGGAAAGGGGTTGCCAATCTTCCAAAAAACTACGAGTTTCCTGAAATCTCAGCACACATTTTTTCACCCAATCTTGATGACACTTTCAGGTAATGATCAGTACCCCAATCCCACTTGGCTCACCAAATTTGGTTCTTCTAGGTTAAACGGTTCGTTGGCAGTAACAGTTTTAATTTTTAGGTTTCACTCTGTTTTCTCCTATATGGATACATGCAGTTGGAACTCTAAATCAAACACGTTTTGTGCTAGCTCTTTGAAACTTGACACAATAAAGTAGCTCCAAGTTCTATCTCTATAGTATCTTTCCTATTGATGTAGCCCTAAGCAGAGACTGGCGCAAATCACTTTCATTTAAAGGGGTTGCCAAGCTGCCAAAATCTACGAGTTTCCTGAAATCTCAGCACACATTTTTTCACACAATATTGATGACACTTTCAGGTAATGATCAGTACCCCAATCCCACTTGGATCACCAAATTTCGTTCTTCTAGGTTAAACTGTTCGTTGGCAGTAACAGTTTTAATTTTTAGGTTTCACTCAATTTTCTCCTATATGAATACATGTAGTTGGAACTCTAAATCAAACACGGTTTGTGCTAGCGCTTTGAAACTTGACACAATAAAGTAGCTCCAAGTTCTATCTCTATGGTTTGTTTCCTATTGATGTAGCCCTAAGCAGAGACTGGCACAAATCACTTTCATTTACAGGGGTTGCCAAGCTTCCAAAAAACTACGAGTTTCCTGAAATCTCAGCACACATTTTTTCACCCAATCTTGATGACACTTTCAGGTAATGATCAGTACCCCAATCCCACTTGGCTCACCAAATTTCGTTCTTCTAGGTTAAACCGTTCCTTGGCAGTAACAGTTTTAATTTTTAGGTTTCACTCTGTTTTCTCCTATATGGATACATGTAGTTGGAACTCTAAATCAAACACGGTTTGTGGTAGCTCTTTGAAACTTGACACAATAAAGTAGCTCCAAGTTCTGTCTCTATGGTTTGTTTCCTATTGATGTAGCCCTAAGCAGAGACTGGCGCAAATCACTTTCATGGAAAGTGGTTGCCAATCTTCCAAAAAACTACGAGTTTCCTGAAATCTCAGCACACATTTTTTCACCCAAACTTGATGACACTTTCAGGTAATGATCAGTACCCCAATCCCACTTGGCTCACCAAATTTCGTTCTTCTAGGTTAAACCTTTCGTTGGCAGTAACAGTTTTAATTTTTAGGTTTCACTCTGTTTTCTCCTATATAGATACATATATTTGGAAGTCTAAATCAAACACGGTTTGTGCTAGCTCTTTGAAACTTGACACAATAAAGTAGCTCCAAGTTCTGTCTCTATGGTTTGTTTCCTATTTTTGTAGCCCTAAGCAGAGACTGGCACAAATCACTTTCATTTACAGGGGTTGCCAAGCTTCCAAAAAACTACGAGTTTCCTGAAATCTCAGCACACATTTTTTCACCCAATCTTGATGACACTTTCAGGTAATGATCAGTACACCACTCCCACTTGGCTCACCAAATTTCGTTCTTCTATGTTAAACCGTTCGTTGGCAGTAACAGTTTTAATTTTTAGGTTTCACTCTGTTTTCTCCTATATGGATACATGTAGTTAGAACTCTAAATCAAACACGGTTTGTGCTAGCTCTTTGAAACTTGACACAATAAAGTAGCTCCAAGTTCTATCTCTATGGTTTGTTTCCTATTGATGTAGCCCTAAGCAGAGACTGGCGCAAATCACTTTCATGGAAAGGGGTTGCCAATCTTCCAAAAAACTACGAGTTTCCTGAAATCTCAGCACACATTTTTTCACCCAATCTTGATGACACTTTCAGGTAATGATCAGTACCCCAATCCCACTTGGCTCACCAAATTTCGTTCTTCTAGGTTAAACGGTTCGTTGGCAGTAACAGTTTTAATTTTTAGGTTTCACTCTGTTTTCTCCTATATGGATACATGCAGTTGGAACTCTAAATCAAACACGGTTTGTGCTAGCTCTTTGAAACTTGACACAATAAAGTAGCTCCAAGTTCTATCTCTATAGTATCTTTCCTATTGATGTAGCCCTAAGCAGAGACTGGCGCAAATCACTTTCATTTAAAGGGGTTGCCAAGCTGCCAAAATCTACGAGTTTCCTGAAATATCAGCACACATTTTTTCACACAATATTGATGACACTTTCAGGTAATGATCAGTACCCCAATCCCACTTGGATCACCAAATTTCGTTCTTCTAGGTTAAACTGTTCGTTGGCAGTAACAGTTTTAATTTTTAGGTTTCACTCTGTTTTCTCCTATATGAATACATGTAGTTGGAACTCTAAATCAAACACGGTTTGTGCTAGCTCTTTGAAACTTGACACAATAAAGTAGCTCCAAGTTCTATCTCTATGGTTTGTTTCCTATTGATGTAGCCCTAAGCAGAGACTGGCAGAAATCACTTTCATGGAAAGGGGTTGCCAAGCTTCCAAAAAACTACGAGTTTCATGAAATCTCAGCACACATTTTTTCACCCAATCTTGATGACACTTTCAGGTAATGATCAGTACCCCAATCCCACTTGGCTCACCAAATTTCGTTCTTCTAGGTTAAACCGTTCGTTGGCAGTAACAGTTTTAATTTTTAGGTTTCACTCTGTTTTCTCCTATAAGGATACATGTAGTTGGAACTCTAAATCAAACACGGTTTGTGCTAACTCTTTGAAACTTGACACAATAAGGTAGCTCCAAGTTCTATCTCTATGGTTTGTTTCCTATTGATGTAGCCCTAAGCAGAGACTGGCGCAAATCACTTTCATGGAAAGGGGTTGCCAATCTTCCAAAAAACTACGATTTTCCTGAAATCTCAGCACACATTTTTTCACCCAATCTTGATGGCACTTTCAGGTAATGATCAGTACCCCAATCCCACTTGGCTCACCAAATTTCTCTCTTCTAGGTTAAACTGTTCGTTGGCAGTAACAGTTTTAATTTTTAGTTTTCACTGTGTTTTCTCCTATATGGATACATGTAGTTGGAACTCTAAATCAAACAAGGTTTGTGCTAGCTCTTTGAAACTTGACACAATAAAGTAGCTCCATGTTCTATCTCTATGGTTTGTCTCCTATTGATGCAGCCCTAAGCAGAGACTGGTGCAAATCACTTTCATTTAAAGGGGTTGCCAAGCTTCCAAAAAACTACGAATTTCCTGAAATCTGAGCACACATTTTTTCCCCCAATCTTGATGACACTTTCAGGTAATGATCAGTACCCCAATCCCACTTGGCTCACCAAATTTCGTTCTTCTAGGTTAAACCGTTCGTTGGCAGTAACAGTTTTAATTTTTAGGTTTCACTCTGTTATCTCCTATATGGATACATGTAGTTGGAAGTCTAAATCAAACATGGTTTGTGCTAGCTCTTTGAAACTTGACACAATAAAGTAGCTCCAAGTTCTATCTCAATGGTTTGTTTCCTATTGATGTAGCCCTAAGCAGAGACTGGCGCAAATCACTTTCATGGAAAGGGTTTGCCAATCTTCCAAAAAACTACGAGTTTCCTGAAATCTCAGCACACATTTTTTCACCCAATCTTGATGACACTTTCAGGTAATGATCAGTACCCCAATCCCACTTGGCACACCAAATTTCGTTCTTCTAGGTTAAACCGTTCGTTGGCAGTAACAGTTTTAATTTTTAGGTTTCACTCTGTTTTCTCCTATATGGATACATGTAGTTGTAAGTCTAAATCAAACACGGTTTGTGCTAGCTCTTTGAAACTTGACACAATAAAGTAGCTCCAAGTTATATCTCTATAGTTTGTTTCCTATTGATGTAGCCCTAAGCAGAGACTGGCGCAAATCACTTTCATGGAAAGGGGTGGCCAATCTTCCAAAAAACTACGAGTTTCCTGAAATCTCAGCACACATTTTTTCACCCAATCTTGATGACAGTTTCAGGTAATGATCAGTACCCCAAACCCACTTGGCTCACCAAATTTCGTTCTTCTAGGTTAAACCGTTCGTTGGCAGTAAAAGTTTTAATTTTTAGGTTTCACTCTGTTTTCTCCTATATGGATACATGTAGTTGGAAGTCTAAATCAAACACGGTTTGTGCTAGCTCTTTGAAACTTGACACAATAAAGTAGCTCCATGTTATATCTCTATGGTGTGTTTCCTATTGATGTAGCCCTAAGCAGAGACTGGTGCAAATCACTTTCATTTAAAGGGGTTGCCAAGCTTCCAAAAACTACGAATTTCCTGAAATCTCAGCACACATTTTTTCACCCAATCTTGATGACACTTTCAGGTAATGATCAGTACCCCAATCCCACTTGGCTCACCAAATTTCGTTCTTCTAGGTTAAACCGTTCGTTGGCAGTAACAGTTTTAATTTTTAGGTTTCACTCTGTTTTCTCCTATATAGATACATGTAGTTGGAAGTCTAAATCAAACACGGTTTGTGCTAGCTCTTTGAAACTTGACACAATAAAGTAGCTCCAAGTTCTATCTCTATGGTTTGTTTCCTATTGATGTAGCCCTAAGCAGAGACTGGCACAAATCACTTTCATTTACAGGGGTTGCCAAGCTTCCAAAAAACTACGAGTTTCATGAAATCTCAGCACACATTTTTTCACCCAATCTTGATGACACTTTCAGGTAATGATCAGTACCCCAATCCCACTTGGCTCACCAAATTTCGTTCTTCTAGGTTAAACCGTTCGTTGGCAGTAACAGTTTTAATTTTTAGGTTTCACTCTGTTTTCTCCTATAAGGATACATGTAGTTGGAACTCTAAATCAAACACGGTTTGTGCTAGCTCTTTGAAACTTGACACAATAAAGTAGCTCCAAGTTCTATCTCTATGGTTTGTTTCCTATTGATGTAGCCCTAAGCAGAGACTTTAGCAAATCACTTTCATGGAAAGGGGTTGCCAAGCTTCCAAAAAACTACGAGTTTCCTGAAATCTCAGCACACATTTTTTCACCCAATCTTGATTACACTTTCAGGTAATGATCAGTACAACAAATCCCACTTGGGTCACCAAGTTTCGTTCTTCTAGGTTAAACCGTTCGTTGGCAGTAACAGTTTTAATTTTTAGGTTTCACTCTGTTTTCTCCTATATGGATACATGTAGTTGGAACTCTAAATCAAACCCGGTTTGTGCTAACTCTTTGAAACTTGACACAATAAAGTAGCTCCAAGTTCTATATCTATGGTTTGTTTCCTATTGATGTAGCCCTAAGCAGAGACTGGCGCAAATCACTTTCATGGAAAGGGGTTGCCAATCTTCCAAAAAACTACGAGTTTCCTGAAATCTCAGCACACATTTTTTCACCCAATCTTGATGACACTTTCAGGTAATGATCAGTACCCCAATCCCACTTGGCTCACCAAATTTCTCTCTTCTAGGTTGAACCGTTCGTTGGCAGTAACAGTTTTAATTTTTAGTTTTCACTGTGTTTTCTCCTATATGGTTACATGTAGTTGGAACTCTAAATCAAACACGGTTTGTGCTAGCTCTATGAAACTTGACACAATAAAGTAGCTCCATGTTCTATCTCTATGGTTTGTTTCCTATTGATGTAGCCCTAAGCAGAGACTGGTGCAAATCACTTTCATTTAAAGGGGTTGCCAAGCTTCCAAAAAACTACGAATTTCCTGAAATCTCAGCACACACTTTTTCACCCAATCTTGATTACACTTTCAGGTAATGATCAGTACCCCAATCCCACTTGGCTCACCAAATTTCGTTCTTCTAGTTTAAACCGTTCGTTGGCAGTAACAGTTTTAATTTTTAGGTTTCACTCTGTTTTCTCCTACATGGATACATGTAGTTGGAACTCTAAATCAAACACGGTTTGTGCTAGCTCTTTGAAACTTGACACAATAAAGTAGCTCCAAGTTCTATCTCTATGGTTTATTTCCTATTGATGTAGCCCTAAGCAGAGACTGGCGCAAATCACTTTCATGGAAAGGGGTTGCCAATCTTCCAAAAAATATGAGTTTCCTGAAATCTCAGCACACATTTTTTCACCCAATCTTGATGACACTTTCAGGTAATGATCAGTACCCCAATCCCACTTGGCTCACCAAATTTCGTTCTTCTAGGTTAAACGGTTCGTTGGCAGTAACAGTTTTAATTTTTAGGTTTCACTCTGTTTTCTCCTATATGGATACATGTAGTTGGAACTCTAAATCAAACACGGTTTGTGCTAGCTCTTTGAACCTTGACACAATAAAGTAGCTCCAAGTTCTATCTCTATGGTTTGTTTCCTATTGATGTAGCCCTAAGCAGAGACTGGCGCAAATCACTTTCATTTAAAGGGGTTGCCAAGCTGCCAAAAAACTACGAGTTTCCTGAAATCTCAGCACACATTTTTTCACCCAATATTCATGACACTTTCAGGTAATGATCAGTACCCCAATCCCACTTGTCTCACCAAATTTCGTTCTTCTAGGTTAAACCGTTCGTTGGCAGTAACAATTTTAATTTTTAGGTTTCACTCAATTTTCTCCTATATGAATACATGTAGTTGGAACTCTAAATCAAACACGGTTTGTGCTAGCTCTTTGAAACTTGACACAATAAAGTAGCTCCAAGTTCTATCTCTATGGTTTGTTTCCTATTGATATAGCCCTAAGCAGAGACTGGCGCAAATCACTTTCATGGAAAGGGGTTGCCAATCTTCAAAAAACTGCGAGTTTCCTGAAATCTCAGCACACATTTTTTCACCCAATATTGATGACACTTTCAGGTAATGATCAGTACCCCAATCCCACTTGGCTCACCAAATTTCGTTCTTCTAGGTTAAACCGTTCCTTGGCAGTAACAGTTTTAATTTTTAGGTTTCACTCTGTTTTCTCCTATATGGATACATGTAGTTGGAACTCTAAATCAAACACGGTTTGTGGTAGCTCTTTGAAACTTGACACAATAAAGTAGCTCCAAGTTCTATCTCTATGGTTTGTTTCCTATTGATGTAGCCCTAAGCAGAGACTGGCGCAAATCACTTTCATGGAAAGGGGTTGCCAATCTTCCAAAAAACTACGAGTTTCCTGAAATCTCAGCACACATTTTTTCACCCAATCTTGATGACACTTTCAGATAATGATCAGTACCCCAATCCCACTTGGCTCACCAAATTTCTCTCTTCTAGGTTGAACCGTTCGTTGGCAGTAACAGTTTTAATTTTTAGTTTTCACTGTGTTTTCTCCTATATGGTTACATGTAGTTGGAACTCTAAATCAAACACGGTTTGTGCTAGCTCTATGAAACTTGACACAATAAAGTAGCTCCATGTTCTATCTCTATGGTTTGTTTCCTATTGATGTAGCCCTAAGCAGAGACTGGTGCAAATCACTTTCATTTAAAGGGGTTGCCAAGCTTCCAAAAAACTACGAATTTCCTGAAATCTCAGCACACACTTTTTCACCCAATCTTGATTACACTTTCAGGTAATGATCAGTACCCCAATCCCACTTGGCTCACCAAATTTCGTTCTTCTAGTTTAAACCGTTCGTTGGCAGTAACAGTTTTAATTTTTAGGTTTCACTCTGTTTTCTCCTATATGGATACATGTAGTTGGAACTCTAAATCAAACACGGTTTGTGCTAGCTCTTTGAAACTTGACACAATAAAGTAGCTCCAAGTTCTATCTCTATGGTTTATTTCCTATTGATGTAGCCCTAAGCAGAGACTGGCGCAAATCACTTTCATGGAAAGGGGTTGCCAATCTTCCAAAAAATATGAGTTTCCTGAAATATCAGCACACATTTTTTCACCCAATCTTGATGACACTTTCAGGTAATGATCAGTACCCCAATCCCACTTGGCTCACCAAATTTCGTTCTTCTAGGTTAAACGGTTCGTTGGCAGTAACAGTTTTAATTTTTAGGTTTCACTCTTTTTTCTCCTATATGGATACATGTACTTGGAACTCTAAATCAAACACGGTTTGTGCTAGCTCTTTGAACCTTGACACAATAAATTAGCTCCAAGTTCAATCTCTATGGTTTGTTTCCTATTGATGTAGCCCTAAGCAGAGACTGGCGCAAATCACATTCATTTAAAGGGGTTGCCAAGCTGCCAAAAAACTACGAGTTTCCTGAAATCTCAGCACACATTTTTTCACCCAATATTCATGACACTTTCAGGTAATGATCAGTACCCCAATCCCACTTGGCTCACCAAATTTCGTTCTTCTAGGTTAAACCGTTCGTTGGCAGTAACAATTTTAATTTTTAGGTTTCACTCAATTTTCTCCTATATGAATACATGTAGTTGGAACTCTAAATCAAACACGGTTTGTGCTAGCTCTTTGAAACTTGACACAATAAAGTAGCTCCAAGTTCTATCTCTATGGTTTGTTTCCTATTGATATAGCCCTAAGCAGAGACTGGCGCAAATCACTTTCATGGAAAGGGGTTGCCAATCTTCTAAAAACTGCGAGTTTCCTGAAATCTCAGCACACATTTTTTCACCCAATATTGATGACACTTTCAGGTAATGATCAGTACCCCAATCCCACTTGGCTCACCAAATTTCGTTCTTCTAGGTTAAACCGTTCCTTGGCAGTAACAGTTTTAATTTTTAGGTTTCACTCTGTTTTCTCCTATATGGATACATGTAGTTGGAACTCTAAATCAAACACGGTTTGTGGTAGCTCTTTGAAACTTGACACAATAAAGTAGCTCCAAGTTCTGTCTCTATGGTTTGTTTCCTATTGATGTAGCCCTAAGCAGAGACTGGCGCAAATCACTTTCATGGAAAGGGGTTGCCAATCTTCCAAAAAACTACGAGTTTCCTGAAATCTCAGCACACATTTTTTCACCCAAACTTGATGACACTTTCAGGTAATGATCAGTACCCCAATCCCACTTGGCTCACCAAATTTCGTTCTTCTAGGTTAAACCTTTCGTTGGCAGTAACAGTTTTAATTTTTAGGTTTCACTCTGTTTTCTCCTATATAGATACATATATTTGGAAGTCTAAATCAAACACGGTTTGTGCTAGCTCTTTGAAACTTGACACAATAAAGTAGCTCCAAGTTCTGTCTCTATGGTTTGTTTCCTATTGATGTAGCCCTAAGCAGAGACTGGCACAAATCACTTTCATTTACAGGGGTTGCCAAGCTTCCAAAAAACTACGAGTTTCCTGAAATCTCAGCACACATTTTTTCACCCAATCTTGATGACACTTTCAGGTAATGATCAGTACACCACTCCCACTTGGCTCACCAAATTTCGTTCTTCTAGTTTAAACCGTTCGTTGGCAGTAACAGTTTTAATTTTTAGGTTTCACTCTGTTTTCTCCTATATGGATACATGTAGTTGGAACTCTAAATCAAACACGGTTTGTGCTAGCTCTTTGAAACTTGACACAATAAAGTAGCTCCAAGTTCTATCTCTATGGTTTATTTCCTATTGATGTAGCCCTAAGCAGAGACTGGCGCAAATCACTTTCATGGAAAGGGGTTGCCAATCTTCCAAAAAATATGAGTTTCCTGAAATATCAGCACACATTTTTTCACCCAATCTTGATGACACTTTCAGGTAATGATCAGTACCCCAATCCCACTTGGCTCACCAAATTTCGTTCTTCTAGGTTAAACGGTTCGTTGGCAGTAACAGTTTTAATTTTTAGGTTTCACTCTTTTTTCTCCTATATGGATACATGTACTTGGAACTCTAAATCAAACACGGTTTGTGCTAGCTCTTTGAACCTTGACACAATAAATTAGCTCCAAGTTCAATCTCTATGGTTTGTTTCCTATTGATGTAGCCCTAAGCAGAGACTGGCGCAAATCACATTCATTTAAAGGGGTTGCCAAGCTGCCAAAAAACTACGAGTTTCCTGAAATCTCAGCACACATTTTTTCACCCAATATTCATGACACTTTCAGGTAATGATCAGTACCCCAATCCCACTTGGCTCACCAAATTTCGTTCTTCTAGGTTAAACCGTTCGTTGGCAGTAACAATTTTAATTTTTAGGTTTCACTCAATTTTCTCCTATATGAATACATGTAGTTGGAACTCTAAATCAAACACGGTTTGTGCTAGCTCTTTGAAACTTGACACAATAAAGTAGCTCCAAGTTCTATCTCTATGGTTTGTTTCCTATTGATATAGCCCTAAGCAGAGACTGGCGCAAATCACTTTCATGGAAAGGGGTTGCCAATCTTCTAAAAACTGCGAGTTTCCTGAAATCTCAGCACACATTTTTTCACCCAATATTGATGACACTTTCAGGTAATGATCAGTACCCCAATCCCACTTGGCTCACCAAATTTCGTTCTTCTAGGTTAAACCGTTCCTTGGCAGTAACAGTTTTAATTTTTAGGTTTCACTCTGTTTTCTCCTATATGGATACATGTAGTTGGAACTCTAAATCAAACACGGTTTGTGGTAGCTCTTTGAAACTTGACACAATAAAGTAGCTCCAAGTTCTGTCTCTATGGTTTGTTTCCTATTGATGTAGCCCTAAGCAGAGACTGGCGCAAATCACTTTCATGGAAAGGGGTTGCCAATCTTCCAAAAAACTACGAGTTTCCTGAAATCTCAGCACACATTTTTTCACCCAAACTTGATGACACTTTCAGGTAATGATCAGTACCCCAATCCCACTTGGCTCACCAAATTTCGTTCTTCTAGGTTAAACCTTTCGTTGGCAGTAACAGTTTTAATTTTTAGGTTTCACTCTGTTTTCTCCTATATAGATACATATATTTGGAAGTCTAAATCAAACACGGTTTGTGCTAGCTCTTTGAAACTTGACACAATAAAGTAGCTCCAAGTTCTGTCTCTATGGTTTGTTTCCTATTGATGTAGCCCTAAGCAGAGACTGGCACAAATCACTTTCATTTACAGGGGTTGCCAAGCTTCCAAAAAACTACGAGTTTCCTGAAATCTCAGCACACATTTTTTCACCCAATCTTGATGACACTTTCAGGTAATGATCAGTACACCACTCCCACTTGGCTCACCAAATTTCGTTCTTCTATGTTAAACCGTTCGTTGGCAGTAACAGTTTTAATTTTTAGGTTTCACTCTGTTTTCTCCTATATGGATACATGTAGTTAGAACTCTAAATCAAACACGGTTTGTGCTAGCTCTTTGAAACTTGACACAATAAAGTAGCTCCAAGTTCTATCTCTATGGTTTGTTTCCTATTGATGTAGCCCTAAGCAGAGACTGGCGCAAATCACTTTCATGGAAAGGGGTTGCCAATCTTCCAAAAAACTACGAGTTTCCTGAAATCTCAGCACACATTTTTTCACCCAATCTTGATGACACTTTCAGGTAATGATCAGTACCCCAATCCCACTTGGCTCACCAAATTTCGTTCTTCTAGGTTAAACCGTTCGTTGGCAGTAACAGTTTTAATTTTTAGGTTTCACTCTGTTTTCTGCTATATGGATACATGTAGTTGGAAGTCTAAATCAAACACGGTTTGTGCTAGCTCTTTGAAACTTGACACAATAAAGTAGCTCCAAGTTCTATCTCTATAGTATCTTTCCTATTGATGTAGCCCTAAGCAGAGACTGGCGCAAATCACTTTCATTTAAAGGGGTTGCCAAGCTGCCAAAATCTACGAGTTTCCTGAAATCTCAGCACACATTTTTTCACACAATATTGATGACACTTTCAGGTAATGATCAGTACCCCAATCCCACTTGGATCACCAAATTTCGTTCTTCTAGGTTAAACTGTTCGTTGGCAGTAACAGTTTTAATTTTTAGGTTTCACTCTGTTTTCTCCTATATGAATACATGTAGTTGGAACTCTAAATCAAACACGGTTTGTGCTAGCTCTTTGAAACTTGACACAATAAAGTAGCTCCAAGTTCTATCTCTATGGTTTGTTTCCTATTGATGTAGCCCTAAGCAGAGACTGGCAGAAATCACTTTCATGGAAAGGGGTTGCCAAGCTTCCAAAAAACTACGAGTTTCATGAAATCTCAGCACACATTTTTTCACCCAATCTTGATGACACTTTCAGGTAATGATCAGTACCCCAATCCCACTTGGCTCACCAAATTTCGTTCTTCTAGGTTAAACCGTTCGTTGGCAGTAACAGTTTTTTTTTTAGGTTTCACTCTGTTTTCTCCTATAAGGATACATGTAGTTGGAACTCTAAATCAAACACGGTTTGTGCTAGCTCTTTGAAACTTGACACAATAAAGTAGCTCCAAGTTCTATCTCTATGGTTTGTTTCCTATTGATGTAGCCCTAAGCAGAGACTGGCACAAATCACTTTCATTTACAGGGGTTGCCAAGCTTCCAAAAAACTACGAGTTTCCTGAAATCTCAGCACACATTTTTTCACCCAATCTTGATGACACTTTCAGGTAATGATCAGTACCCCAATCCCACTTGGCTCACCAAATTTTGTTCTTCTAGGTTAAATGGTTCGTTGTCAGTAACAGTTTTAATTTTTAGGTTTCACTCTGTTTTCTCCTATATGGGACATGTAGTTGGAACTCTAAATCAAACACGGTTTGTGCTAGCTCTTTGAAACTTGACACAATAAAGTAGCTCCAAGTTCTATCTCTATGGTTTGTTTCCTATTGATGTAGCCCTAAGCAGAGACTGGCGCAAATCACTTTCATTGAAAGGGGTTGCCAATCTTCCAAAAAACTGCGAGTTTCCTGAAATCTCAGCAAACATTTTTTCACCCAATCTTGATGACACTTTCAGGTAATGATCAGTACCCCAATCCCACTTGGCTCACCAAATTTCATCCTTTTAGGTTAAACCGTTCGTTGGCAGTAACAGTTTTAATTTTTAGGTTTCACTCTGTTTTCTCCTATATGGATACATGTAGTTGGAACTCTAAATCAAACACGGTTTGTGCTAGCTCTTTGAAACTTGACACAATAAAGTAGCTCCAAGTTCTATCTCTATGGTTTGTTTCCTATTGATGTAGCCCTAAGCAGAGACTGGAGCAAATCACTTTCATGGAAAGGGGTTGCCAAGCTTCCAAAAAACTACGAGTTTCCTGAAATCTCAGCACACATTTTTTCACCCAATCTTGATGACACTTTCAGGTAATGATCAGTACCCCAATCCCACTTGGCTCACCAAATTTCGTTCTTCTAGGTTAAACCGTTCGTTGGCAGTAACAGTTTTAATTTTTAGGTTTCACTCTGTTTTCTCCTATATAGATACATGTAGTTGGAAGTCTAAATCAAACACGGTTTGTGCTAGCTCTTTGAAACTTGACACAAAAATCAGCTCCAAGTTGTATCTCTATGGTTTTTTTCCTATTGATGTAGCCCTAAGCAGAGACTGGCACAAATCACTTTCATGGAAAGGGGTTGCCAAGCTTCCAAAAAACTACGAGTTTCCTGAAATCTCAGCACACATTTTTTCACCCAATCTTGATGACACTTTCAGGTAATGATCAGTACCCCAATCCCACTTGGCTCACCAAATTTCGTTCTTCTAGGTTAAACCGTTCGTTGGCAGTAACAGTTTTAATTTTTAGGTTTCACTCTGTTTTCTCCTATATGGATACATGCAGTTGGAAGTCTAAATCAAACACGGTTTGTGCTAGCTCTTTGAAACTTGACACAATAAAGTAGCTCCAAGTTCTATCTCTATGGTTTTTTCCCTATTGATGTAGCCCTAAGCAGAGACTGGCGCAAATCACTTTCATGGAAAGGGGTTGCGAAGCTTCCAAAAAACTATGAGTTTCCTGAAATCTCAGCACACATTTTTTCACCCAATCTAGATGACACTTTCAGGTAATGATAAGTACGCCAATCCCACTTGGCTCACCAAATTTCGTTCTTCTAGGTTAAACCGTTCGTTGGCAGTAACAGTTTTAATTTTTAGGTTTCACTCTGTTTTCTCCTATATGGATACATGTAGTTGGAACTCTAAATCAACATGGTTTGTGCTAGCTCTTTGAAACTTGACACAATAAAGTAGCTCCAAGTTCTATCTCTATGGTTTGTTTCCTATTGATGTAGCCCTAAGCAGAAACTGGCGCAAATCACTTTCATGGAAATGGTTTGCCAATCTTCCAAAAAACTACGAGGTTCCTGAAATCTCAGCACACATTTTTCACCCAATCTTGATGACACTTTCAGGTAATGATCAGTACCCCAATCCCACGTGGCTCACCAAATTTCGTTCTTCTAGGTTAAACCGTTCGTTGGCAGTAACAGTTTTAATTTTTAGGTTTCACTCTGTTTTCTCCTATATGGATACATGTAGTTGGAACTGAAACTCAAACATGGTTTGCGCTAGCTCTTTGAAATTTGACACAATAAAGTAGCTCCATGTTCTATCTCTATGATTTGTTTCCTATTGATGAAGCCCTAAGCAGAGACTGGCGCAAATCACTTTCATGGAAAGAGGTTTCCAAGCTTCCAAAAAACTACGAGTTTCCTGAAATCTCAGCACACATTTTTTCACCCAATCTTGATGACACTTTCAGGTAATTTTCAGTACCCAGATCCCACTGGGCTCACCTAATTTGGTTCTTCTAGGTTAAACCATTCGTGGGCAGTAACAGTTTTAATTTTTAGGTTTCACTCTGTTTTCTCCTATATGGATACATGTAGTTGGAACTCTAAATCAAACACGGTTTGTGCTAGCTCTTTGAAACTTGACACAATAAACTTGGTTCAAAGTTCTATCTCTATGGTTTCTTTCCTATTGATGTAGCCCTAAGCACAGAGTGGTGCAAATGACTTTCATGGAAAGGGATTGCCAAGATTGCAAAAAACTACGAGTTTCCTGAAATCTCAGCACACATTTTTTCACCCAATCTTGATGACATTTAAGGTAATGATCAGTACCCCAATAACACTTGGCTCACCAAATTTCGTTCTTCTAGGTAAAACTGTCCGTTGGCAGTAACAGTTTTAATTTTTAGGTTTCACTCTGTTTTCTCCTATATGGATACATTAGTTGGGACTCTAAATCAAACACGGTTTGTGCTAGCTCTTTAAAACTTGACACAATAAAGTAGCACAAAGATCTATATCTATGGTTTGTTTCCTATTGATGTAGCCCTAAACAGAGACTGGCGCATATCACTTTCATGGAAAGGGGTTGCCAATCTTCCAAAAAACTACGAGTTTCGTGAAATCTCAGCACACATTTTTTCACCCAATCTTGATGACACTTTCAGGTAATGATCAGTTCCCCAATCCCACTTGGCTCACCAAATTTCGTTCTTCTAGGTTAAACCGTTCGTTGGCAGTAACAGTTTTAATTTTTAGGTTTCACTCTGTTTTCTCCTATATGGATACATGTAGTTGGAACTCTAAATCAAACATGGTTTGTGCTACCTCTTTGAAACTTGACACAATAAAGCAGCTCCAAGTTCTATCTCTATGGTTTCTTTCCTATTGATGTAGCCCTAAGCAGAGACTGGCGCAAAACACTTTCATTTAAAGGGGTTGCCAAGCTTCCAAAAAACTACGAGTTTCCTGAAATCTCAGCACACATTTTTTCACCCAATCTTGATGACACTTTCAGGTAATGATCACTACCCCAATCCCACTTGGCTCACCAAATTTCGTCCTTCTAGGTTAAAAGTTCGTTGGCAGTAACAGTTTTAATTTTTAGGTTTCACTCTGTTTTCTCCTATATGGATACATGTTGTTGGAATTCTAAATCAAACGCGGTTTCTGCTAGCTCTTTGAAACTTGACACAATAAAGTAGCTCCAAGTTCTATCTCTATGGTTTGTTTCCTATTGATGTAGCCCTAAGCAGAGACTGGCGCAAATCACTTTAATGTAAGGGGGTTGCCAACCTTCCAAAAAACTACGAATTTCCTGAAATCTCAGCACACATTTTGACACCCAATCTTGATGACACTTTCAGGTAATGATCAGTACGCCAATCCCACTTGGCTAACCAAATTTCGTTCTTCCAGGTTAAACCGTTCGTTGGTAGTAACAGTTTTAATTTTTAGGTTTCACTCTGTTTTCTCCTATATGGATACATGTATTTGGAACTCTAAATCAAACACGGTTTGTGCTAGCTCTTTGAAACTTGACACAATAAAGTAGCTCCAAGTTCTATCTCTATGGTTGTTTCCTATTGATGTAGCCCTAAGCAGAGACTGGTGCAAATCACTTTCATGGAAGGGGGTTGCCAAACTTCCAAAAAACTACGAGTTTCCTGAAATCTCAGCACACATTTTTTCACCCAATCTTGATGACACTTTTAGGTAATGATCAGTACCCCAATCCCACTTGGCTCACCAAATTTCGTTCTTCTAGGTTAAACCGTTCGTTGGCAGCAACAGTTTGAATTTTTAGGTTTCACTCTGTTTTCTCCTATATGGATACATGTAGTTGGAACTCTAAATCAAACACGGTTTGTGCTAGCTCTTTGAAAGTTGACACAATAAGTAGCTCCATGTTCTATCTCTATGGTTTGTTTCCTATTGATGTAGCTCTAAGCAGAGACTGGCGCAAATCACTTTAATGTAAGGGGGTTGCCAAGCTTCCAAAAAACTACGAGTTTCCTGAAATCTCAGCACACATTTTTTCACCCAAACTTGATGACACTTTCAGGTAATGATCAGTACGCCAATCCCACTTGGCTCACCAAATTTAGATCTTCTAGGTTAAACCATTCGTTGGTAGTAACAGTTTTAATTTTTAGGTTTCACTCTATTTTCTCCTATATGGATACATGTAGTTGGAACTCGAAATCAAACACGGTTTGTGCTAGCTCTTTGAAACTTGACACAATAAAGTAGCTCCAAGTTCTATCTCTATGGTTTGTTTCCTATTGATGTAGCCCTAAGCAAATACTGGCGCAAATCACTTTCATGGAAGGGGGTGGCCAAGCTTCCAAAAAACTACGAGATTCCTGAAATCTCAGCACACATTTTTTCACCCAATCTTGATGACACTTTCAGGTAATGATCACTACCCCAATCCCACTTGGCTCACCAAATTTCATTCTTCTAGGTTAAACAGTTCGTTGGCAGTAACAGTTTTAATTTTTAGGTTTCACTCTGTTTTCTCCTATATGGATACATGTAGTTGGAACTCTAAATCAAAAACGGTTTGTGCTAGCTATTTGAAACTTGACACAATAAAGCAGCTCCAAGTTCTATCTCTATGGTTTGTTTCCTATTGATGTAGCCCTAAGCAGAGACTGGCGCAAATCACTTTCATAGAAAGGGGTTGCCAAGCTTCCAAAAAACTACGAGTTTCCTGAAATCTCAGCCCACATTTTTTCACCCAATCTTGATGACACTTTCAGGTAATGATCAGTACCCCAATCCCACTTGGCTCACCAAATTTTGTTCTTCTAGGTTAAACCGTTCGTTGGCAGTAACAGTTTTAATTTTTAGGTTTCACTCTGTTTTCTCCAATATGGATACATGTAGTTGGAACTCTAAATCAAACACGGTTTGTGCTAGCTCTTTGAAACTTGACACAATAAGTAGCTCCATGTTCTATCTCTATGGTTTGATTCCTATTGATGTAGCTCTAAGCAGAGACTGGCGCAAATCACTTTAATGTAAGGGGGTTGCCAAGATTCCAAAAAACTACGAGTTTCCTGAAATCACAGCACACATTTTTTCACCCAATCTTGATGACACTTTCAGGTAATGATCAGTACCCCAATCCCACTTGGCTCACCAAATTTCGTTCTTCTAGGTTAAACCGTTCGTTGGCAGTAACACTTTTAATTTTTAGGTTTCACTCTGTTTTCTCCTATATGGATACATGTAGTTGGAACTCTAAATCAAACACGGTTTGTGCTAGCTCTTTGAAACTTGACACAATAAGTAGCTCCATGTTCTATCTCTATGGTTTGTTTCCTATTGATGTAGCCCTAAGCAGAGACTGGCGCAAATCACTTTCATAGAAAGGGGTTGCCAAGCTTCCAAAAAACTACGAGTTTCCAGAAATCTCAGCACACATTTTTTCACCCAATCTTGATGACACTTTCAGGTAATGATCACTACCCCAATCCCACTTGGCTCACCAAATTTCGTTCTTCTACGTTAAACCGTTCGTTGGCAGTAACACTTTTAATTTTTAGGTTTCACTCTGTTTTCTCCTATATGGATACATGTAGTTGGAACTCTAAATCAAACACGGTTTGTGCTAGCTCTTTGAAACTTGACACAATAAAGTAGCTCCAAGTTCTATATCTATGGTTTGTTTCCTATTGATGTAGCCCTAAGCAGATCCTGGGGCAAATCACTTTCATGGAAAGGGATTGCCAAGCTTCCAAAAAACTATGAGTTTCCTGAAATCTCAGCACACATTTTTTCATCCAATCTTGATGACACTTTCAGGTAATGATCACTACAACAATCCCACTTGGCTAACCAAATTTCGTTCTTCTAGTTTAAACCGTTCATTGGCAGTAACAGTTTTAATTTTTAGGTTTCACTCTGTTTTCTCCTGTATGGATACATGTAGTTGGAACTCTAAATCAAACTCGGTTTGTGTTAGCTCTTTGTAACTTGACACAATAAAGTAGCACCAAGTTCTATCTCTATGGTTTGTTTCCTATTGATGTAGCCCTAAGCAGAGACTGGCGCAAATCACTTTCGTGGAAAGGGGATGCCAAGCTTCCAAAAAACTACGAGTTTCCTGAAATCTGAGCACATATTTTTTCACCCAATTTTGATGACACTTTCAGGAAATGATCAGTACACCAATCCCACTTGGCTCACTAAATTTCGTTCTTCTAGGTTAAACCGTTCGTTGGCAGTAACAGTTTTAATTTTTAGGTTTCACTCTATTTTCTCCTATATGGATACATGTAGTTGGAACTCTAAATCAAACACGGTTTGTGCTAGCTCTTTGAAACTGACACAATAAAGTAGCTCCAAGTTCTATATCTACGGTTTGTTTCCTATTGATGTAGCCCTACGCAGAGACTGGCGCAAATCACTTTCATGGAAAGGGGTTGACAATCGTCCAAAAAACTAAGAGTTTCCTGAAATCTCAGCACACATTTTTTCACCCAATCTTGATGACACTTTCTGGTAATGATCAGCACCCCAATCCCACTTGGCTCACCAAATTTCTTTCTTCTAGGTTAAACCGTTCGTTGGCAGTAACAGTTTTAATTTTTAGGTTTCACTCTGTTTTCTCCTATATGGATACATGTAGTTGGAACTCTAAATCAACCACGGTTTGTGCTAGGTCTTTGAAACTTCACACAATAAAGTAGCTCCAAATTCTATCTCTATGGTTTGTTTCCTATTGATGTAGCCCTAAGCAGAGACTGGCGCAAATCACTTTCATGGAAAGGGGTTGCCAATCTTCCAAAAAACCACGAGTTTCCTGAAATCTCAGCACACATTTTTTCACCCAATCTTGATGACACTTTCAGGTAATGATCAGTACCCCAATCCCACTTGGCTCACCAAATTTCGTTCTTCTAGGTTAAACCGTTCGTTGGCAGTAACAGTTTTAATTTTTAGGTTTCACTCTGTTTTCTCCTATATGGATACATGTAGTTGGAACTCTAAATCAAACACGGTTTGTGCTAGCTCTTTGAAACTTGACACAATAAAGTAGCTCCAAATTCTGTCTCTATGGTTTGTTTCTTATTGATGTAGCCCTAAGCAGAGACTGGCGCAAATCACTTTCATGGAAAGGGGTTGCCAAGCTTCCAAAAAACTACGAGTTTCCTGAAATCTCAGCACACATTTTTTCATCCAATTTTGATGACACTTTCAGGTAATGATCACTACCCCAATCCCACTTGGCTCACCAAATTTCACTCTTCTAGGTTAAACCGTTCGTTGGCAGTAACAGTTTTAATTTTTAGGTTTCACTCTGTTTTCTCCTATATGGATACATGTAGTTGGAACTCTAAATCAAACACGGTTTGTGCTAGCTCTTTGAAACTTGACACAATAAAGTAGCTCCAAGTTCTATCTCTATGGTTTGTTTCCTATTGATGTAGCCCTAAGCAGAGACTGGCGCAAATCACTTTCATGGAAAGGGGATGCCAAGCTTCCAAAAAAATACGAGTTTCCTGAAATCTGAGCACATATTTTTTCACCCAATTTTGATGACACTTTCAGGTAATGATCAGTACACCAATCCCACTTGGCTCACTAAATTTCGTTCTTCTAGGTTAAACCGTTCGTTGGCAGTAACAGTTTTAATTTTTAGGTTTCACTCTGTTTTCTCCTATATGGATACATGTAGTTGGAACTCTAAATCAAACACGGTTTGTGCTAGCTCTTTGAAACTTGACACAATAAAGTAGCTCTAAGTTCTATCTCTATGGTTTGTTTCCTATTGATGTAGCCCTAAGCAGAGACTGGCAGCAATCACTTTCATGGAAGGGGCTTGCCAAGCTTCCAAAAAACTACGAGTTTCCTGAAATCTCAGCACACATTTTTTCACCCAATCTTGATGACACTTTCAGGTAATGATCAGTACCCCAATCCCACTTGGCTCACCAAATTTCGTTCTTGTAGGTTAAACCGTTCGTTGGCAGTAACAGTTTGAATTTTTAGGTTTCACTCTGTTTTCTCCAATATGGATACATGTAGTTGGAACTCTAAATCAAACACGGTTTGTGCTAGCTCTTTGAAACTTGACACAATAAAGTAGCTCCATGTTCTATCTCTATGGTTTCTTTCCTACTTATGTAGCTCTAAGCAGAGACTGGCGCAAATCACTTTAATGTAAGGGGGTTGCCAAGCTTCCAAAAAACTACGAGTTTCCTGAAATCACAGCACACATTTTTTCACCCAATCTTGATGACACTTTCAGGTAATGATCAGTACCCCAATCCCACTTGGCTAACCAAATTTTGTTCTTCTAGGTTAAACCGTTCGTTGGCAGTAACAGTTTTAATTTTTAGGTTTCAGTCTGTTTTCTCCTATATGGATACATGTAGTTGGAACTCTAAATCAAACACGGTTTGTGCTAGCTCTTTGAAACTTGACACAATAAAGCAGCTCCAAGTTCTATCTCTATGGTTTGTTTCCTATTGATGTAGCCCTAAGCAGAGACTGGCCCAAATCACTTTCATAGAAAGGGGTTGCCAAGCTTCCAAAAAACTACGAGTTTCCAGAAATCTCAGCACACATTTTTTCACCCAATCTTGATGACACTTTCAGGTAATGATCAGTACCCCAATCCCACTTGGCTCACCAAATTTCGTTCTTCTAGGTTAAACCGTTCGTTGGCAGTAACACTTTTAATTTTTAGGTTTCACTCTGTTTTCTCCTATATGGATACAGGTAGTTGGAACTCTAAATCAAACACGGTTTGTGCTAGCTCTTTGAAACTTGACACAATAAAGTAGCTCCAAGTTCTATATCTATGGTTTGTTTCCTATTGATGTAGCCCTAAGCAGATCCTGGGGCAAATCACTTTCATGGAAAGGGATTGCCAAGCTTCCAAAAAACTATGAGTTTCCTGAAATCTCAGCACACATTTTTTCATCCAATCTTGATGACACTTTCAGGTAATGATCACTACCCCAATCCCACTTGGCTCACCAAATTTCGTTCTTCTAGTTTAAACCGTTCATTGGCAGTAACAGTTTTAATTTTTAGGTTTCACTCTGTTTTCTCCTGTATGGATACATGTAGTTGGAACTCTAAATCAAACTCGGTTTGTGTTAGCTCTTTGTAACTTGACACAATAAAGTAGCACCAAGTTCTATCTCTATGGTTTGTTTCCTATTGATGTAGCCCTAAGCAGAGACTGGCGCAAATCACTTTCGTGGAAAGGGGATGCCAAGCTTCCAAAAAACTACGAGTTTCCTGAAATCTGAGCACATATTTTTTCACCCAATTTTGATGACACTTTCAGGTAATGATCAGTACACCAATCCCACTTGGCTCACTAAATTTCGTTCTTCTAGGTTAAACCGTTCGTTGGCAGTAACAGTTTTAATTTTTAGGTTTCACTCTGTTTTCTCCTATATGGATACATGTAGTTGGAACTCTAAATCAAACACGGTTTGTGCTAGCTCTTTGAAACTTGACACAATAAAGTAGCTCCAAGTTCTATATCTATGGTTTGTTTCCTATTGATGTAGCCCTAAGCAGAGACTGGTGCAAATCACTTTCATTTAAAGGTTTTGCCAAGCTTCCAAAAAACTACGAGTTTTCTGAAATCTCAGCACACATTTTTTCACCCAATCTTGATGACACTTTCAGGTAATGATCAGTACCCCAATCCCACTTGGCTCACCAAATTTTGTTCTTCTAGGTTAAACCGTTCGTTGGCAGTAACAGTTTTAATTTTTAGGTTTCACTCTGTTTTCTCCTATATGGATACATGTAGTTGGAACTCTAAATCAAACACGGTTTGTGCTAGCTCTTTGAAACTTGACACAATAAAGTAGCTCCAAGTTCTATCTCTATGGATTGTTTCTATTGATGTAGCGCTAGGCAGAGACTGGTGCAAATCACTTTCATTTACAGGGGTTGCCAAGCTTCCAAAAAACTACCAGATTCCTGAAATCTCAGCACATATTTTTTTCACCCAAACTTGATGACACTTTCAGGTAATGATCAGTACCCCAATCCCACTTGGCTCACCAAATTTCGTTCTTCTAGGTTAAACCGTTCGTTGGCAGTAACAGTTTGAATTTTTAGGTTTCACTCTGTTTTCTCCTATATGGATACATGTAGTTGGAACTCTAAATCAAACACGGTTTGTGCTAGCTCTTTGAAACTTGACACAATAAAGTAGCTCCAAGTTCTATCTCTATGGTTTGTTTCCTATTGATGTAGCCCTAGTCAGAGACTGGCGCAAATCACTTTCATGGAAAGGGGTTGCCAATCTTCCAAAAAACTACGAGTTTCCTGAAATCTCAGCACACATTTTTTCACCCAATCTTGATGACACTTTCAGGTAATGATCACTACCCCAATCCCACTTGGCTCACCAAATTTCGTTCTTCTAGGTTATATCGTTCGTTGGCAGTAACAGTTTAAATTTTTAGGTTTCACTCTGTTTTCTCCTATATGGATACATGTAGTTGGAACTCTAAATCAAACACGGTTTGTGCTAGCTCTTTGAAACTTGACACAATAAAGTAGCTCCAAGTTCTATCTCTGTGGTTTGTTTCTTATTGATGTAGCCCTAAGCAGAGACTGGTGCAAATCACTTTCATTTAAAGGGGTTGCCAAGCTTCCAAAAAACTACGAGTTTCCTCAAATCTCAGCACACATTTTTTCACCCAATCTTGATGACACTTTCAGGTAATGATCAGTACACCAATCCCACTTGGCTCACCAAATTTCGTTCTTCTAGGTTAAACCGTTCGTTGGCAGTAACAGTTTTAATTTTTAGGTTTCACTCTGTTTTCTCCTATATGGATACATGTAGTTGGAACTCTAAATCAAACACGGTTTGTGCTAGCTCTTTGAAACTTGACACAATAAAGTAGCTCCAAGTTCTATCTCTATGGTTTGTTTCCTATTGATGTAGCCCTAAGAGGAGACTGGTGCAAATCACTTTCATTTACAGGTGTTGTCAAGCTTCCAAAAAACTACAAGTTTCCTGAAATCTCAGCACACATTTTTTCACCCAATCTTGATGACACTTTCAGGTAATGATCAGTAACCCAATCCAACTTGGCTCACCAAATTTCTTTCTTCTAGATTAAACCGTTCGTTGGCAGTAACAATTTTAATTTTTAGGTTTCACTCAATTTTCTCCTATATGAATTTATTTAGTTGGAACTCTAAATCAAACACGGTTTGTGCTAGCTCTTTGAAACTTGACACAATAAAGTAGCTCCAAGTTCTATATCTATGGTTTGTTTCCTATTGATGTAGCCCTAAGCAAAGACTGGTGCAAATCACTTTCATGGAAAGGGGTTGAAAATCTTCCAAAAAACTACGAGTTTCCTGAAATCTCAGCACACATTTTTTCACCCAATCTTGATGACACTTTCAGGTAATGATCAGTACCCCAATCCCTCTTGGCTCACCAAATTTCGTTCTTCTAGGTTAAACCGTTCGTTGGCAGTAACAGTTTTAATTTTTAGGTTTCACTCTGTTTTCTCCTATATGGATACATGTAGTTGGAACGCTAAATCAAACACGGTTTGTGCTAGCTCTTTGAAACTTGACACAATAAAGTAGCTCCAAGTTCTATCTCTATGGTTTGTTTCCTATTGATGTAGCCCTAAGCAAAGACTGGCGCAAATCACTTTCATTTAAAGGGGTTGCCAAGCTTCCAACAAACTACGAGTTTCCTGAAATCTCAGCACACATTTTTTCACCCAATCTTGATGACACTTTCAGGTAATGATCAGTACCCCAATCCCACTTGGCTCACCAAATTTCTTTCTTCTAGGTTAAACCGTTCGTTGGCAGTAACAGTTTTAATTTTAGGTTTCACTCTGTTTAATCCTACATGGATACATGTAGTTGGAACTCTAAATCAAACACGGTTTGTGCTAGCTCTTTGAAACTTGACACAATAAAGTAGCTCCAAGTTCTATCTCTATGGTTTGTTTCCTATTGATGTAGCCCTAAGCAGAGACTGGTGCAAATCACTTTCATTTACAGGGGTTGCCAAGCTTCCAAAAAACTACGAGATTCCTGAAATCTCAGCACATATTTTTTAACCCAATATTGATGACAATTTCAGGTAATGATCAGTACCCCAATCCCACTTGGCTCACCAAATTTCGTTCTTCTAGGTTAAACCGTTCGTTGGCAGTAACAGTTTTAATTTTTAGGTTTCACTCTGTTTTCTGCTATATGGATACATGTAGTTGGAAGTCTAAATCAAACACGGTTTGTGCTAGCTCTTTGAAACTTGACACAATAAAGTAGCTCCAAGTTCTATCTCTATGGTTTGTTTCCTATTGATGTAGGCCTAAGCAGAGACTGGCGCAAATCACTTTCATGGAAAGGGGTTGCCAATCTTCCAAAAAACTACGAGTTTCCTGAAATCTCAGCACACATTTTTTCACCCAATCTTGATGACGCTTTCAGGTAATGATCAGTACCCCAATCCCACTTGGCTCACCAAATTTCGTTCTTCTAGGTTAAACCGTTTGTTGGCAGTAACAGTTTTCATTTTTAGGTTTCACTCTGTTTTCTCCTGTATGGATACATGTAGTTGGAAGTCTAAATCAAACACGGATGGTGCTAGCTCTTTGAAACTTGACACAATAAAGTAGCTCCAAGTTCTATCTCTATGGTTTGTTTCCTATTGATGTAGCCCTAAGCAAAGACTGGTGCAAATCACTTTCATGGAAAGGGGTTGCCAATCTTCCAAAAAACTACGAGTTTCCTGAAATATCAGCACACATTTTTTTCCCCAATCTTGATGACACTTTCAGGTAATGATCACTACCCCAATCCCACTTGGCTCACCAAATTTCGTTCTTCTAGGTTAAACCGTTCGTTGGCAGTAACAGTTTTAATTTTTAGGTTTCACTCTGTTTTTTCCTATATGGATACATGTAGTTGGAAGGCTAAATCAAACACGGTTTGTGCTAGCTCTTTGAAACTTGACACAATAAAGTAGCTCCAAGTTCTATCTCTATGGATTGTTTCCTATTGATGTAGCCCTAGGCAGAGACTGGTGCAAATCACTTTCATTTACAGGGGTTGCCAAGCTTCCAAAAAACTACGAGATTCCTGAAATCTCAGCACATATTTTTTTCACCCAATCTTGATGACACTTTCAGGTAATGATCAGTACCCCAGTCCCACTTGGCTCACCAAATTTGGTTCTTCTAGGTTAAACCGTTCGTTGGCAGTAACAGTTTTAATTTTTAGGTTTCACTCTGTTTTCTCCTATATGGAGACATGTAGTTGGAACTCTAAATCAAAAATGGTTTGTGCTAGCTCTTTGAAACTTGACACAATAAAGTAGCTCAAAGTTCTATCTCTGTGGTTTGTTTCCTATTGATGTAGCCCTAAGCAGAGACTGGTGCAAATCACTTTGATTTAAAGGGGTTGCCAAGCTTCCAAAAAACTACGAGTTTCCTCAAATCTCAGCACACATTTTTTCACCCAATCTTGATGACACTTTCAGATAATGATCAGTACCCCAATCCCACTTGGCTCACCAAATTTCGTTCTTCTAGGTTAAACCGTTCGTTGGCAGTAACAGTTTTAATTTTTAGGTTTCACTCTGTTTTCTGCTATATGGATACATGTAGTTGGAAGTCTAAATCAAACACGGTTTGTGTTAGCTCACTGAAACTTGACACAATAAAGTAGATCCAAGTTCTATCTCTATGGTTTGTTTCCTATTGTTGTAGCCCTAGTCAGGGACTGGCGCAAATCACTTTCATGGAAAGGGGTTGCCAATCTTCCAAAAAACTACGAGTTTCCTGAACTCTTAGCACACATTTTTTCACCCAATCTTGATGACACTTTCAGGTAATGATCAGTACCCCAATCCCACTTGGCTCACCAAATTTCTTTCTTCTAGGTTAAACCGTTCGTTGGCAGTAACAGTTTTAATTTTTAGGTTTCACTCTGTTTAATCCTACATGGATACATGTAGTTGGAACTCTAAATCAAACATGGTTTGTGCTAGCTCTTTGAAACTTGACACAATAAAGTAGCTCCAAGTTCTATCTCTATGGTTTGTTTCCTATTGATGTAGCCCTACTCAGAGACTGGTGCAAATCACTTTCATTTACAGGGGTTGCCAACCTTCCAAAAAACTACGAGATTCCTGAAATCTCAGCACATATTTTTTCACGAAATATTGATGACACTTTCAGGTAATGATCAGTACCCCAATCCCACTTGGCTCACCAAATTTCGTTCTTCTAGGTTAAACCGTTCGTTGGCAGTAGCAGTTTAAATTTTTAGGTTTCACTCTGTTTTCTCCTATATGAATACATGTAGTTGGAAGTCTAAATCAAACAGGGTTTCTGCTAGCTCTTTGAAACTTGACACAATAAAGTAGCTCCAAGTTCTCTCTCTATGGTTTGTTTCCTATTGATGTAGCCCTAAGCAAAGACTGGTGCAAATCACTTTCATGGAAAGGGGTTGCCAATCTTCCAAAAAACCACGAGTTTCCTGAAATCTCAGCACACATTTTTTCACACAATCTTGATGACACTTTCAGGTAATGATCAGTACCCCAATCCCACTTGTCTCACCAAATTTCGTTCTTCTAGGTTAAACCGTTCGTTGGCAGTAACAGTTTTAATTTTTAGGTTTCACTCAATTTTCTCCTATATGAATACACGTAGTTGGTCTCTAAATCAAACACGGTTTGTGCTAGCTATTTGAAACTTGATACAATAAAGTAGCTCCAAGTTCTATCTCAATGGTTTGTTTCCTATTGATATAGCCCTAAGCAGAGACTGGCGCAAATCACTTTCATTTAAAGGGGTTGCCAAGCTTTAAAAAAACTATGAGTTTCCTGAAATCTCAGCACACATTTTTTTCACCCAATCTTGATGACACTTTCAGGTAATGATCAGTACCCCAATCCCACTTTGCTCACTAAATTTCGTTCTTCTGGGTTAAACCATTCGTTGGCAGTAACAGTTTTAATTTTTAGGTTTCACTCTGTTTTCTCCTATATGGATACATGTAGTTGGAAGTCTAAATCAAACACGGTTTGTGCTAGCTCTTTGAAACTTGACACAATAAAGTAGCTCCAAGTTCTATCTCTATGGTTTGTTTCCTATTGATGTAGCCCTAAGCAGAGACTTTCGCAAATCACTTTCATGGAAAGGGGTTGCCAAGCTTCCAAAAAACTACGAGTTTCCTGAAATCTCAGCACACATTTTTTCACCCAATCTTGATGACACTTTCAGGTAATGATCAGTACCCCAATCCCACTTGGCTCACCAAATTTCGTTCTTCTAGGTTAAACGGTTCGTTGGCAGTAACAGTTTTAATTTTTAGTTTTCACGCTGTTTTCTCCTATATGGATACATGTAGTTGGAAGTCTAAATCAAACACGGTTTGTGCTAGCTCTTTGAAACTTGACACAATAAAGTAGCTCCAAGTTCTATCTCTATGGTTTGTTTCCTATTGATGTAGCCCTAAGCAGAGACTGGCACAAATCACTTTCATGGAAATGCGTTGTCAAGTTTCCAAAAAACTACGAGTTTCCTGAAATCTCAGCACACATTTTTTCACCCAATCTTGATGACACTTTCAAGTAATGATCAGTACCCCAATCCCACTTGGCTCACCAAATTTCGTTCTTCTAGGTTAAACCATTCGTTGGCAGTAACAGTTTTAATTTTTATGTTTCACTGAATTTTCTCCTATATCAATACATGTAGTTGGAACTCTAAATCAAACACGGTTTGTGCTAGCTCTTTGAAAATTAACAAAATAAAATAGCTCCATGTTCTATCTCTATGGTTTGGTTCCTATCGATGTAGCCCTAAGCAGAGACTGGCGCAAATCACTCACATTGGAAGGGGTTGCCAAGCTTCCAAAAACTACGAGTTTCCTGAAATCTCAGCACACATTTTTTTACCCAATCTTGATGACACTTTCAGGTAATGATGAGTACAACAAATCCCACTTGGGTCACCAAGTTTCGTTCTTCTAGGTTAAACCGTTCGTTGGCAGTAACAGTTTTAATTTTTAGGTTTCACTCTGTTTTCCCCTATATGGATACATGTAGTTGGAACTCTAAATCAAACACGGTTTGTGCTAGCTCTTTTAAACTTGACACAATAAAGTACCTCCAAGTAATATATCTATGGTTTGTTTCCTATTGATGTAGCCCTAAGCAGAGACTGGCGCAAATCACTTTCATGGAAGGGGGTTGCTAAGCTTCCAAAAAACTACGAGTTTCCTGAAATCTCAGCACACATTTTTTCACCCAATCTTGATGACACTTTCAGGTAATGATCAGTACCCCAATCCCACTTGGCTCACCAAATTTCGTTCTTCTAGGTTAAACCGTTCGTTGGCAGTAACAGTTTTAATTTTTAGGTTTCACTCTGTTTTCTCCTATATGGATACATGTATTTGGAAGTCTGAATCAAACACGATTTGTGCTAGCTCTTTGAAACTTGACACAATAAAGTAGCTCCAAGTTCTATCTATATGGTTTGTTTCCTATTGATGTAGCCCTAAGCACAGACTGGCGCAAATCACTTTCATGGAAAGGGGTTCTAAATCTTCCAAAAAACTACGAGTTTCCTGAAATCTCAGCACACATTTTTTCAACCAATCTTGATGACACTTTCAAGTAATGATCAGTACCCCAATCCCACTTGGCTCACCAAATTTCCTTCTTCTAGGTTAAACCGTTCGGTGGCAGTAACAGTTTTAATTTTTAGGTTTCACTCTGTTTTCTCCTATATGGATACATGTAGTTGGAACTCTAAATAAAACACGGTTTGTGCTAGCTCTTTGAAACTTGACACAATAAAGTAGCTCTAAGTTCTATCTCTATGGTTTGTTTCCTATTGATGTAGCCCTAAGCAGAGACTGGCATAAATCACTTTCATGGAAATGGGTTGCCAAGTTTCCAAAAAACTACGAGTTGCCTGAAATCTCAGCACACATTTTTTCACCCAATCTTGATGACACTCTCAAGTAATGATCAGTACCCCAATCCCACTTGGCTCACCAAATTTCGTCCTTCTAGGTTAAACCGTTCGTTGGCAGTAACAGTTTTAATTTTTAGGTTTCACTCAATTTTCTCCTATATCAATACATGTAGTTGGAACTCTAAATCAAACACAGTTTGTGCTAGCTCTTTGAAACTTAACAAAATAAAGTAGCTCCATGTTCTATCTCTATGGTTTGGTTCCTATTGATGTAGCACTAAGCAGAGACTGGCGCAAATCACTTACATTGAAAGGGGTTGCCAAGCTTCCAAAAAACTACGAGTTTCCTGAAATCTCAGCACACATTTTTTCACCCAATCTCGATGACACTTTCAGGTAATGATCAGTACCCCAATCCCACTTGGCTCACCAAATTTCGTTCTTCTAGGTTAAACCGTTCGTTGGCAGTAACAGTTTTAATTTTTAGGTTTCACTCTGTTTTCTCCTATATGGATACATGTATTTGGAACTCTATATCAAACACGGTTTGTGCTAGCTCTTTGAAGCTAGACACAATAAAGTAGCTCCAAGTTCGATCTCTATGGTTTGTTTCCTATTGATGTAGCCCTAAGCAGAGACTGGCGCAAATCAGTTTCATGGAAGGGGGTTGCCAAGCTTCCAAAAAACTACCAGTTTCCTGAAATCTCAGCACACATTTTTTCACCCAATCTTGATGACACTTTCAGGTAATGATCACTACCCCAATCCCACTTGGCTCACCAAATTTCGTTCTTCTAGGTTAAACCGTTCGTTGGCAGTAACAGTTTTAATTTTTAGGTTTCACTCTGTTTT
The DNA here is from genome assembly GCF_964194105.1 of Spermophilus citellus. Taxonomy (NCBI): domain Eukaryota; kingdom Metazoa; phylum Chordata; class Mammalia; order Rodentia; family Sciuridae; genus Spermophilus; species Spermophilus citellus. The sequence goes on along the minus strand of NW_027673196.1, from coordinate 97,164 downwards.
CTCCTACATGGATACATGTAGTTGGAACTCTAAATCAAACACGGTTTGTGATAACTCTTTGAAACTTGACACAATAAAGTAGCTCCAAGTTCTATCTCTATGGTTTGTTTCCTATTGATGTAGCCCTAAGCAGAGACTGGCGCAAATCACTCTCATGGAAAGGGGTTGCCAAGCTTCCAAAAAACTACGAGTTACCTGAAATCTCAGCACACATTTTTTCACCCAATCTTGATGACACATTCAGGTAATGATCAGTACCCCAATCCCACTTGGCTCACCAAATTTCGTTCTTCTAGGTTATACCGTTCGTTGGCAGTAACAGTTTTCATTTTTAGGTTTCACTCTGTTTTCTCCGATATGGATACATGTAGTTGGAACTCTAAATCAAACACGGTTTGTGCTAGCTCTTTGAAACTTGACACAATAAAGTAGCTCCAAGTAATATATCTATGGTTTGTTTCCTATTGATGTAGCCCTAAGCAGAGACTGGCGCAAATCACTTTCATGGAAAGGGGTTGCCCAGCTTCCAAAAAACTACGAGTTTCCTGAAATCTCAGCACACATTTTTTCACCCAATCTTGATGACACTTTCAGGTAATGATCACTACCCCAATGCCACCTGGCTAACCAAATTTGGTTCTTCTAGATTAAACCGTTCGTTGGCAGTAACAGTTTTAATTATTAGGTTTCACTCTGTTTTCTCCTATATGGATACATGTAGTTGGAACTCTAAATCAAACACGGTTTGTGCTACCTCTTTGAAACTTGACACAATAAAGCAGCTCCAAGTTCTGTCTCTATGGTTTGTTTCCTATTGATGTAGCCCTAAGCAGAGACTGGCGCAAATCACTTTCATTTAAAGGGGTTGCCAAGTTCCAAAAAACTACGAGTTTCCTGAAATCTCAGCACACATTTTTTCACCCAATATTGATGACACTTTCAGGTAATGATCACTACCCCAATCCCACTTGGCTCACCAAATTTTGTTCTTCTAGGTTAAACCGTTCGTTGGCAGTAACAGTTTTAATTTTTAGGTTTCACTCTGTTTTCTCCTATATGGATACATGTAGTTGGAACTCTAAATCAAACACGGTTTGTGCTAGCTCTTTGAAACTTGACACAATAAACTTGGTTCAAAGTTCTATCTCTATGGTTTCTTTCCTATTGATGTAGCCCTAAGCACAGAGTGGTGCAAATGACTTTCATGGAAAGGGATTGCCAAGATTGCAAAAAACTACGAGTTTCCTGAAATCTCAGCACACATTTTTTCACCCAATCTTGATGACATTTAAGGTAATGATCAGTACCCCAATAACACTTGGCTCACCAAATTTCGTTCTTCTAGGTAAAACTGTCCGTTGGCAGTAACAGTTTTAATTTTTAGGTTTCACTCTGTTTTCTCCTATATGGATACATTAGTTGGGACTCTAAATCAAACACGGTTTGTGCTAGCTCTTTAAAACTTGACACAATAAAGTAGCACAAAGATCTATATCTATGGTTTGTTTCCTATTGATGTAGCCCTAAACAGAGACTGGCGCATATCACTTTCATGGAAAGGGGTTGCCAATCTTCCAAAAAACTACGAGTTTCGTGAAATCTCAGCACACATTTTTTCACCCAATCTTGATGACACTTTCAGGTAATGATCAGTTCCCCAATCCCACTTGGCTCACCAAATTTCGTTCTTCTAGGTTAAACCGTTCGTTGGCAGTAACAGTTTTAATTTTTAGGTTTCACTCTGTTTTCTCCTATATGGATACATGTAGTTGGAACTCTAAATCAAACATGGTTTGTGCTACCTCTTTGAAACTTGACACAATAAAGCAGCTCCAAGTTCTATCTCTATGGTTTCTTTCCTATTGATGTAGCCCTAAGCAGAGACTGGCGCAAATCACTTTCATTTAAAGGGGATGCCAAGCTTCCAAAAAACTACGAGTTTCCTGAAATCTCAGCACACATTTTTTCACCCAATCTTGATGACACTTTCAGGTAATGATCACTACCCCAATCCCACTTGGCTCACCAAATTTCGTCCTTCTAGGTTAAACCGTTCGTTGGCAGTAACAGTTTTAATTTTTAGGTTTCACTCTGTTTTCTCCTATATGGATACATGTTGTTGGAATTCTAAATCAAACGCGGTTTCTGCTAGCTCTTTGAAACTTGACACAATAAAGTAGCTCCAAGTTCTATCTCTATGGTTTGTTTCCTATTGATGTAGCCCTAAGCAGAGACTGGCGCAAATCACTTTAATGTAAGGGGGTTGCCAACCTTCCAAAAAACTACGAGTTTCCTGAAATCTCAGCACACATTTTGACACCCAATCTTGATGACACTTTCAGGTAATGATCAGTACGCCAATCCCACTTGGCTAACCAAATTTCGTTCTTCCAGGTTAAACCGTTCGTTGGTAGTAACAGTTTTAATTTTTAGGTTTCACTCTGTTTTCTCCTATATGGATACATGTATTTGGAACTCTAAATCAAACACGGTTTGTGCTAGCTCTTTGAAACTTGACACAATAAAGTAGCTCCAAGTTCTATCTCTATGGTTGTTTCCTATTGATGTAGCCCTAAGCAGAGACTGGTGCAAATCACTTTCATGGAAGGGGGTTGCCAAACTTCCAAAAAACTACGAGTTTCCTGAAATCTCAGCACACATTTTTTCACCCAATCTTGATGACACTTTAGGTAATGATCAGTACCCCAATCCCACTTGGCTCACCAAATTTCGTTCTTCTAGGTTAAACCGTTCGTTGGCAGCAACAGTTTGAATTTTTAGGTTTCACTCTGTTTTCTCCTATATGGATACATGTAGTTGGAACTCTAAATCAAACACGGTTTGTGCTAGCTCTTTGAAACTTGACACAATAAGTAGCTCCATGTTCTATCTCTATGGTTTGTTTCCTATTGATGTAGCTCTAAGCAGAGACTGGCGCAAATCACTTTAATGTAAGGGGGTTGCCAAGCTTCCAAAAAACTACGAGTTTCCTGAAATCTCAGCACACATTTTTTCACCCAAACTTGATGACACTTTCAGGTAATGATCAGTACGCCAATCCCACTTGGCTCACCAAATTTAGATCTTCTAGGTTAAACCATTCGTTGGTAGTAACAGTTTTAATTTTTAGGTTTCACTCTATTTTCTCCTATATGGATACATGTAGTTGGAACTCGAAATCAAACACGGTTTGTGCTAGCTCTTTGAAACTTGACACAATAAAGTAGCTCCAAGTTCTATCTCTATGGTTTGTTTCCTATTGATGTAGCCCTAAGCAAATACTGGCGCAAATCACTTTCATGGAAGGGGGTGGCCAAGCTTCCAAAAAACTACGAGATTCCTGAAATCTCAGCACACATTTTTTCACCCAATCTTGATGACACTTTCAGGTAATGATCACTACCCCAATCCCACTTGGCTCACCAAATTTCATTCTTCTAGGTTAAACAGTTCGTTGGCAGTAACAGTTTTAATTTTTAGGTTTCACTCTGTTTTCTCCTATATGGATACATGTAGTTGGAACTCTAAATCAAAAACGGTTTGTGCTAGCTATTTGAAACTTGACACAATAAAGCAGCTCCAAGTTCTATCTCTATGGTTTGTTTCCTATTGATGTAGCCCTAAGCAGAGACTGGCGCAAATCACTTTCATAGAAAGGGGTTGCCAAGCTTCCAAAAAACTACGAGTTTCCTGAAATCTCAGCCCACATTTTTTCACCCAATCTTGATGACACTTTCAGGTAATGATCAGTACCCCAATCCCACTTGGCTCACCAAATTTCGTTCTTCTAGGTTAAACCGTTCGTTGGCAGGAACAGTTTTAATTATTAGGTTTCACTCTGTTTTCTCCTATATGGGTACATGTAGTTGGAACTCTAAATCAAACATGGTTTGTGCTACCTCTTTGAAACTTGACACAATAAAGCAGCTCCAAGTTCTATCTCTATGGTTTCTTTCCTATTGATGTAGCCCTAGCAGAGACTGGCGCAAATCACTTTCATTTAAAGGGGTTGCCAAGCTTCCAAAAAACTACGAGTTTCCTGAAATCTCAGCACACATTTTTTCACCCAATCTTGATGACACTTTCAGGTAATGATTACTACCCCAATCCCATATGGCTCACCAAATTTTGTTCTTCTAGGTTAAACCGTTCGTTGGCAGTAACAGTTTTAATTTTTAGGTTTCACTCTGTTTTCTCCAATATGGATACATGTAGTTGGAACTCTAAATCAAACACGGTTTGTGCTAGCTCTTTGAAACTTGACACAATAAGTAGCTCCATGTTCTATCTCTATGGTTTGATTCCTATTGATGTAGCTCTAAGCAGAGACTGGCGCAAATCACTTTAATGTAAGGGGGTTGCCAAGATTCCAAAAAACTACGAGTTTCCTGAAATCACAGCACACATTTTTTCACCCAATCTTGATGACACTTTCAGGTAATGATCAGTACCCCAATCCCACTTGGCTCACCAAATTTCGTTCTTCTAGGTTAAACCGTTCGTTGGCAGTAACACTTTTAATTTTTAGGTTTCACTCTGTTTTCTCCTATATGGATACATGTAGTTGGAACTCTAAATCAAACACGGTTTGTGCTAGCTCTTTGAAACTTGACACAATAAGTAGCTCCATGTTCTATCTCTATGGTTTGTTTCCTATTGATGTAGCCCTAAGCAGAGACTGGCGCAAATCACTTTCATAGAAAGGGGTTGCCAAGCTTCCAAAAAACTACGAGTTTCCAGAAATCTCAGCACACATTTTTTCACCCAATCTTGATGACACTTTCAGGTAATGATCACTACCCCAATCCCACTTGGCTCACCAAATTTCGTTCTTCTAGGTTAAACGGTTCGTTGGCAGTAACACTTTTAATTTTTAGGTTTCACTCTGTTTTCTCCTATATGGATACATGTAGTTGGAACTCTAAATCAAACACGGTTTGTGCTAGCTCTTTGAAACTTGACACAATAAAGTAGCTCCAAGTTCTATATCTATGGTTTGTTTCCTATTGATGTAGCCCTAAGCAGATCCTGGGGCAAATCACTTTCATGGAAAGGGATTGCCAAGCTTCCAAAAAACTATGAGTTTCCTGAAATCTCAGCACACATTTTTTCATCCAATCTTGATGACACTTTCAGGTAATGATCACTACAACAATCCCACTTGGCTAACCAAATTTCGTTCTTCTAGTTTAAACCGTTCATTGGCAGTAACAGTTTTAATTTTTAGGTTTCACTCTGTTTTCTACTGTATGGATACATGTAGTTGGAACTCTAAATCAAACTCGGTTTGTGTTAGCTCTTTGTAACTTGACACAATAAAGTAGCACCAAGTTCTATCTCTATGGTTTGTTTCCTATTGATGTAGCCCTAAGCAGAGACTGGCGCAAATCACTTTCGTGGAAAGGGGATGCCAAGCTTCCAAAAAACTACGAGTTTCCTGAAATCTGAGCACATATTTTTTCACCCAATTTTGATGACACTTTCAGGAAATGATCAGTACACCAATCCCACTTGGCTCACTAAATTTCGTTCTTCTAGGTTAAACCGTTCGTTGGCAGTAACAGTTTTAATTTTTAGGTTTCACTCTATTTTCTCCTATATGGATACATGTAGTTGGAACTCTAAATCAAACACGGTTTGTGCTAGCTCTTTGAAACTGACACAATAAAGTAGCTCCAAGTTCTATATCTACGGTTTGTTTCCTATTGATGTAGCCCTACGCAGAGACTGGCACAAATCACTTTCATGGAAAGGGGTTGACAATCGTCCAAAAAACTAAGAGTTTCCTGAAATCTCAGCACACATTTTTTCACCCAATCTTGATGACACTTTCTGGTAATGATCAGCACCCCAATCCCACTTGGCTCACCAAATTTCTTTCTTCTAGGTTAAACCGTTCGTTGGCAGTAACAGTTTTAATTTTTAGGTTTCACTCTGTTTTCTCCTATATGGATACATGTAGTTGGAACTCTAAATCAACCACGGTTTGTGCTAGGTCTTTGAAACTTCACACAATAAAGTAGCTCCAAGTTCTATCTCTATGGTTTGTTTCCTATTGATGTAGCCCTAAGCAGAGACTGGCGCAAATCACTTTCATGGAAAGGGGTTGCCAATCTTCCAAAAAACCACGAGTTTCCTGAAATCTCAGCACACATTTTTTCACCCAATCTTGATGACACTTTCAGGTAATGATCAGTACCCCAATCCCACTTGGCTCACCAAATTTCGTTCTTCTAGGTTAAACCGTTCGTTGGCAGTAACAGTTTTAATTTTTAGGTTTCACTCTGTTTTCTCCTATATGGATACATGTAGTTGGAACTCTAAATCAAACACGGTTTGTGCTAGCTCTTTGAAACTTGACACAATAAAGTAGCTCCAAATTCTGTCTCTATGGTTTGTTTCTTATTGATGTAGCCCTAAGCAGAGACTGGCGCAAATCACTTTCATGGAAATGGGTTGCCAAGCTTCCAAAAAACTACGAGTTTCCTGAAATCTCAGCACACATTTTTTCATCCAATCTTGATGACACTTTCAGGTAATGATCACTACCCCAATCCCACTTGGCTCACCAAATTTCACTCTTCTAGGTTAAACCGTTCGTTGGCAGTAACAGTTTTAATTTTTAGGTTTCACTCTGTTTTCTCCTATATGGATACATGTAGTTGGAACTCTAAATCAAACACGGTTTGTGCTAGCTCTTTGAAACTTGACACAATAAAGTAGCTCCAAGTTCTATCTCTATGGTTTGTTTCCTATTGATGTAGCCCTAAGCAGAGACTGGCGCAAATCACTTTCATGGAAAGGGGATGCCAAGCTTCCAAAAAAATACGAGTTTCCTGAAATCTGAGCACATATTTTTTCACCCAATTTTGATGACACTTTCAGGTAATGATCAGTACACCAATCCCACTTGGCTCACTAAATTTCGTTCTTCTAGGTTAAACCGTTCGTTGGCAGTAACAGTTTTAATTTTTAGGTTTCACTCTGTTTTCTCCTATATGGATACATGTAGTTGGAACTCTAAATCAAACACGGTTTGTGCTAGCTCTTTGAAACTTGACACAATAAAGTAGCTCTAAGTTCTATCTCTATGGTTTGTTTCCTATTGATGTAGCCCTAAGCAGAGACTGGCAGCAATCACTTTCATGGAAGGGGCTTGCCAAGCTTCCAAAAAACTACGAGTTTCCTGAAATCTCAGCACACATTTTTTCACCCAATCTTGATGACACTTTCAGGTAATGATCAGTACCCCAATCCCACTTGGCTCACCAAATTTCGTTCTTGTAGGTTAAACCATTCGTTGGCAGTAACAGTTTGAATTTTTAGGTTTCACTCTGTTTTCTCCAATATGGATACATGTATTTGGAACTCTAAATCAAACACGGTTTGTGCTAGCTCTTTGAAACTTGACACAATAAAGTAGCTCCATGTTCTATCTCTATGGTTTCTTTCCTACTGATGTAGCTCTAAGCAGAGACTGGCGCAAATCACTTTAAAGTAAGGGGGTTGCCAAGCTTCCAAAAAACTACGAGTTTCCTGAAATCACAGCACACATTTTTTCACCCAATCTTGATGACACTTTCAGGTAATGATCAGTACCCCAATCCCACTTGGCTAACCAAATTTCGTTCTTCTAGGTTAAACCGTTCGTTGGCAGTAACAGTTTTAATTTTTAGGTTTCAGTCTGTTTTCTCCTATATGGATACATGTAGTTGGAACTCTAAATCAAACACGGTTTGTGCTAGCTCTTTGAAACTTGACACAATAAAGCAGCTCCAAGTTCTATCTCTATGGTTTGTTTCCTATTGATGTAGCCCTAAGCAGAGACTGGCCCAAATCACTTTCATAGAAAGGGGTTGCCAAGCTTCCAAAAAACTACGAGTTTCCAGAAATCTCAGGACACATTTTTTCACCCAATCTTGATGACACTTTCAGGTAATGATCAGTACCCCAATCCCACTTGGCTCACCAAATTTCGTTCTTCTAGGTTAAACCGTTCGTTGGCAGTAACACTTTTAATTTTTAGGTTTCACTCTGTTTTCTCCTATATGGATACAGGTAGTTGGAACTCTAAATCAAACACGGTTTGTGCTAGCTCTTTGAAACTTGACACAATAAAGTAGCTCCAAGTTCTATATCTATGGTTTGTTTCCTATTGATGTAGCCCTAAGCAGATCCTGGGGCAAATCACTTTCATGGAAAGGGATTGCCAAGCTTCCAAAAAACTATGAGTTTCCTGAAATCTCAGCACACATTTTTTCATCCAATCTTGATGACACTTTCAGGTAATGATCACTACCCCAATCCCACTTGGCTCACCAAATTTCGTTCTTCTAGTTTAAACCGTTCATTGGCAGTAACAGTTTTAATTTTTAGGTTTCACTCTGTTTTCTCCTGTATGGATACATGTAGTTGGAACTCTAAATCAAACTCGGTTTGTGTTAGCTCTTTGTAACTTGACACAATAAAGTAGCACCAAGTTCTATCTCTATGGTTTGTTTCCTATTGATGTAGCCCTAAGCAGAGACTGGCGCAAATCACTTTCGTGGAAAGGGGATGCCAAGCTTCCAAAAAACTACGAGTTTCCTGAAATCTGAGCACATATTTTTTCACCCAATTTTGATGACACTTTCAGGTAATGATCAGTACACCAATCCCAATTGGCTCACTAAATTTCGTTCTTCTAGGTTAAACCGTTCGTTGGCAGTAACAGTTTTAATTTTTAGGTTTCACTCTGTTTTCTCCTATATGGATACATGTAGTTGGAACTCTAAATCAAACACGGTTTGTGCTAGGTCTTTGAAACTTCACACAATAAAGTAGCTCCAAGTTCTATCTCTATGGTTTGTTTCCTATTGATGTAGCCCTAAGCAGAGACTGGCGCAAATCACTTTCATGGAAAGGGGTTGCCAATCTTCCAAAAAACCACGAGTTTCCTGAAATCTCAGCACACATTTTTTCACCCAATCTTGATGACACTTTCAGGTAATGATCAGTACCCCAATCCCACTTGGCTCACCAAATTTCGTTCTTCTAGGTTAAACCGTTCGTTGGCAGTAACAGTTTTAATTTTTAGGTTTCACTCTGTTTTCTCCTATATGGATACATGTAGTTGGAACTCTAAATCAAACACGGTTTGTGCTAGCTCTTTGAAACTTGACACAATAAAGTAGCTCCAAGTTCTATCTCTATGGTTTGTTTCCTATTGATGTAGCCCTAAACAGAGACTGGTGCAAATCACTTTCATTTAAAGGGGTTGCCAAGCTTCCAAAAAACTACGAGTTTCCTGAAATCTCATCACACATTTTATCACCCAATCTTGATGACACTTTCAGGTAATGATCAGTACCCCAATCCCACTTGGCTCAGCAAATTTCGTTCTTCTAGGTTAAACCGTTCGTTGGCAGTAACAGTTTAAATTTTTAGGTTTCACTCTGTTTTCTCCTATATGGATACATGTAGTTGGAAGTCTAAATCAAAAACGGTTTGTGCTAGCTCTTTGAAACTTGACACAATAAAGTAGCTCCAAGTTCTATCTCTATGGTTTGTTTCCTATTAATGTAGCCCTAAGCAGAAACTGGCGCAAATCACTTTCATGGAAAGGGGTTGCCAAGGTTCCAAAAAACTACGTGTTTCCTGAAATCTCAGCACACATTTTTTCACCCAATCTTGATGACACTTTCAGGTAATGATCAGTACAACAAATCAAACTTGGGTCACCAAGTTTCGTTCTTCTAGGTTAAACCGTTCGTTGGCAGTAACAGTTTTAATTTTTAGGTTTCACTCTGTTTTCTCCTATATGGATACATGTAGTTGGAACTCTAAATCAAACAGGGTTTGTGCTAGCTCTTTGAAACTTGACACAATAAAGTAGCTCCAAGTTCTATATCTATGGTTTGTTTCCTATTGATGTAGCCCTAAGCAGATCCTGGGGCAAATCACTTTCATGGAAAGGGATTGCCAAGCTTCCAAAAAACTATGAGTTTCCTGAAATCTCAGCACACATTTTTTCATCCAATCTTGATGACACTTTCAGGTAATGATCACTACCCCAATCCCACTTGGCTCACCAAATTTCGTTCTTCTAGTTTAAACCGTTCATTGGCAGTAACAGTTTTAATATTTAGGTTTCACTCTGTTTTCTCCTGTATGGATACATGTAGTTGGAACTCTAAATCAAACTCGGTTTGTGTTAGCTCTTTGTAACTTGACACAATAAAGTAGCACCAAGTTCTATCTCTATGGTTTGTTTCCTATTGATGTAGCCCTAAGCAGAGACTGGCGCAAATAACTTTCGTGGAAAGGGGATGCCAAGCTTCCAAAAAAATACGAGTTTCCTGAAATCTGAGCACATATTTTTTCACCCAATTTTGATGACACTTTCAGGTAATGATCAGTACACCAATCCCACTTGGCTCACTAAATTTCGTTCTTCTAGGTTAAACCGTTCGTTGGCAGTAACAGTTTTAATTTTTAGGTTTCACTCTGTTTTCTCCTATATGGATACATGTAGTTGGAACTCTAAATCAAACACGGTTTGTGCTAGCTCTTTGAAACTTGACACAATAAAGTAGCTCCAAGTTCTATCTCTATGGTTTGTTTCCTATTGATGTAGCCCTAAGCAGAGACTGGCAGCAATCACTTTCATGGAAGGGGCTTGCCAAGCTTCCAAAAAACTACGAGTTTCCTGGAATCTCAGCACACATTTTTTCACCTAATCTTGATGACACTTTCAGGTAATGATCAGTACCCCAATCCCACTTGGCTCACCAAATTTCGTTCTTGTAGGTTAAACCGTTCGTTGGCAGTAACAGTTTGAATTTTTAGGTTTCACTCTGTTTTCTCCAATATGGATACATGTAGTTGGAACTCTAAATCAAACACGGTTTGTGCTAGCTCTTTGAAACTTGACAAAATAAAGTAGCTCCATGTTCTATCTCTATGGTTTGTTTCCTACTGATGTAGCTCTAAGCAGAGACTGGCGCAAATCACTTTCATGTAAAGGGGTTGCCAATCTTCCAAAAAACCACGAGTTTCCTGAAATCTCAGCACACATTTTTTCACCCAATCTTGATGACACTTTCAGGTAATGATCAGTACCCCAATCCCACTTGGCTCACCAAATTTCGTTCTTCTAGGTTAAACCGTTCGTTGGCAGTAACAGTTTTAATTTTTAGGTTTCACTCTGTTTTCTCCTATATGGATACATGTAGTTGGAAGTCTAAATCAAAAACGGTTTGTGCTAGCTCTTTGAAACTTGACACAATAAAGTAGCTCCAAGTTCTATCTCTATGGTTTGTTTCCTATTAATGTAGCCCTAAGCAGAAACTGGCGCAAATCACTTTCATGGAAAGGGGTTGCCAAGGTTCCAAAAAACTACGTGTTTCCTGAAATCTCAGCACACATTTTTTCACCCAATCTTGATGACACTTTCAGGTAATGATCAGTACAACAAATCAAACTTGGGTCACCAAGTTTCATTCTTCTAGGTTAAACCGTTCGTTGGCAGTAACAGTTTTAATTTTTAGGTTTCACTCTGTTTTCTCCTATATGGATACATGTAGTTGGAACTCTAAATCAAACAGGGTTTGTGCTAGCTCTTTGAAACTTGACACAATAAAGTAGCTCCAAGTTCTATATCTATGGTTGTTTCCTATTGATGTAGCCCTAAGCAGATCCTGGGGCAAATCACTTTCATGGAAAGGGATTGCCAAGCTTCCAAAAAACTATGAGTTTCCTGAAATCTCAGCACACATTTTTTCATCCAATCTTGATGACACTTTCAGGTAATGATCACTACCCCAATCCCACTTGGCTAACCAAATTTCGTTCTTCTAGTTTAAACCGTTCATTGGCAGTAACAGTTTTAATTTTTAGGTTTCACTCTGTTTTCTCCTGTATGGATACATGTAGTTGGAACTCTAAATCAAACTCGGTTTGTGTTAGCTCTTTGTAACTTGACACAATAAAGTAGCACCAAGTTCTATCTCTATGGTTTGTTTCCTATTGATGTAGCCCTAAGCAGAGACTGGCGCAAATCACTTTCGTGGAAAGGGGATGCCAAGCTTCCAAAAAAATACGAGTTTCCTGAAATCTGAGCACATATTTTTTCACCCAATTTTGATGACACTTTCAGGTAATGATCAGTACACCAATCCCACTTGGCTCACTAAATTTCGTTCTTCTAGGTTAAACCGTTCGTTGGCAGTAACAGTTTTAATTTTTAGGTTTCACTCTGTTTTCTCCTATATGGATACATGTAGTTGGAACTCTAAATCAAACACGGTTTGTGCTAGCTCTTTGAAACTTGACACAATAAAGTAGCTCCAAGTTCTATCTCTATGGTTTGTTTCCTATTGATGTAGCCCTAAGCAGAGACTGGCAGCAATCACTTTCATGGAAGGGGCTTGCCAAGCTTCCAAAAAACTACGAGTTTCCTGGAATCTCAGCACACATTTTTTCACCTAATCTTGATGACACTTTCAGGTAATGATCAGTACCCCAATCCCACTTGGCTCACCAAATTTCGTTCTTGTAGGTTAAACCGTTCGTTGGCAGTAACAGTTTGAATTTTTAGGTTTCACTCTGTTTTCTCCAATATGGATACATGTAGTTGGAACTCTAAATCAAACACGGTTTGTGCTAGCTCTTTGAAACTTGACACAATAAAGTAGCTCCATGTTCTATCTCTATGGTTTGTTTCCTACTGATGTAGCTCTAAGCAGAGACTGGCGCAAATCACTTTCATGTAAAGGGGTTGCCAATCTTCCAAAAAACCACGAGTTTCCTGAAATCTCAGCACACATTTTTTCACCCAATCTTGATGACACTTTCAGGTAATGATCAGTACCCCAATCCCACTTGGCTCACCAAATTTCGTTCTTCTAGGTTAAACCGTTCGTTGGCAGTAACAGTTTTAATTTTTAGGTTTCACTCTGTTTTCTCCTATATGGATACATGTAGTTGGAACTCTAAATCAAACACGGTTTGTGCTAGCTCTTTGAAACTTGACACAATAAAGTAGCTCCAAATTCTGTCTCTATGGTTTGTTTCTTATTGATGTAGCCCTAAGCAGAGACTGGCGCAAATCACTTTCATGGAAAGGGGTTGCCAAGCTTCCAAAAAACTACGAGTTTCCTGAAATCTCAGCACACATTTTTTCACCCAATCTTGATGACACTTTCAGGTAATGATCACTACCCCAATCCCACTTGGCTCACCAAATTTCACTCTTCTAGGTTAAACCGTTCGTTGGCAGTAACAGTTTTAATTTTTAGGTTTCACTCTGTTTTCTCCTATATGGATACATGTAGTTGGAACTCTAAATCAAACACGGTTTGTGCTAGCTCTTTGAAACTTGACACAATAAAGTAGCTCCAAGTTCTATCTCTATGGTTTGTTTCCTATTGATGTAGCCCTAAGCAGAGACTGGCGCAAATCACTTTCATGGAAAGGGGTTGACAATCCTCCAAAAAACTACGAGTTTCCTGAAATCTCAGCACACATTTTTTCACCAAACTTGATGACACTTTCAGGTAATGATCAGTTCCCCAATCCCACTTGGCTCGCCAAATTTCGTTCTTCTAGGTTAAACCGTTCGTTGGCAGTAACAGTTTTAATTTTTAGGTTTCACTCTGTTTTCTCCTATATGGATACATGTAGTTGGAAGTCTAAATCAAAAACGGTTTGTGCTAGCTCTTTGAAACTTGACACAATAAAGTAGCTCCAAGTTCTATCTCTATGGTTTGTTTCCTATTAATGTAGCCCTAAGCAGAAACTGGCGCAAATCACTTTCATGGAAAGGGGTTGCCAAGGTTCCAAAAAACTACGTGTTTCCTGAAATCTCAGCACACATTTTTTCACCCAATCTTGATGACACTTTCAGGTAATGATCAGTACAACAAATCAAACTTGGGTCACCAAGTTTCGTTCTTCTAGGTTAAACCGTTCGTTGGCAGTAACAGTTTTAATTTTTAGGTTTCACTCTGTTTTCTCCTATATGGATACATGTAGTTGGAACTCTAAATCAAACAGGGTTTGTGCTAGCTCTTTGAAACTTGACACAATAAAGTAGCTCCAAGTTCTATATCTATGGTTTGTTTCCTATTGATGTAGCCCTAAGCAGATCCTGGGGCAAATCACTTTCATGGAAAGGGATTGCCAAGCTTCCAAAAAACTATGAGTTTCCTGAAATCTCAGCACACATTTTTTCATCCAATCTTGATGACACTTTCAGGTAATGATAACTACCCCAATCCCACTTGGCTAACCAAATTTCGTTCTTCTAGTTTAAACCGTTCATTGGCAGTAACAGTTTTAATTTTTAGGTTTCACTCTGTTTTCTCCTGTATGGATACATGTAGTTGGAACTCTAAATCAAACTCGGTTTGTGTTAGCTCTTTGTAACTTGACACAATAAAGTAGCACCAAGTTCTATCTCTATGGTTTGTTTCCTATTGATGAAGCCCTAAGCAGAGACTGGCAGCAATCACTTTCATGGAAGGGGCTTGCCAAGCTTCCAAAAAACTACGAGTTTCCTGGAATCTCAGCACACATTTTTTCACCTAATCTTGATGACACTTTCAGGTAATGATCAGTACCCCAATCCCACTTGGCTCACCAAATTTCGTTCTTGTAGGTTAAACCGTTCGTTGGCAGTAACAGTTTGAATTTTTAGGTTTCACTCTGTTTTCTCCAATATGGATACATGTAGTTGGAACTCTAAATCAAACACTGTTTGTGCTAGCTCTTTGAAACTTGACACAATAATGTAGCTCCATGTTCTATCTCTATGGTTTGTTACCTACTGATGTAGCTCTAAGCAGAGACTGGCGCAAATCACTTTCATGTAAAGGGGTTGCCAATCTTCCAAAAAACCACGAGTTTCCTGAAATCTCAGCACACATTTTTTCACCCAATCTTGATGACACTTTCAGGTAATGATCAGTACCCCAATCCCACTTGGCTCACCAAATTTCGTTCTTCTAGGTTAAACCGTTCGTTGGCAGTAACAGTTTTAATTTTTAGGTTTCACTCTGTTTTCTCCTATATGGATACATGTAGTTGGAACTCTAAATCAAACACGGTTTGTGCTAGCTCTTTGAAACTTGACACAATAAAGTAGCTCCAAATTCTGTCTCTATGGTTTGTTTCTTATTGATGTAGCTCTAAGCAGAGACTGGCGCAAATCACTTTCATGGAAAGGGGTTGCCAAGCTTCCAAAAAACTACGAGTTTCCTGAAATCTCAGCACACATTTTTTCACCCAATCTTGATGACACTTTCAGGTAATGATCACTACCCCAATCCCACTTGGCTCACCAAATTTCACTCTTCTAGGTTAAACCGTTCGTTGGCAGTAACAGTTTTAATTTTTAGGTTTCACTCTGTTTTCTCCTATATGGATACATGTAGTTGGAACTCTAAATCAAACACGGTTTGTGCTAGCTCTTTGAAACTTGACACAATAAAGTAGCTCCAAGTTCTATCTCTATGGATTGTTTCCTATTGATGTAGCCCTAAGCAGAGACTGGCGCAAATCACTTTCATGGAAAGGGGTTGACAATCCTCCAAAAAACTACGAGTTTCCTGAAATCTCAGCACACATTTTTTCACCCAAACTTGATGACACTTTCCGGTAATGATCAGTTCCCCAATCCCACTTGGCTCGCCAAATTTCGTTCTTCTAGGTTAAACCGTTCGTTGGCAGTAACAGTTTTAATTTTTAGGTTTCACTCTGTTTTCTCCTATATGGATACATGTAGTTGGAAGTCTAAATCAAACACGGTTTGTGCTAGCTCTTTGAAACTTGACACAATAAAGTAGCTCCAAGTTCTATCTCTATGGTTTGATTCCTATTGATGTAGCCCTAAGCAGAGACTGGCGCAAATCACTTTCATGGAAAGCGGTTGCCAATCTTCCAAAAAACTACGAGTTTCCTGAAATCTCAGCACACATTTTTTCACCCAATCTTGATGACACTTTCAGGTAATGATCAGTACCCCAATCCCACTTGGCTCACTAAATTTCGTTCTTCAAGGTTAAACCGTTCGTTGGCAGTAACAGTTTTAATTTTTAGGTTTCACTCTGTTTTCTCCTATATGGATACATGTAGTTGGAAGTCTAAATCAAACACGGTTTGTGCTAGCTCTTTGAAACTTGACACAATAAAGTAGCTCCAAGTTCTATCTCTATGGTTTGTTTCCTATTGATGTAGCCCTAAGCAGAGACTGGCGCAAATCACTTTCATGGAAAGGCGTTGCCAATCTTCCAAAAAACTACGAGTTTCCTGAAATCTCAGCACAAATTTTTTCACCCAATCTTGATGACACTTTCAGGTAATGATCAGTACCCCAATCCCACTTGGCTCACCAAATTTCGTTCTACTAGGTTAAACCGTTCGTTGGCAGGAACAGTTTTAATTTTTAGGTTTCACTCTGTTTTCTCCTATATGGATACATGTAGTTGGAACTCTAAATCAAACACGGTTTGTGCTAGCTCTTTGAAACTTGACACAATAAAGTAGCTCCAAGTTCTATCTCTATGGTTTGTTTCCTATTGATGTAGCCCTAAACAGAGACTGGTGCAAATCACTTTCATTTAAAGGGGTTGCCAAGCTTCCAAAAAACCACGAGTTTCCTGAAATCTCAGCACACATTTTTTCACCCAATCTTGATGACACTTTCAGGTAATGATCAGTACCCCAATCCCACTTGGCTCACCAAATTTCGTTCTTCTAGGTTAAACCGTTCGTTGGCAGTAACAGTTTTAATTTTTAGGTTTCACTCTGTTTTCTCCTATATGGATACATGTAGTTGGAACTCTAAATCAAACACGGTTTGTGCTAGCTCTTTGAAACTTGACTCAATAAAGTAGCTCCAAGTTCTGTATCTATGGTTTGTTTCCTATTGATGTAGCCCTAAGCAGATCCTGGGGCAAATCACTTTCATGGAAAGGGATTGCCATGCTTACAAAAAACTACGAGTTTCCTGAAATCTCAGCACACATTTTTTCACCCAATCTTGATGACACTTTCAGGTAATGATCACTACCCCAATCCCACTTGGCTCACCAAATTTCGTTCTTCTAGGTTAAACCGTTCGTTGGCATTAACAGTTTTAATTTTTAGGTTTCACTCTGTTTTCTCCAATAGGGATACCTGTAGTTGGAACTCTAAATCAAACACGGTTTGTGCTAGCTCTTTGAAACTTGACAGAATAAAGTAGTTCCAAGTTCTATCTCTATGGTTTGTTTCCTATTGCTGTAGCCCTAAGCAGAGACTGGCGCAAATCACTTTCATGGAAAGGGGTTGCCAAGCTTCCAAAAAACTACGAGTTTCCTGAAATCTCAGCACACATTTTTTCACCCAATCTTGATTACACTTTCAGGTAATGATCAGTACCCCAAAACCACTTGGCTCACTAAATTTTGTTCTTCTAGGTTAAACTGTTCGTTGGCAGTAACAGTTTTAATTTTTAGGTTTCACACTGTTTTCTCCTATATGGATATGTAGTTGGAACTCTAAATCAAACACGGTTTGTGCTAGCTCTTTGAAACTTTACACAATAAAGTAGCTCCAAGTTCTATCTCTATGGTTTGTTTCCTATTGAGGTAGCCTTAAGCAGAGACTGGCGCAAATCACTTTCATGGAAGGGGGTTGCCAAGCTTCCAAAAAACTATGAGTTTCCTGAAATCTCAGCACACATTTTTTCATCCAATCTTGATGACACTTTCAGGTAATGATCACTACCCCAATCCCACTTGGCTAACCAAATTTCGTTCTTCTAGTTTAAACCGTTCATTGGCAGTAACAGTTTTAATTTTTAGGTTTCACTCTGTTTTCTCCTTTATGGATACATGTAGTTGGAACTCTAAATCAAACACGGTTTGTGCTAGCTCTTTGAAACTTGACACAATAAAGTAGGTCCAAGTTCTATATCTACGGTTTGTTTCCTATTGATGTAGCCCTAAGCAGATCCTGGGGCAAATCACTTTCATGGTAAGGGGTTGCCAAGCTTCCAAAAAACTACGAGTTTCCTGAAATCTCAGCACACATTTTTTCACGCAATCTTGATGACACTTTCAGGTAATGATCACTACCCCAATCCCACTTGGCTCACCAAATTTCGTTCTTCTAGGTTAAACCGTTCGTGGGCAGTAACAGTTTTAACTTTTAGGTTTCACTCTATTTTCTCCTATATGAATACATGTAGTTGGAACTCTAAATCAAATAGGGTTTGTGCTAGCTCTTTGAAACTTGACACAATAAAGTAGCTCCAAGTTCTATCTCTATGGTTTGTTTCCTATTGATGTAGCTCTAAGCAGAGACTGGCGCAAATCACTTTCATGGAAAGGGGTTGACAATCGTCCAAAAAACTAAGAGTTTCCTGAAATCTCAGCACACATTTTTTCACCCAATCTTGATGACACTTTCTGGTAATGATCAGCACCCCAATCCCTCTTGGCTCACCAAATTTCGTTCTTCTAGGTTAAACCGTTCGTTGGCAGTAACAGTTTTAATTTTTAGGTTTCACTCTGTTTTCTCCTATATGGATACATGTAGTTGGAACTCTAAATGAAACACGGTTTGTGCTAGGTCTTTGAAACTTCACACAATAAAGTAGCTCCAAGTTCTATCTCTATGGTTTGTTTCCTATTGATGTAGCCCTAAGCAGAGACTGGCGCAAATCACTTTCATGGAAAGGGGTTGCCAATCTTCCAAAAAACCACGAGTTTCCTGAAATCTCAGCACACATTTTTTCACCCAATCTTGATGACACTTTCAGGTAATGATCAGTACCCCAATCCCACTTGGCTCACCAAATTTCGTTCTTCTAGGTTAAACCGTTCGTTGGCAGTAACAGTTTTAATTTTTAGGTTTCACTCTGTTTTCTCCTATATGGATACATGTAGTTGGAACTCTGAATCAAACACGGTTTGTGCTAGCTCTTTGAAACTTGACACAATAAAATAGTTCCAAGTTCTATCTCTATGGTTTGTTTCCTATTGATGTAGCCCTAAACAGAGACTGGTGCAAATCACTTTCATTTAGAGGGGTTGCCAAGCTTCCAAAAAACTACGAGTTTCCTGAAATCTCATCACACATTTTATCACCCAATCTTGATGACACTTTCAGGTAATGATCAGTACCCCAATCCCACTTGGCTCAGCAAATTTCGTTCTTCTAGGTTAAACCGTTCGTCGGCAGTAACAGTTTAAATTTTTAGGTTTCACTCTGTTTTCTCCTATATGGATACATGTAGTTGGAAGTCTAAATCAAAAACGGTTTGTGCTAGCTCTTTGAAACTTGACACAATAAAGTAGCTCCAAGTTCTATCTCTATGGTTTGTTTCCTATTAATGTAGCCCTAAGCATAGACTGGCGCAAATCACTTTCATGGAAAGGGGTTGCCAAGCTTCCAAAAAACTACGAGTTTCCTGAAATCTCAGCACACATTTTTTCACCCAATCTTGATGACACTTTCAGGTAATGATCAGTACAACAAATCCCACATGGGTCACCAAGTTTCGTTCTTCTAGGTTAAACCATTCGTTGGCAGTAACAGTTTTAATTTTTAGGTTTCACTCTGTTTTCTCCTATATGGATACATGTAGTTGGAACTCTAAATCAAACACGGTTTGTGCTAGTTCTTTGAAACTTGACACAATAATGTAGCTCCAAGTTCTATCTCTATGGTTTGTTTCCTATTGATGTAGCCCTAACCAGAGACTGGTGTAAATCACTTTCATGGAAAGGGGTTGCCAATCTTCCAAAAAAACTACGAGTTTCCTGAAATCTCAGCACACATTTTTCACCCAATCTTGATGACACTTTCATTTAATGATCAGTACCCCAATCCCACATGGCTGACCAAGTTTCTTTCTTCTAGGTTAAACCGTTCGTTGGCAGTAACAGTTTAATTTTTTAGGTTTCACTCTGTTATCTCCTATATGGATACATGTAGTTGGAACTCTAAATCAAACACGGTTTGTGCTAGCTCTTTGAAACTTGACACAATAAAGAAGCTCCAAGTTCTATCTCTATGGTTTGTTTCCTATTGATGTAGCCCTAAGCAGAGACTGGCGCAAATCACTTTCATGGAAAGGGGTTGCCAAGCTTCCAAAAAACTACGAGTTTCCTGAAATATCAGCACACATTTTTTCACCCAATCTTGATGACACTTTCAGGTAATGATCAGTACCCCATTCCCACTTGGCTCTCCAAATTTCGTTCTTCTAGGTTAAACCGTTCGTTGGAAGTAACAGTTTTAACTTTTAGGTTTCACTCAATTTTCTCCTATATGAATACATGTAGTTGGAACTCTAAATCAAACACGGTTTGTGCTAGCTCTTTGAAACTTGACACAATAAAGTAGCTCCAAGTTCTATCTCTATGGTTTGTTTCCTATTGATGTAGCCCTAAGCAGAGACTGGCGCAAATCACTTTCATGGAAAGGGGTTGCCAATCTTCCAAAAAACTACGAGTTTCCTGAAATCTCAGCACACATTTTTCACCCAATCTTGATGACACTTTCAGATAATGATCAGTACCCCAATCCCACTTGGCTCACCAAATTTCGTTCTTCTAGGTTAAACCGTTCGTTGGCAGTAACAGTTTTAATTTTTAGGTTTCACTCTGTTTTCTCCTATATGGATACATGTAGTTGGAACTCTAAATCAAACACGGTTTGTGCTAGCTCTTTGAAACTTGACACAATAAAGTAGCTCCAAGTAATATATCTATTGTTTGTTTCCTATTGATGTAGCCCTAAGCAGATCCTGGGGCAAATCACTTTCATGGTAAGGGGTTGCCAAGCTTCCAAAAAACTACGAGTTTCCTAAAATCTCAGCACACATTTTTTCACCCAATCTTGATGACACTTTCAGGTAATGATCAGTACCCCAAAACCACTTGGCTCACTAAATTTTGTTCTTCTAGGTTAAACTGTTCGTTGGCAGTAACAGTTTTAATTTTTAGGTTTCACACTGTTTTCTCCTATATGGATATGTAGTTGGAACTCTAAATCAAACACGGTTTGTGCTAGCTCTTTGAAACTTTACACAATAAAGTAGCTCCAAGTTCTATCTCTATGGTTTGTTTCCTATTGAGGTAGCCTTAAGCAGAGACTGGCGCAAATCACTTTCATGGAAGGGGGTTGCCAAGCTTCCAAAAAACTATGAGTTTCCTGAAATCTCAGCACACATTTTTTCATCCAATCTTGATGACACTTTCAGGTAATGATCACTACCCCAATCCCACTTGGCTAACCAAATTTCGTTCTTCTAGTTTAAACCGTTCATTGGCAGTAACAGTTTTAATTTTTAGGTTTCACTCTGTTTTCTCCTTTATGGATACATGTAGTTGGAACTCTAAATCAAACACGGTTTGTGCTAGCTCTTTGAAACTTGACACAATAAAGTAGCTCCAAGTTCTATATCTACGGTTTGTTTCCTATTGATGTAGCCCTAAGCAGATCCTGGGGCAAATCACTTTCATGGTAAGGGGTTGCCAAGCTTCCAAAAAACTACGAGTTTCCTGAAATCTCAGCACACATTTTTTCACCCAATTTTGATGACACTTTCAGGTAATGATCACTACCCCAATCCCACTTGGCTCACCAAATTTCGTTCTTCTAGGTTAAACCGTTCGTTGGCAGTAACAGTTTTAACTTTTAGGTTTCACTCTATTTTCTCCTATATGAATACATGTAGTAGGAACTCTAAATCAAATACGGTTTGTGCTAGCTCTTTGAAACTTGACACAATAAAGTAGCTCCAAGTTCTATCTCTATGGTTTGTTTCCTATTGATGTAGCCCTAAGCAGAGACTGGCGCAAATCACTTTCATGGAAAGGGGTTGACAATCGTCCAAAAAACTAAGAGTTTCCTGAAATCTCAGCACACATTTTTCACCCAATCTTGATGACACTTTCTGGTAATGATCAGTACCCCAATCCCACATGGCTGACCAAGTTTCTTTCTTCTAGGTTAAACCATTCGTTGGCAGTAACAGTTTAATTTTTTAGGTTTTACTCTGTTATCTCCTATATGGATACATGTAGTTGGAACTCTAAATCAAACACGGTTTGTGCTAGCTCTTTGAAACTTGACACAATAAAGAAGCTCCAAGTTCTATCTCTATGGTTTGTTTCCTATTGATGTAGCCCTAAGCAGAGACTGGCGCAAATCACTTTCATGGAAAGGGGTTGCCAAGCTTCCAAAAAACTACGAGTTTCCTGAAATCTCAGCACACATTTTTTCACCCAATCTTGATGACACTTTCAGGTAATGATCAGTACCCCATTCCCACTTGGCTCTCCAAATTTCGTTCTTCTAGGTTAAACCGTTCGTTGGAAGTAACAGTTTTAACTTTTAGGTTTCACTCAATTTTCTCCTATATGAATACATGTAGTTGGAACTCTAAATCAAACACGGTTTGTGCTAGCTCTTTGAAACTTGACACAATAAAGTAGCTCCAAGTTCTATCTCTATGGTTTGTTTCCTATTGATGTAGCCCTAAGCAGAGACTGGCGCAAATCACTTTCATGGAAAGGGGTTGCCAATCTTCCAAAAAACTACGAGTTTCCTGAAATCTCAGCACACATTTTTCACCCAATCTTGATGACACTTTCAGATAATGATCAGTACCCCAATCCCACTTGGCTCACCAAATTTCGTTCTTCTAGGTTAAACCGTTCGTTGGCAGTAACAGTTTTAATTTTTAGGTTTCACTCTGTTTTCTCCTATATGGATACATGTAGTTGGAACTCTAAATCAAATACGGTTTGTGCTTGCTCTTTGAAACTTGACACAATAAAGTAGCTCCAAGTTCTATCTCTATGGTTTGTTTCCTATTGATGTAGCCCTAGGCAGAGACTGGCGCAAATCACTTTCACTTAAAGGGGTTGCCAAGCTTCCAAAAAACTACGAGTTTCCTGAAATCTCAGCACACATTTTTTCACCCAATATTGATGACACTTTCTGGTAATGATCAGCACCCCAATCCCACTTGGCTCACCAAATTTCGTTCTTCTAGGTTAAACCGTTCGTTGGCAGTAACAGTTTTAATTTTTAGGTTTCACTCTGTTTTCTCCTATATGGATACATGTAGTTGGAACGCTAAATCAAACACGGTTTGTGCTAGCTCTTTGAAACTTGACACAATAAAGTAGCTCCAAGTTCTATCTCTATGGTTTGTTTCCTATTGATGTAGCCCTAAGCAGAGACTGGCGCAAATCACTTTCATGGAAAGGGGTTGCCAAACTTCCAAAAAACTACGAGTTTCCTGAAATCTCAGCACACATTTTTTCACCCAATCTTGATGACACTTTCAGGTAATGATCAGTACCCCAATCCCACTTGGCTCACCAAATTTCGTTCTTCTAGGTTAAACCGTTCGTGGGCAGTAACAGTTTTAACTTTTAGGTTTCACTCTATTTTCTCCTATATGAATACATGTAGTTGGAACTCTAAATCAAATAGGGTTTGTGCTAGCTCTTTGAAACTTGACACAATAAAGTAGCTCCAAGTTCTATCTCTATGGTTTGTTTCCTATTGATGTAGCTCTAAGCAGAGACTGGCGCAAATCACTTTCATGGAAAGGGGTTGACAATCGTCCAAAAAACTAAGAGTTTCCTGAAATCTCAGCACACATTTTTTCACCCAATCTTGATGACACTTTCTGGTAATGATCAGCACCCCAATCCCTCTTGGCTCACCAAATTTCGTTCTTCTAGGTTAAACCGTTCGTTGGCAGTAACAGTTTTAATTTTTAGGTTTCACTCTGTTTTCTCCTATATGGATACATGTAGTTGGAACTCTAAATGAAACACGGTTTGTGCTAGGTCTTTGAAACTTCACACAATAAAGTAGCTCCAAGTTCTATCTCTATGGTTTGTTTCCTATTGATGTAGCCCTAAGCAGAGACTGGCGCAAATCACTTTCATGGAAAGGGGTTGCCAATCTTCCAAAAAACCACGAGTTTCCTGAAATCTCAGCACACATTTTTTCACCCAATCTTGATGACACTTTCAGGTAATGATCAGTACCCCAATCCCACTTGGCTCACCAAATTTCGTTCTTCTAGGTTAAACCGTTCGTTGGCAGTAACAGTTTTAATTTTTAGGTTTCACTCTGTTTTCTCCTATATGGATACATGTAGTTGGAACTCTGAATCAAACACGGTTTGTGCTAGCTCTTTGAAACTTGACACAATAAAATAGTTCCAAGTTCTATCTCTATGGTTTGTTTCCTATTGATGTAGCCCTAAACAGAGACTGGTGCAAATCACTTTCATTTAGAGGGGTTGCCAAGCTTCCAAAAAACTACGAGTTTCCTGAAATCTCATCACACATTTTATCACCCAATCTTGATGACACTTTCAGGTAATGATCAGTACCCCAATCCCACTTGGCTCAGCAAATTTCGTTCTTCTAGGTTAAACCGTTCGTCGGCAGTAACAGTTTAAATTTTTAGGTTTCACTCTGTTTTCTCCTATATGGATACATGTAGTTGGAAGTCTAAATCAAAAACGGTTTGTGCTAGCTCTTTGAAACTTGACACAATAAAGTAGCTCCAAGTTCTATCTCTATGGTTTGTTTCCTATTAATGTAGCCCTAAGCATAGACTGGCGCAAATCACTTTCATGGAAAGGGGTTGCCAAGCTTCCAAAAAACTACGAGTTTCCTGAAATCTCAGCACACATTTTTTCACCCAATCTTGATGACACTTTCAGGTAATGATCAGTACAACAAATCCCACATGGGTCACCAAGTTTCGTTCTTCTAGGTTAAACCATTCGTTGGCAGTAACAGTTTTAATTTTTAGGTTTCACTCTGTTTTCTCCTATATGGATACATGTAGTTGGAACTCTAAATCAAACACGGTTTGTGCTAGTTCTTTGAAACTTGACACAATAATGTAGCTCCAAGTTCTATCTCTATGGTTTGTTTCCTATTGATGTAGCCCTAACCAGAGACTGGTGTAAATCACTTTCATGGAAAGGGGTTGCCAATCTTCCAAAAAAACTACGAGTTTCCTGAAATCTCAGCACACATTTTTCACCCAATCTTGATGACACTTTCATTTAATGATCAGTACCCCAATCCCACATGGCTGACCAAGTTTCTTTCTTCTAGGTTAAACCGTTCGTTGGCAGTAACAGTTTAATTTTTTAGGTTTCACTCTGTTATCTCCTATATGGATACATGTAGTTGGAACTCTAAATCAAACACGGTTTGTGCTAGCTCTTTGAAACTTGACACAATAAAGAAGCTCCAAGTTCTATCTCTATGGTTTGTTTCCTATTGATGTAGCCCTAAGCAGAGACTGGCGCAAATCACTTTCATGGAAAGGGGTTGCCAAGCTTCCAAAAAACTACGAGTTTCCTGAAATATCAGCACACATTTTTTCACCCAATCTTGATGACACTTTCAGGTAATGATCAGTACCCCATTCCCACTTGGCTCTCCAAATTTCGTTCTTCTAGGTTAAACCGTTCGTTGGAAGTAACAGTTTTAACTTTTAGGTTTCACTCAATTTTCTCCTATATGAATACATGTAGTTGGAACTCTAAATCAAACACGGTTTGTGCTAGCTCTTTGAAACTTGACACAATAAAGTAGCTCCAAGTTCTATCTCTATGGTTTGTTTCCTATTGATGTAGCCCTAAGCAGAGACTGGCGCAAATCACTTTCATGGAAAGGGGTTGCCAATCTTCCAAAAAACTACGAGTTTCCTGAAATCTCAGCACACATTTTTCACCCAATCTTGATGACACTTTCAGATAATGATCAGTACCCCAATCCCACTTGGCTCACCAAATTTCGTTCTTCTAGGTTAAACCGTTCGTTGGCAGTAACAGTTTTAATTTTTAGGTTTCACTCTGTTTTCTCCTATATGGATACATGTAGTTGGAACTCTAAATCAAACACGGTTTGTGCTAGCTCTTTGAAACTTGACACAATAAAGTAGCTCCAAGTAATATATCTATTGTTTGTTTCCTATTGATGTAGCCCTAAGCAGATCCTGGGGCAAATCACTTTCATGGTAAGGGGTTGCCAAGCTTCCAAAAAACTACGAGTTTCCTGAAATCTCAGCACACATTTTTTCACCCAATCTTGATGACACTTTCAGGTAATGATCAGTACCCCAAAACCACTTGGCTCACTAAATTTTGTTCTTCTAGGTTAAACTGTTCGTTGGCAGTAACAGTTTTAATTTTTAGGTTTCACACTGTTTTCTCCTATATGGATATGTAGTTGGAACTCTAAATCAAACACGGTTTGTGCTAGCTCTTTGAAACTTTACACAATAAAGTAGCTCCAAGTTCTATCTCTATGGTTTGTTTCCTATTGAGGTAGCCTTAAGCAGAGACTGGCGCAAATCACTTTCATGGAAGGGGGTTGCCAAGCTTCCAAAAAACTATGAGTTTCCTGAAATCTCAGCACACATTTTTTCATCCAATCTTGATGACACTTTCAGGTAATGATCACTACCCCAATCCCACTTGGCTAACCAAATTTCGTTCTTCTAGTTTAAACCGTTCATTGGCAGTAACAGTTTTAATTTTTAGGTTTCACTCTGTTTTCTCCTTTATGGATACATGTAGTTGGAACTCTAAATCAAACACGGTTTGTGCTAGCTCTTTGAAACTTGACACAATAAAGTAGCTCCAAGTTCTATATCTACGGTTTGTTTCCTATTGATGTAGCCCTAAGCAGATCCTGGGGCAAATCACTTTCATGGTAAGGGGTTGCCAAGCTTCCAAAAAACTACGAGTTTCCTGAAATCTCAGCACACATTTTTTCACCCAATTTTGATGACACTTTCAGGTAATGATCACTACCCCAATCCCACTTGGCTCACCAAATTTCGTTCTTCTAGGTTAAACCGTTCGTTGGCAGTAACAGTTTTAACTTTTAGGTTTCACTCTATTTTCTCCTATATGAATACATGTAGTAGGAACTCTAAATCAAATACGGTTTGTGCTAGCTCTTTGAAACTTGACACAATAAAGTAGCTCCAAGTTCTATCTCTATGGTTTGTTTCCTATTGATGTAGCCCTAAGCAGAGACTGGCGCAAATCACTTTCATGGAAAGGGGTTGACAATCGTCCAAAAAACTAAGAGTTTCCTGAAATCTCAGCACACATTTTTCACCCAATCTTGATGACACTTTCTGGTAATGATCAGTACCCCAATCCCACATGGCTGACCAAGTTTCTTTCTTCTAGGTTAAACCATTCGTTGGCAGTAACAGTTTAATTTTTTAGGTTTTACTCTGTTATCTCCTATATGGATACATGTAGTTGGAACTCTAAATCAAACACGGTTTGTGCTAGCTCTTTGAAACTTGACACAATAAAGAAGCTCCAAGTTCTATCTCTATGGTTTGTTTCCTATTGATGTAGCCCTAAGCAGAGACTGGCGCAAATCACTTTCATGGAAAGGGGTTGCCAAGCTTCCAAAAAACTACGAGTTTCCTGAAATCTCAGCACACATTTTTTCACCCAATCTTGATGACACTTTCAGGTAATGATCAGTACCCCATTCCCACTTGGCTCTCCAAATTTCGTTCTTCTAGGTTAAACCGTTCGTTGGAAGTAACAGTTTTAACTTTTAGGTTTCACTCAATTTTCTCCTATATGAATACATGTAGTTGGAACTCTAAATCAAACACGGTTTGTGCTAGCTCTTTGAAACTTGACACAATAAAGTAGCTCCAAGTTCTATCTCTATGGTTTGTTTCCTATTGATGTAGCCCTAAGCAGAGACTGGCGCAAATCACTTTCATGGAAAGGGGTTGCCAATCTTCCAAAAAACTACGAGTTTCCTGAAATCTCAGCACACATTTTTCACCCAATATTGATGACACTTTCAGATAATGATCAGTACCCCAATCCCACTTGGCTCACCAAATTTCGTTCTTCTAGGTTAAACCGTTCGTTGGCAGTAACAGTTTTAATTTTTAGGTTTCACTCTGTTTTCTCCTATATGGATACATGTAGTTGGAACTCTAAATCAAATACGGTTTGTGCTTGCTCTTTGAAACTTGACACAATAAAGTAGCTCCAAGTTCTATCTCTATGGTTTGTTTCCTATTGATGTAGCCCTAGGCAGAGACTGGCGCAAATCACTTTCACTTAAAGGGGTTGCCAAGCTTCCAAAAAACTACGAGTTTCCTGAAATCTCAGCACACATTTTTTCACCCAATATTGATGACACTTTCTGGTAATGATCAGCACCCCAATCCCACTTGGCTCACCAAATTTCGTTCTTCTAGGTTAAACCGTTCGTTGGCAGTAACAGTTTTAATTTTTAGGTTTCACTCTGTTTTCTCCTATATGGATACATGTAGTTGGAACGCTAAATCAAACACGGTTTGTGCTAGCTCTTTGAAACTTGACACAATAAAGTAGCTCCAAGTTCTATCTCTATGGTTTGTTTCCTATTGATGTAGCCCTAAGCAGAGACTGGCGCAAATCACTTTCATGGAAAGGGGTTGCCAAACTTCCAAAAAACTACGAGTTTCCTGAAATCTCAGCACACATTTTTTCACCCAATCTTGATGACACTTTCAGGTAATGATCAGTACCCCAATCCCACTTGGCTCACCAAATTTCGTTCTTCTAGGTTAAACCGTTCGTTGGCAGTAACAGTTTTAATTTTTAGGTTTCACTCTGTTTTCTCCTATATGGATACATGTAGTTGGAACTCTAAATCAAACACGGTTTGTGCTAGCTCTTTGAAACTTGACACAATAAAGTAGCTCCAAGTTCTATCTCTATGGTTTGTTTCCTATTGATGTAGCCCTAAGCAGAGACTGGCGCAAATCACTTTCATGGAAAGGGGTTGCCAATCTTCCAAAAAACTACGAGTTTCCTGAAATCTCAGCACACATTTTTTCTCCCAATCTTGATGACACTTTCAGGTAATGATCAGTACCCCAATCCCACTTGGCTCACCAAATTTCGTTCTTCTAGGTTAAACCGTTCGTTGGCAGTAACAGTTTTAATTTTTAGGTTTCACTCTGTTTTCTCCTAAATGGATACATGTAGTTGGAACTCTAAATCAAACACGGTTTGTGCTAGCTCTTTGAAACTTGGCACAATAAAGTAGCTCCAAGTTCTATCTCTATGGTTTGTTTCCTATTGATGTAGACCTAAGCAGAGACTGGCGCAAATCACTTTCATGGAAAGGGGATGCTAATCCTCCAAAAAACTACGAGTTTCCTGAAATCTCAGCACACATTTTTTCACCCAAACTTGATGACACTTTCAGGTAATGATCAGTACCCCAATCCCACTTGGCTCACCAAATTTCGTTCTTCTAGGTTAAACCGTTCATTGGCAGTAACAGTTTTAATTTTTAGGTTTCACTCTGTTTTCTCCTATATGGATAAATGCATTTGGAAGTCTAAATCAAACACGGTTTGTGCTAGCTCTTTGAAACGTGACACAATATTGTAGCTCCAAGATCTATCCCTATGGTTTGTTTCCTATTGATGTAGCCCTAAGCAGGGACTGGAGCAAATCACTTTCATGGAAAGCGGTTGCCAAACTTCCAAAAAACTACGAGTTTCCTGAAATCTCTCCACACATTTTTTCACCCAATCTTGACGACACTTTCAGGTAATGATCAGTACCCCAATCCCACTTGGCTCACTAAATTTCATTCTTCTAGGTTAAACCATTCGTTGGCAATAACAGTTTTAATTTTTAGGTTTCACTCTGTTTTCTCCTATATGGATACATGTAGTTGGAACTCTAAATCAAACACGGTTTGTGCTAGCTCTTTGAAACTTGACACAGTAAAGTAGCTCCAAGTTCTACCTCTATGGTTTGTTTCTTATTGATGTAGCCCTAAGCAGAGACTGGCGCAAATCACTTTCATTGAAAGGGGTTGCCAAGCTTCCAAAAAACTACGAGTTTCCTGAAATCTCAGCACACATTTTTTCAACCAATCTTGATGACACTTTCAGGTAATGATCAGTACCCCAATCCCACTTGGCTCACCAAATTTCGTTCTTCTAGGTTAAACCGTTCGTTGGCAGTAACAGTTTTAATTTTTAGGTTTCACTCTGTTTTCTCCTATATGGATACATGTAGTTGGAACTCTAAATCAAACACGGTTTGTGCTAGCTCTTTGAAACTTGACACAATAAAGTAGCTTCAAGTTCTATCTCTATGGTTTGTTTCCTATTGATGTAGCCCTAAGTAGAGACTGGCGCAAATCACTTTCATTTAAAGGGGTTGCCAAGCTTCCAAAAAACTACGAGTTTCCTGAAATCTCAGCACACATTTTTCACCCAATTTTGATGACACTTTCAGGTAATGATCAGTACCCCAATCCCACTTGGCTCACCAAATTTCGTTCTTCTAGGTTAAACCGTTCGTTGGCAGTAACAGTTTTAATTTTTAGGTTTCACTCTGTTTTCTCCTATATGGATACATGTTTTTGGAACTCTAAATCAAACACGGTTTGTGCTAGCTCTTTGAAACTTGACAAAATAAAGTAGCTCCTAGTTCTATCTCTATGGTTTGTTTCCTATTGATGTAGCCCGAAGCAGAGACTGGCGCAAATCACTTTCATGGAAAGGGGTTGCCAAGGTTCCAAAAAACTACGAGTTTCCTGAAATCTCAGCACACATTTTTTCACACAATCTTGATGACACTTTCAGGTAATGATCAGTACACAAATCCCACTTGGGTCACCAAGTTTCGTTCTTCTAGGTTAAACCGTTCGTTGGCAGTAACAGTTTTAATTTTTAGGTTTCACTCTGTTTTCTCCTATATGGATACATGTAGTTGGAACTCTAAATCAAACACGGTTTGTGCTAGCTCTTTGAAACTTGACACAATAAATTAGCTCCAAGTTCTATCTCTATGGTTTGTTTCTTATTGATGTAGCCCTAAGCAGAGACTGGCGCAAATCACTTTCATGGAAAGGGGTTGCCAAGCTTCCAAAAAACTACGAGTTTCCTGAAATCTCAGCACACATTTTTTCACCCAATCTTTATGACACTTTCAGGTAATGATCACTACCCCAATCCCACTTGGCTCACCAAATTTCATTCTTCTAGGTTAAACCGTTCGTTGGCAGTAACAGTTTTAATTTTTAGGTTTCACTCTGTTTTCTCCTATATGGATACATGTAGTTGGAACTCTAAATCAAACACGGTTTGTGCTAGCTCTTTGAAACTTGACACAATAAAGTAGCTCCAAGTTCTATCTCTCTGGTTTGTTTCCTATTGATGTAGCCCTAAGCAGAGAAGGCGCAAATCACTTTCATGGAAAGGGGTTGCCAATCCTCCAAAAAACTACGAGTTTCCTGAAATCTCAGCACACATTTTTTCACCCAAACTTGATGACACTTTCAGGTAATGATCAGTACCCCAATCCCACTTGGCTCACCAAATTTCGTTCTTCTAGGTTAAACCGTTCGTTGGCAGTAACAGTTTTAATTTTTAGGTTTCACTCTGTTTTCTCCTATATGGATACATGCAGTTGGAAGTCTAAATCAAACACGGTTTGTGCTAGCTCTTTGAAACTTGACACAATAAATTAGCTCCAAGTTCTATCTTTATGGTTTGTTTCCTATTGATGTAGCCCTAAGCAGGGACTGGCGCAAATCACTTTCATGGAAAGCGGTTGCCAATCTTCCAAAAAACTACGAGTTTCCTGAAATCTCAGCACACATTTTTTCACCCAATCTTGACGACACTTTCAGGTAATGATCAGTACCCCAATCCCACTTGGCTCACTAAATTTCGTTCTTCTAGGTTAAACCGTTCGTTGGCAGTAACAGTTTTAATTTTTAGGTTTCACTCTGTTTTCTCCTATATGGATACATGTATTTGGAAGTCTAAATCAAACACGGTTTGTGCTAGCTCTTTGAAACTTGACACAATAAAGTAGCTCCAAGTTCTATCTCTATGGTTTGTTTCCTATTGATGTAGCCCTAAGCAGAGACTGGCGCAAATCACTTTCATGGAAAGGGGTTGCCAATCTTCCAAAAAACTACGAGTTTCCTGAAATCTCAGCACACATTTTTTCTCCCAATCTTGATGACACTTTCAGGTAATGATCAGTACCCCAATCCCACTTGGCTCACCAAATTTCGTTCTTCTAGGTTAAACCGTTCGTTGGCAGTAACAGTTTTAATTTTTAGGTTTCACTCTGTTTTCTCCTATATGGATACATGTAGTTGGAACTCTAAATCAAACACGGTTTGTGCTAGCTCTTTGAAACTTGACACAATAAAGTAGCTCCAAGTAATATATCTATAGTTTGTTTCCTATTGATGTAGCCCTAAGCAGAGACTGGCGCAAATCTCTTTCATGGAAAGGGGTTGCCAATCTTCCAAAAAACTACGAGTTTCCTGAAATCTCAGCACACATTTTTCACCCAATATTGATGACACTTTCAGATAATGATCAGTACCCCAATCCCACTTGGCTCACCAAATTTCGTTCTTCTAGGTTAAACCGTTCGTTGGCAGTAACAGTTTTAATTTTTAGGTTTCACTCTGTTTTCTCCTATATGGATACATGTAGTTGGAACTCTAAATCAAACACGGTTTGTGCTAGCTCTTTGAAACTTGACACAGTAAAGTAGCTCCAAGTTCTATCTCTATGGTTTGTTTCTTATTGATGTAGCCCTAAGCAGAGACTGGCGCAAATCACTTTCATTGAAAGGGGTTGCCAAGCTTCCAAAAAACTACGAGTTTCCTGAAATCTCAGCACACATTTTTTCACCCAATCTTGATGACACTTTCATGTAATGATCAGTACCCCAATCCCACTTGGCTCACCAAATTTCGTTCTTCTAGGTTAAACCGTTCGTTGGCAGTAACAGTTTTAATTTTTAGGTTTCACTCTCTTTTCTCCTATATGGATACATGTAGTTGGAACTCTAAATCAAACACGGTTTGTGCTAGCTCTTTGAAACTTGACACAATAAAGTAGCTCCAAGTTCTATCTCTATGGTTTGTTTCCTATTGATGTAGCCCTAAGCAGAGACTGGCGCAAATCACTTTCATGGAAAGGGGTTGCCAAGCTTCCAAAAAACTACGAGTTTCCTGAAATCTCAGCACACATTTTTTCAACCAATCTTGATGACACTTTCAGGTAATGATCACTACCCCAATCCCACTTGGCTCACCAAATTTCATTCTTCTAGGTTAAACAGTTCGTTGGCAGTAACAGTTTTAATTTTTAGGTTTCACTCTATTTTCTCCTTTATGGATACATGTAGTTGGAACTCTAAATCAAACACGGTTTGTGCTAGCTCTTTGAAACTTGACACAATAAAGTAGCTCCAAGTTCTATCTCTATGGTTTGTTTCCTATTGATGTAGCCCTAAGCAGAGACGGCGCAAATCACTTTCATTTAAAGGGGTTGCCAAGCTTCCAAAAAACTACGAGTTTCCTGAAATCTCAGCACACATTTTATCACCCAATCTTGATGACAGTTTCAGGTAATGATCAGCACCCCAATCCCACTGGGCTCAGCAAATTACGTTCTTCTAGGTTAAACCGTTCGTCGGCAGTAACAGTTTTAATTTTTAGGTTTCACTCTGTTTTCTCCTATATGGATACATGTAGTTGGATGTCTAAGTCAAAAACGGTTTGTGCTAGCTCTTTGAAACTTGACACAATAAAGTAGCTTCAAGTTCTATCTCTATGGTTTGTTTCCTATTGATGTAGCCCTAAGTAGAGACTGGCGCAAATCACTTTCATTTAAAGGGGTTGCCAAGCTTCCAAAAAACTACGAGTTTCCTGAAATCTCAGCACACATTTTTCACCCAATTTTGATGACACTTTCAGGTAATGATCAGTACCCCAATCCCACTTGGCTCACCAAATTTCGTTCTTCTAGGTTAAACCGTTCGTTGGCAGTAACAGTTTTAATTTTTAGGTTTCACTCTGTTTTCTCCTATATGGATACATGTTTTTGGAACTCTAAATCAAACACGGTTAGTGCTAGCTCTTTGAAACTTGACAAAATAAAGTAGCTCCTAGTTCTATCTCTATGGTTTGTTTCCTATTGATGTAGCCCGAAGCAGAGACTGGCGCAAATCACTTTCATGGAAAGGGGTTGCCAAGGTTCCAAAAAACTACGAGTTTCCTGAAATCTCAGCACACATTTTTTCACACAATCTTGATGACACTTTCAGGTAATGATCAGTACACAAATCCCACTTGGGTCACCAAGTTTCGTTCTTCTAGGTTAAACCGTTCGTTGGCAGTAACAGTTTTAATTTTTAGGTTTCACTCTGTTTTCTCCTATATGGATACATGTAGTTGGAACTCTAAATCAAACACGGTTTGTGCTAGCTCTTTGAAACTTGACACAATAAATTAGCTCCAAGTTCTATCTCTATGGTTTGTTTCTTATTGATGTAGCCCTAAGCAGAGACTGGCGCAAATCACTTTCATGGAAAGGGGTTGCCAAGCTTCCAAAAAACTACGAGTTTCCTGAAATCTCAGCACACATTTTTTCTCCCAATCTTGATGACACTTTCAGGTAATGATCAGTACCCCAATCCCACTTGGCTCACCAAATTTCGTTCTTCTAGGTTAAACCGTTCGTTGGCAGTAACAGTTTTAATTTTTAGGTTTCACTCTGTTTTCTCCTATATGGATACATGTAGTTGGAACTCTAAATCAAACACAGTTTGTGCTAGCTCTTTGAAACTTGGCACAATAAAGTAGCTCCAAGTTCTATCTCTATGGTTTGTTTCCTATTGATGTAGACCTAAGCAGAGACTGGCGCAAATCACTTTCATGGAAAGGGGATGCCAATCCTCCAAAAAACTACGAGATTCCTGAAATATCAGCACACATTTTTTCACACAATCTTGATGACACTTTCAGGTAATGATCAGTACAACAAATCCCACTTGGGTCACCAAGTTTCGTTCTTCTAGGTAAACCGTTCGTTGGCAGTAACAGTTTTAATTTTTAGGTTTCACTCTGTTTTCTCCTATATGGATAAATGCATTTGGAAGTCTAAATCAAACACGGTTTGTGCTAGCTCTTTGAAACGTGACACAATATTGTAGCTCCAAGATCTATCCCTATGGTTTGTTTCCTATTGATGTAGCCCTAAGCAGGGACTGGAGCAAATCACTTTCATGGAAAGCGGTTGCCAAACTTCCAAAAAACTACGAGTTTCCTGAAATCTCTCCACACATTTTTTCACCCAATCTTGACGACACTTTCAGGTAATGATCAGGACCCCAATCCCACTTGGCTCACTAAATTTCGTTCTTCTAGGTTAAACCGTTCGTTGGCAGTAACAGTTTTAATTTTTAGGTTTCACTCTGTTTTCTCCTATATGGATACATGTAGTTGGAACTCTAAATCAAACACGGTTTGTGCTAGCTCTTTGAAACTTGACACAATAATGTAGCTCCAAGTTCTATCTCTATGGTTTGTTTCCTATTGATGTAGCCCTAACCAGAGACTGGTGTAAATCACTTTCATGGAAAGGGGTTGCCAATCTTCCAAAAAAACTACGAGTTTCCTGAAATTTCAGCACACATTTTTCACCCAATCTTGATGACACTTTCATTTAATGATCAGTACACCAATCCCACATGGCTGACCAAGTTTCTTTCTTCTAGGTTAAACCGTTCGTTGGCAGTAACAGTTTAATTTTTTAGGTTTCACTCTGTTATCTCCTATATGGATACATGTAGTTGGAACTCTAAATCAAACACGGTTTGTGCTAGCTCTTTGAAACTTGACACAATAAAGAAGCTCCAAGTTCTATCTCTATGGTTTGTTTCCTATTGATGTAGCCCTAAGCAGAGACTGGCGCAAATCACTTTCATGGAAAGGGGTTGCCAAGCTGCCAAAAAACTACGAGTTTCCTGAAATCTCAGCACACATTTTTTCACCCAATCTTGATGACACTTTCAGGTAATGATCAGTACCCCATTCCCACTTGGCTCTCCAAATTTCGTTCTTCTAGGTTAAACCGTTCGTTGGAAGTAACAGTTTTAACTTTTAGGTTTCACTCAATTTTCTCCTAAATGAATACATGTAGTTGGAACTCTAAATCAAACACGGTTTGTGCTAGCTCTTTGAAACTTGACACAATAAAGTAGCTCCAAGTTCTATCTCTATGGTTTGTTTCCTATTGATGTAGCCCTAAGCAGAGACTGGCGCAAATCACTTTCATGGAAAGGGGTTGCCAATCTTCCAAAAAACTACGAGTTTCCTGAAATCTCAGCACACATTTTTCACCCAATCTTGATGACACTTTCAGATAATGATCAGTACCCCAATCCCACTTGGCTCACCAAATTTCGTTCTTCTAGGTTAAACCGTTCGTTGGCAGTAACAGTTTTAATTTTTAGGTTTCACTCTGTTTTCTCCTATATGGATACATGTAGTTGGAACTCTAAATCAAACACGGTTTGTGCTAGCTCTTTGAAACTTGACACAATAAAGTAGCTCCAAGTAATATATCTATTGTTTGTTTCCTATTGATGTAGCCCTAAGCAGATCCTGGGGCAAATCACTTTCATGGTAAGGGGTTGCCAAGCTTCCAAAAAACTACGAGTTTCCTGAAATCTCAGCACACATTTTTTCACCCAATCTTGATGACACTTTCAGGTAATGATCAGTACCCCAAAACCACTTGGCTCACTAAATTTTGTTCTTCTAGGTTAAACTGTTCGTTGGCAGTAACAGTTTTAATTTTTAGGTTTCACACTGTTTTCTCCTATATGGATATGTAGTTGGAACTCTAAATCAAACACGGTTTGTGCTAGCTCTTTGAAACTTTACACAATAAAGTAGCTCCAAGTTCTATCTCTATGGTTTGTTTCCTATTGAGGTAGCCTTAAGCAGAGACTGGCGCAAATCACTTTCATGGAAGGGGGTTGCCAAGCTTCCAAAAAACTATGAGTTTCCTGAAATCTCAGCACACATTTTTTCATCCAATCTTGATGACACTTTCAGGTAATGATCACTACCCCAATCCCACTTGGCTAACCAAATTTCGTTCTTCTAGTTTAAACCGTTCATTGGCAGTAACAGTTTTAATTTTTAGGTTTCACTCTGTTTTCTCCTATATGGATACATGTAGTTGGAAGTCTAAATCAAACACGGTTTGTGCTAGCTCTTTGAAACTTGACACAATAAAGTAGCTCCAAGTTCTATATCTACGGTTTGTTTCCTATTGATGTAGCCCTAAGCAGATCCTGGGGCAAATCACTTTCATGGTAAGGGGTTGCCAAGCTTCCAAAAAACTACGAGTTTCCTGAAATCTCAGCACAGATTTTTCACCCAATCTTGATGACACTTTCAGGTAATGATCACTACCCCAATCCCACTTGGCTCACCAAATTTCGTTCTTCTAGGTTAAACCGTTCGTTGGCAGTAACAGTTTTAATTTTTAGGTTTCACTCTGTTTTCTCCTATATGGATACATGTAGTTGGAAGTCTAAATCAAACACGGTTTGTGCTAGCTCTTTGAAACTTGACACAATAAAATAGCTCCAAGTTCTATCTCTATGGTTTGTTTCCTATTGATGTAGCCCTAAACAGAGACTGGTGCAAATCACTTTCATTTAGAGGGGTTGCCAAGCTTCCAAAAAACTACGAGTTTCCTGAAATCTCATCACACATTTTATCACCCAATCTTGATGACACTTTCAGGTAATGATCAGTACCCCAATCCCACTTGGCTCAGCAAATTTCGTTCTTCTAGGTTAAACCGTTCGTCGGCAGTAACAGTTTAAATTTTTAGGTTTCACTCTGTTTTCTCCTATATGGATACATGTAGTTGGAAGTCTAAATCAAAAACGGTTTGTGCTAGCTCTTTGAAACTTGACACAATAAAGTAGCTCCAAGTTCTATCTCTATGGTTTGTTTCCTATTAATGTAGCCCTAAGCAGAGACTGGCGCAAATCACTTTCATGGAAAGGGGTTGCCAAGGTTCCAAAAAACTACGAGTTTCCTGAAATCTCAGCACACATTTTTTCACCCAATCTTGATGACACTTTCAGGTAATGATCAGTACAACAAATTCCACTTGGGTCACCAAGTTTCGTTCTTCTAGGTTAAACCGTTCGTTGGCAGTAACAGTTTTAATTTTTAGGTTTCACTCTGTTTTCTCCTATATGGATACATGTAGTTGGAACTCTAAATCAAACACGGTTTGTGCTAGCTCTTTGAAACTTGACACAATAAATTAGCTCCAAGTTCTATCTCTATGGTTTGTTTCTTATTGATGTAGCCCTAAGCAGAGACTGGCGCAAATCACTTTCATGGAAAGGGGTTGCCAATCTTCCAAAAAACTACGAGTTTCCTGAAATCTCAGCACACATTTTTTCACCCAATCTTGATGACACTTTCAGGTAATGATCAGTACCCCAATCCCACTTGGCTCACCAAATTTCGTTCTTCTAGGTTAAAC
Organism: Spermophilus citellus; assembly: GCF_964194105.1. NCBI lineage: Eukaryota > Metazoa > Chordata > Mammalia > Rodentia > Sciuridae > Spermophilus > Spermophilus citellus. The sequence goes on along the minus strand of NW_027673196.1, from coordinate 58,737 downwards.
CGTTCGTTGGCAGGAACAGTTTTAATTTTTAGGTTTCACTCTGTTTTCTCCTATATGGATACATGTAGTTGGAACTCTTAATCAAACACGGTTTGTGCTAGCTCTTTGAAACTTGACACAATAAAATAGCTCCAAGTTCTATCTCTATGGTTTGTTTCCTATTGATGTAGCCCTAAACAGAGACTGGTGCAAATCACTTTCATTTAGAGGGGTTGCCAAGCTTCCAAAAAACTACGTGTTTCCTGAAATCTCATCACACATTTTATCACCCAATCTTGATGACACTTTCAGGTAATGATCAGTACCCCAATCCCACTTGGCTCAGCAAATTTCGTTCTTCTAGGTTAAACCGTTCGTCGGCAGTAACAGTTTAAATTTTTAGGTTTCACTCTGTTTTCTCCTATATGGATACATGTAGTTGGAAGTCTAAATCAAACACGGTTTGTGCTAGCTCTTTGAAACTTGACACAATAAAGTAGCTCCAAGTTCTATCTCTATGGTTTGTTTCCTATTGATGTAGCCCTAAGCAGAGACTGGCGCAAATCACTTTCATGGAAAGGGGTTGCCAATATTCCAAAAAACTACGAGTTTCCTGAAATCTCAGCACACATTTTTTCACCCAATCTTGATGACACTTTCAGGTAATGATCAGTACCCCAATCCCACTTGGCTCACCAAATTTCGTTCTTCTAGGTTAAACCGTTCGTTGGCAGGAACAGTTTTAATTTTTAGGTTTCACTCTGTTTTCTCCTATATGGATACATGTAGTTGGAACTCTTAATCAAACACGGTTTGTGCTAGCTCTTTGAAACTTGACACAATAAAATAGCTCCAAGTTCTATCTCTATGGTTTGTTTCCTATTGATGTAGCCCTAAACAGAGACTGGTGCAAATCACTTTCATTTAGAGGGGTTGCCAAGCTTCCAAAAAACTACGAGTTTCCTGAAATCTCATCACACATTTTATCACCCAATCTTGATGACACTTTCAGGTAATGATCAGTACCCCAATCCCACTTGGCTCAGCAAATTTCGTTCTTCTAGGTTAAACCGTTCGTCGGCAGTAACAGTTTAAATTTTTAGGTTTCACTCTGTTTTCTCCTATATGGATACATGTAGTTGGAAGTCTAAATCAAAAACGGTTTGTGCTAGCTCTTTGAAACTTGACACAATAAAGTAGCTCCAAGTTCTATCTCTATGGTTTGTTTCCTATTAATGTAGCCCTAAGCAGAGACTGGCGCAAATCACTTTCATGGAAAGGGGTTGCCAAGGTTCCAAAAAACTACGAGTTTCCTGAAATCTCAGCACACATTTTTTCACCCAATCTTGATGACACTTTCAGGTAATGATCAGTACAACAAATCCCACTTGGGTCACCAAGTTTCGTTCTTCTAGGTTAAACCGTTCGTTGGCAGTAACAGTTTTAATTTTTAGGTTTCACTCTGTTTTCTCCTATATGGATACATGTAGTTGGAACTCTAAATCAAACACGGTTTGTGCTAGCTCTTTGAAACTTGACACAATAAATTAGCTCCAAGTTCTATCTCTATGGTTTGTTTCTTATTGATGTAGCCCTAAGCAGAGACTGGCGCAAATCACTTTCATGGAAAGGGGTTGCCAAGCTTCCAAAAAACTACGAGTTTCCTGAAATCTCAGCACACATTTTTTCACCCAATCTTGATGACACTTTCAGGTAATGATCACTACCCCAATCCCACTTGGCTCACCAAATTTCATTCTTCTAGGTTAAACCGTTCGTTGGCAGTAACAGTTTTAATTTTTAGGTTTCACTCTGTTTTCTCCTATATGGATACATGTAGTTGGAACTCTAAATCAAACACGGTTTGTGCTAGCTCTTTGAAACTTGACACAATAAAGTAGCTCCAAGTTCTATCTCTATGGTTTGTTTCCTATTGATGTAGCCCTAAGCAGAGAAGGCGCAAATCACTTTCATGGAAAGGGGTTGCCAATCCTCCAAAAAACTACGAGTTTCCTGAAATCTCAGCACACATTTTTTCACCCAATCTTGACGACACTTTCAGGTAATGATCAGTACCCCAATCCCACTTGGCTCACTAAATTTCGTTCTTCTAGGTTAAACCGTTCGTTGGCAGTAACAGTTTTAATTTTTAGGTTTCACTCTGTTTTCTCCTATATGGATACATGTATTTGGAAGTCTAAATCAAACACGGTTTGTGCTAGCTCTTTGAAACTTGACACAATAAAGTAGCTCCAAGTTCTATCTCTATGGTTTGTTTCCTATTGATGTAGGCCTAAGCAGAGACTGGCGCAAATCACTTTCATGGAAAGGGGTTGCCAATCTTCCAAAAAACTACGAGTTTCCTGAAATCTCAGCACACATTTTTTCTCCCAATCTTGATGACACTTTCAGGTAATGATCAGTACCCCAATCCCACTTGGCTCACCAAATTTCGTTCTTCTAGGTTAAACCGTTCGTTGGCAGTAACAGTTTTAATTTTTAAGTTTCACTCTGTTTTCTCCTATATGGATACATGTAGTTGGAACTCTAAATCAAACACGGTTTGTGCTAGCTCTTTGAAACTTGGCACAATAAAGTAGCTCCAAGTTCTATCTCTATGGTTTGTTTCCTATTGATGTAGACCTAAGTAGAGACTGGCGCAAATCACTTTCATGGAAAGGGGATGCCAATCCTCCAAAAAACTACGAGTTTCCTGAAATCTCAGCACACATTTTTTCACCCAAACTTGATGACACTTTCAGGTAATGATCAGTACCCCAATCCCACTTGGCTCACCAAATTTCGTTCTTCTAGGTTAAACCGTTCGTTGGCGGTAACAGTTTTAATTTTTAGGTTTCACTCTGTTTTCTCCTATATGGATACATGTAGTTGGAACTCTAAATCAAACACGGTTTGTGCTAGCTCTTTGAAACTTGACACAATAATGTAGCTCCAAGTTCTATCTCTATGGTTTATTTCCTATTGATGTAGCCCTAACCAGAGACTGGTGTAAATCACTTTCATGGAAAGGGGTTGCCAATCTTCCAAAAAAACTACGAGTTTCCTGAAATCTCAGCACACATTATTCACCCAATCTTGATGACACTTTCATTTAATGATCAGTACCCCAATCCCACATGGCTGACCAAGTTTCTTTCTTCTAGGTTAAACCGTTCGTTGGCAGTAACAGTTTTTTTTTTAGGTTTCACTCTGTTATCTCCTATATGGATACATGTAGTTGGAACTCTAAATCAAACACGGTTTGTGCTAGCTCTTTGAAACTTGACACAATAAAGAAGCTCCAAGTTCTATCTCTATGGTTTGTTTCCTATTGATGTAGCCCTAAGCAGAGACTGGTGCAAATCACTTTCATGGAAAGGGGTTGCCAAGCTTCCAAAAAACTACGAGTTTCCTGAAATCTCAGCACACATTTTTTCACCCAATCTTGATGACACTTTCAGGTAATGATCAGTACCCCATTCCCACTTGGCTCTCCAAATTTCGTTCTTCTAGGTTAAACCGTTCGTTGGAAGTAACAGTTTTAACTTTTAGGTTTCACTCAATTTTCTCCTAAATGAATACATGTAGTTGGAACTCTAAATCAAACACGGTTTGTGCTAGCTCTTTGAAACTTGACACAATAAAGTAGCTCCAAGTTCTATCTCTATGGTTTTTTTCCTATTGATGTAGCCCTAAGCAGAGACTGGCGCAAATCACTTTCATGGAAAGGGGTTGCCAATCTTCCAAAAAACTACGAGTTTCCTGAAATCTCAGCACACATTTTTCACCCAATCTTGATGACACTTTCAGATAATGATCAGTACCCCAATCCCACTTGGCTCACCAAATTTCGTTCTTCTAGGTTAAACCGTTCGTTGGCAGTAACAGTTTTAATTTTTAGGTTTCACTCTGTTTTCTCCTATATGGATACATGTAGTTGGAACTCTAAATCAAACACGGTTTGTGCTAGCTCTTTGAAACTTGACACAATAAAGTAGCTCCAAGTAATATATCTATTGTTTGTTTCCTATTGATGTAGCCCTAAGCAGATCCTGGGGCAAATCACTTTCATGGTAAGGGGTTGCCAAGCTTCCAAAAAACTACGAGTTTCCTGAAATCTCAGCACACATTTTTTCACCCAATCTTGATGACACTTTCAGGTAATGATCAGTACCCCAAAACCACTTGGCTCACTAAATTTTGTTCTTCTAGGTTAAACTGTTCGTTGGCAGTAACAGTTTTAATTTTTAGGTTTCACTCTGTTTTCTCCTATATGGATATGTAGTTGGAACTCTAAATCAAACACGGTTTGTGCTAGCTCTTTGAAACTTTACACAATAAAGTAGCTCCAAGTTCTATCTCTATGGTTTGTTTCCTATTGAGGTAGCCTTAAGCAGAGACTGGCGCAAATCACTTTCATGGAAGGGGGTTGCCAAGCTTCCAAAAAACTATGAGTTTCCTGAAATCTCAGCACACATTTTTTCATCCAATCTTGATGACACTTTCAGGTAATGATCACTACCCCAATCCCACTTGGCTAACCAAATTTCGTTCTTCTAGTTTAAACCGTTCGTTGGCAGTAACAGTTTTAATTTTTACGTTTCACTCTGTTTTCTCCTTTATGGATACATGTAGTTGGAACTCTAAATCAAACACGGTTTGTGCTAGCTCTTTGAAACTTGACACAATAAAGTAGCTCCAAGTTCTATATCTACGGTTTGTTTCCTATTGATGTAGCCCTAAGCAGATCCTGGGGCAAATCACTTTCATGGTAAGGGGTTGCCAAGCTTCCAAAAAACTACGAGTTTCCTGAAATCTCAGCACACATTTTTCACCCAATCTTGATGACACTTTCAGGTAATGATCACTACCCCAATCCCACTTGGCTCACCAAATTTCGTTCTTCTAGGTTAAACCGTTCGTTGGCAGTAACAGTTTTAACTTTTAGGTTTCACTCTATTTTCTCCTATATGAATACATGTAGTTGGAACTCTAAATCAAATACGGTTTGTGCTAGCTCTTTGAAACTTGACACAATAAAGTAGCTCCAAGTTCTATCTCTATGGTTTGTTTCCTATTGATGTAGCCCTAAGCAGAGACTGGCGCAAATCACTTTCATGGAAAGGGGTTGACAATCGTCCAAAAAACTACGAGATTCCTGAAATCTCAGCACACATTTTTTCACCCAATCTTGATGACACTTTCTGGTAATGATCAGCACCCCAATCCCACTTGGCTCACCAAATTTCGTTCTTCTAGGTTAAACCGTTCGTTGGCAGTAACAGTTTTAATTTTTAGGTTTCACTCTGTTTTCTCCTATATGGATACATGTAGTTGGAACTCTAAATCAAACACGGTTTGTGCTAGGTCTTTGAAACTTCACACAATAAAGTAGCTCCAAGTTCTATCTCTATGGTTTGTTTCCTATTGATGTAGCCCTAAGCAGAGACTGGCGCCAATCACTTATATGGAAAGGGGTTGCCAATCTTCCAAAAAACCACGAGTTTCCTGAAATCTCAGCACACATTTTTTTCACCCAATCTTGATGACACTTTCAGGTAATGATCAGTACCCCAATCCCACTTGGCTCACCAAATTTCGTTCTTCTAGGTTAAACCGTTCGTTGGCAGTAACAGTTTTAATTTTTAGGTTTCACTCTGTTTTCTCCTATATGGATACATGTAGTTGGAAGTCTAAATCAAACACGGTTTGTGCTAGCTCTTTGAAACTTGACACCATAAAGTAGCTCCAAGTTCTATCTCTATGGTTTGTTTCCTATTGATGTAGCCCTAAGCAGAGACTGGCGCAAAACACTTTCATGGAAAGGGGTTGCCAATCTTCCAAAAAACTACGAGTTTCCTGAAATCTCAGCACACATTTTTTCACCCAATCTTGATGACACTTTCAGGTAATGATCAGTACCCCAATCCCACTTGGCTCACCAAATTTCGTTCTTCTAGGTTAAACCGTTCGTTGGCAGGAACAGTTTTAATTTTTAGGTTTCACTCTGTTTTCTCCTATATGGATACATGTAGTTGGAACTCTTAATCAAACACGGTTTGTGCTAGCTCTTTGAAACTTGACACAATAAAATAGCTCCAAGTTCTATCTCTATGGTTTGTTTCCTATTGATGTAGCCCTAAACAGAGACTGGTGCAAATCACTTTCATTTAGAGGGGTTGCCAAGCTTCCAAAAAACTACGAGTTTCCTGAAATCTCATCACACATTTTATCACCCAATCTTGATGACACTTTCAGGTAATGATCAGTACCCCAGTCCCACTTGGCTCAGCAAATTTCGTTCTTCTAGGTTAAACCGTTCGTCGGCAGTAACAGTTTAAATTTTTAGGTTTCACTCTGTTTTCTCCTATATGGATACATGTAGTTCGAAGTCTAAATCAAACACGGTTTGTGCTAGCTCTTTGAAACTTGACACAATAATGTAGCTCCAAGTTCTATCTCTATGGTTTGTTTCCTATTGATGTAGCCCTAACCAGAGACTGGTGTAAATCACTTTCATGGAAAGGGGTTGCCAATCTTCCAAAAAAACTACGAGTTTCCTGAAATCTCAGCACACATTTTTCACCCAATCTTGATGACACTTTCATTTAATGATCAGTACCCCAATCCCACATGGCTGACCAAGTTTCTTTCTTCTAGGTTAAACCGTTCGTTGGCAGTAACAGTTTAATTTTTTAGGTTTCACTCTGTTATCTCCTATATGGATACATGTAGTAGGAACTCTAAATCAAACACGGTTTGTGCTAGCTCTTTGAAACTTGACACAATAAAGAAGCTCCAAGTTCTATCTCTATTGTTTGTTTCCTATTGATGTAGCCCTAAGCAGAGACTGGCGCAAATCACTTTCATGGAAAGGGGTTGCCAAGCTTCCAAAAAACTACGAGTTTCCTGAAATCTCAGCACACATTTTTTCACCCAATCTTGATGACACTTTCAGGTAATGATCAGTACCCCATTCCCACTTGGCTCTCCAAATTTCGTTCTTCTAGGTTAAACCGTTCGTTGGAAGTAACAGTTTTAACTTTTAGGTTTCACTCAATTTTCTCCTATATGAATACATGTAGTTGGAACTCTAAATCAAACAGGGTTTGTGCTAGCTCTTTGAAACTTGACACAATAAAGTAGCTCCAAGTTCTATCTCTATGGTTTGTTTCCTATTGATGTAGCCCTAAGCAGAGACTGGCGCAAATCACTTTCATGGAAAGGGGTTGCCAATCTTCCAAAAAACTACGAGTTTCCTGAAATCTCAGCACACATTTTTCACCCAATCTTGATGACACTTTCTGGTAATGATCAGCACCCCAATCCCACTTGGCTCACCAAATTTCGTTCTTCTAGGTTAAACCGTTCGTTGGCAGTAACAGTTTTAATTTTTAGGTTTCACTCTGTTTTCTCCTATATGGATACATGTAGTTGGAACTCTAAATCAAACACGGTTTGTGCTAGCTCTTTGAAACTTGACACAATAAAGTAGCTCCAAGTTCTATCTCTATGGTTTGTTTCCTATTGATGTAGCCCTAAGCAGAGACTGGCGCAAATCACTTTCATGGAAAGGGGTTGCCAAGCTTCCAAAAAACTACGAGTTTCCTGAAATCTCAGCACACATTTTTTCACCCAATCTTGATGACACTTTCAGGTAATGATCAGTACCCCAATCCCACTTGGCTCACCAAATTTCGTTCTTCTAGGTTAAACCGTTCGTTGGCAGTAACAGTTTTAATTTTTACGTTTCACTCTGTTTTCTCCTATATGGATACATGTAGTTGGAACTCTAAATCAAACACGGTTTGTGCTAGCTCTTTGAAACTTGACACAATAAAGTAGCTCCAAGTTCTATCTCTATGGTTTGTTTCTTATTGATGTAGCCCTAAGTAGAGACTGGCGCAAATCACTTTCATGGAAAGGGGTTGCCAAGCTTCCAAAAAACTACGAGTTTCCTGAAATCTCAGCACACATTTTTTCACCCAATCTTGATGACACTTTCAGGTAATGATCAGTACCCCAATCCCACTTGGCTCACCAAATTTCGTTCTTCTAGGTTAAACCGTTCGTTGGCAGTAACAGTTTTAATTTTTAGGTTTCACTCTGTTTTCTCCTATATGGATACATGTAGTTGGAACTCTAAATCAAACACGGTTTGTGCTAGCTCTTTGAAACTTGACACAATAAAGTAGCTCCAAGTTCTATCTCTATGGTTTGTTTCCTATTGATGTAGCCCTAAGCAGAGACTGGCGCAAATCACTTTCATGGAAAGGAGTTGCCAATCTTCCAAAAAACTACGAGTTTCCTGAAATCTCAGCACACATTTTTTCTCCCAATCTTGATGACACTTTCAGGTAATGATCAGTACCCCAATCCCACTTGGCTCACCAAATTTCGTTCTTCTAGGTTAAACCGTTCGTTGGCAGTAACAGTTTTAATTTTTAGGTTTCACTCTGTTTTCTCCTATATGGATACATGTAGTTGGAACTCTAAATCAAACACGGTTTGTGCTAGCTCTTTGAAACTTGGCACAATAAAGTAGCTCCAAGTTCTATCTCTATGGTTTGTTTCCTATTGATGTAGACCTAAGCAGAGACTGGCGCAAATCACTTTCATGGAAAGGGGATGCTAATCCTCCAAAAAACTACGAGTTTCCTGAAATCTCAGCACACATTTTTTCACCCAAACTTGATGACACTTTCAGGTAATGATCAGTACCCCAATCCCACTTGGCTCACCAAATTTCGTTCTTCTAGGTTAAACCGTTCGTTGGCAGTAACAGTTTTAATTTTTAGGTTTCACTCTGTTTTCTCCTATATGGATAAATGCATTTGGAAGTCTAAATCAAACACGGTTTGTGCTAGCTCTTTGAAACGTGACACAATATTGTAGCTCCAAGATCTATCCCTATGGTTTGTTTCCTATTGATGTAGCCCTAAGCAGGGACTGGAGCAAATCACTTTCATGGAAAGCGGTTGCCAAACTTCCAAAAAACTACGAGTTTCCTGAAATCTCTCCACACATTTTTTCACCCAATCTTGACGACACTTTCAGGTAATGATCAGTACCCCAATCCCACTTGGCTCACTAAATTTCGTTCTTCTAGGTTAAACCGTTCGTTGGCAATAACAGTTTTAATTTTTAGGTTTCACTCTGTTTTCTCCTATATGGATACATGTAGTTGGAACTCTAAATCAAACACGGTTTGTGCTAGCTCTTTGAAACTTGACACAATAAAGTAGCTCCAAGTTCTATCTCTATGGTTTGTTTCTTATTGATGTACACTAAGCAGAGACTGGCGCAAATCACTTTCATGGAAAGGGGTTGCCAAGCTTCCAAAAAACTACGAGTTTCCTGAAATCTCAGCACACATTTTTTCACCCAATCTTGATGACACTTTCAGGTAATGATCAGTACCCCAATCCCACTTGGCTCACCAAATTTCATTCTTCTAGGTTAAACCGTTCGTTGGCAGTAACAGTTTTAATTTTTAGGTTTCACTCTGTTTTCTTCTATATGGATACATGTAGTTGGAACTCTAAATCAAACACGGTTTGTGCTAGCTCTTTGAAACTTGACACAATAAAGTAGCTCCAAGTTCTATCTCTATGGTTTGTTTCCTATTGATGTAGCCCTAAGCAGAGACTGGCGCAAATCACTTTCATGGAAAGGGGTTGCCAAGCTTCCAAAAAACTACGAGTTTCCTGAAATCTCAGCACACATTTTATCACCCAATCTTGATGACACTTTCAGGTAATGATCACTACCCCAATCCCACTTGGCTCACCAAATTTCATTCTTCTAGGTTAAACCGTTCGTTGGCAGTAACAGTTTTAATTTTTAGGTTTCACTCTATTTTCTCCTATATGGATACATGTAGTTGGAACTCTAAATCAAACACGGTTTGTGCTAGCTCTTTGAAACTTGACACAATAAAGTAGCTCCAAGTTCTATCTCTATGGTTTGTTTCCTATTGATGTAGCCCTAAGCAGAGACGGCGCAAATCACTTTCATTTAAAGGGGTTGCCAAGCTTCCAAAAAACTACGAGTTTCCTGAAATCTCAGCACACATTTTATCACCCAATCTTGAGGACACTTTCAGGTAATGATCAGTACCCCAATCCCACTGGGCTCAGCAAATTACGTTCTTCTAGGTTAAACCGTTCGTCGGCAGTAACAGTTTTAATTTTTAGGTTTCACTCTGTTTTCTCCTATATGGATACATGTAGTTGGATGTCTAAGTCAAAAACGGTTTGTGCTAGCTCTTTGAAACTTGACACAATAAAGTAGCTTCAAGTTCTATCTCTATGGTTTGTTTCCTATTGATGTAGCCCTAAGTAGAGACTGGCGCAAATCACTTTCATTTAAAGGGGTTGCCAAGCTTCCAAAAAACTACGAGTTTCCTGAAATCTCAGCACACATTTTTCACCCAATCTTGATGACACTTTCAGGTAATGATCAGTACCCCAATCCCACTTGGCTCACCAAATTTCGTTCTTCTAGGTTAAACCGTTCGTTGGCAGTAACAGTTTTAATTTTTAGGTTTCACTCTGTTTTCTCCTATATGGATACATGTTTTTGGAACTCTAAATCAAACACGGTTTGTGCTAGCTCTTTGAAACTTGACACAATAAAGTAGCTCCAAGTTCTATCTCTATGGTTTGTTTCCTATTGATGTAGCCTGAAGCAGAGACTGGCGCAAATCACTTTCATGGAAAGGGGTTGCCAATCTTCCAAAAAACTACGAGTTTCCTGAAATCTCAGCACACATTTTTTCACCCAATCTTGATGACACTTTCAGGTAATGATCAGTACCCCAATCCCACTTGGCTCACCAAATTTCGTTCTTCTAGGTTAAACCGTTCGTTGGCAGGAACAGTTTTAATTTTTAGGTTTCACTCTGTTTTCTCCTATATGGATACATGTAGTTGGAACTCTTAATCAAACACGGTTTGTGCTAGCTCTTTGAAACTTGACACAATAAAATAGCTCCAAGTTCTATCTCTATGGTTTGTTTCCTATTGATGTAGCCCTAAACAGAGACTGGTGCAAATCACTTTCATTTAGAGGGGTTGCCAAGCTTCCAAAAAACTACGAGTTTCCTGAAATCTCATCACACATTTTATCACCCAATCTTGATGACACTTTCAGGTAATGATCAGTACCCCAGTCCCACTTGGCTCAGCAAATTTCGTTCTTCTAGGTTAAACCGTTCGTCGGCAGTAACAGTTTAAATTTTTAGGTTTCACTCTGTTTTCTCCTATATGGATACATGTAGTTCGAAGTCTAAATCAAACACGGTTTGTGCTAGCTCTTTGAAACTTGACACAATAATGTAGCTCCAAGTTCTATCTCTATGGTTTGTTTCCTATTGATGTAGCCCTAACCAGAGACTGGTGTAAATCACTTTCATGGAAAGGGGTTGCCAATCTTCCAAAAAAACTACGAGTTTCCTGAAATCTCAGCACACATTTTTCACCCAATCTTGATGACACTTTCATTTAATGATCAGTACCCCAATCCCACATGGCTGACCAAGTTTCTTTCTTCTAGGTTAAACCGTTCGTTGGCAGTAACAGTTTAATTTTTTAGGTTTCACTCTGTTATCTCCTATATGGATACATGTAGTTGGAACTCTAAATCAAACACGGTTTGTGCTAGCTCTTTGAAACTTGACACAATAAAGAAGCTCCAAGTTCTATCTCTATTGTTTGTTTCCTATTGATGTAGCCCTAAGCAGAGACTGGCGCAAATCACTTTCATGGAAAGGGGTTGCCAAGCTTCCAAAAAACTACGAGTTTCCTGAAATCTCAGCACACATTTTTTCACCCAATCTTGATGACACTTTCAGGTAATGATCAGTACCCCATTCCCACTTGGCTCTCCAAATTTCGTTCTTCTAGGTTAAACCGTTCGTTGGAAGTAACAGTTTTAACTTTTAGGTTTCACTCAATTTTCTCCTATATGAATACATGTAGTTGGAACTCTAAATCAAACAGGGTTTGTGCTAGCTCTTTGAAACTTGACACAATAAAGTAGCTCCAAGTTCTATCTCTATGGTTTGTTTCCTATTGATGTAGCCCTAAGCAGAGACTGGCGCAAATCACTTTCATGGAAAGGGGTTGCCAATCTTCCAAAAAACTACGAGTTTCCTGAAATCTCAGCACACATTTTTCACCCAATCTTGATGACACTTTCAGATAATGATCAGTACACCAATCCCACTTGGCTCACCAAATTTCGTTCTTCTAGGTTAAACCGTTCGTTGGCAGTAACAGTTTTAATTTTTAGGTTTCACTCTGTTTTCTCCTATATGGATACATGTAGTTGGAACTCTAAATCAAATACGGTTTGTGCTTGCTCTTTGAAACTTGACACAATAAAGTAGCTCCAAGTTCTATCTCTATGGTTTGTTTCCTATTGATGTAGCCCTAGGCAGAGACTGGCGCAAATCACTTTCATTTAAAGGGGTTGCCAAGCTTCCAAAAAACTACGAATTTACTGAAATCTCAGAACACATTGTTTCACCCAATCTTGATGACACTTTCTGGTAATGATCAGCACCCCAATCCCACTTGGCTCACCAAATTTCGTTCTTCTAGGTTAAACCGTTCGTTGGCAGTAACAGTTTTAATTTTTAGGTTTCACTCTGTTTTCTCCTATATGGATACATGTAGTTGGAACTCTAAATCAAACACGGTTTGTGCTAGCTCTTTGAAACTTGACACAATAAAGTAGCTCCAAGTTCTATCTCTATGGTTTGTTTCCTATTGATGTAGCCCTAAGCAGAGACTGGCGCAAATCACTTTCATGGAAAGGGGTTGCCAAGCTTCCAAAAAACTACGAGTTTCCTGAAATCTCAGCACACATTTTTTCACCCAATCTTGATGACACTTTCAGGTAATGATCAGTACCCCAATCCCACTTGGCTCACCAAATTTCGTTCTTCTAGGTTAAACCGTTCGTTGGCAGTAACAGTTTTAATTTTTACGTTTCACTCTGTTTTCTCCTATATGGATACATGTAGTTGGAACTCTAAATCAAACACGGTTTGTGCTAGCTCTTTGAAACTTGACACAATAAAGTAGCTCCAAGTTCTATCTCTATGGTTTGTTTCTTATTGATGTAGCCCTAAGTAGAGACTGGCGCAAATCACTTTCATGGAAAGGGGTTGCCAAGCTTCCAAAAAACTACGAGTTTCCTGAAATCTCAGCACACATTTTTTCACCCAATCTTGATGACACTTTCAGGTAATGATCAGTACCCCAATCCCACTTGGCTCACCAAATTTCTTTCTTCTAGGTTAAACCGTTCGTTGGCAGTAACAGTTTTAATTTTTAGGTTTCACTCTGTTTTCTCCTATATGGATACATGTAGTTGGAACTCTAAATCAAACACGGTTTGTGCTAGCTCTTTGAAACTTGACACAATAAAGTAGCTCCAAGTTCTATCTCTATGGTTTGTTTCCTATTGATGTAGCCCTAAGCAGAGACTGGCGCAAATCACTTTCATGGAAAGGGGTTGCCAATCTTCCAAAAAACTACGAGTTTCCTGAAATCTCAGCACACATTTTTTCTCCCAATCTTGATGACACTTTCAGGTAATGATCAGTACCCCAATCCCACTTGGCTCACCAAATTTCGTTCTTCTAGGTTAAACCGTTCGTTGGCAGTAACAGTTTTAATTTTTAGGTTTCACTCTGTTTTCTCCTATATGGATACATGTAGTTGGAACTCTAAATCAAACACGGTTTGTGCTAGCTCTTTGAAACTTGGCACAATAAAGTAGCTCCAAGTTCTATCTCTAAGGTTTGTTTCCTATTGATGTAGACCTAAGCAGAGACTGGCGCAAATCACTTTCATGGAAAGGGGATGCTAATCCTCCAAAAAACTACGAGTTTCCTGAAATCTCAGCACACATTTTTTCACCCAAACTTGATGACACTTTCAGGTAATGATCAGTACCCCAATCCCACTTGGCTCACCAAATTTCGTTCTTCTAGGTTAAACCGTTCGTTGGCAGTAACAGTTTTAATTTTTAGGTTTCACTCTGTTTTCTCCTATATGGATAAATGCATTTGGAAGTCTAAATCAAACACGGTTTGTGCTAGCTCTTTGAAACGTGACACAATATTGTAGCTCCAAGATCTATCCCTATGGTTTGTTTCCTATTGATGTAGCCCTAAGCAGGGACTGGAGCAAATCACTTTCATGGAAAGCGGTTGCCAAACTTCCAAAAAACTACGAGTTTCCTGAAATCTCTCCACACATTTTTTCACCCAATCTTGACGACACTTTCAGGTAATGATCAGTACCCCAATCCCACTTGGCTCACTAAATTTCGTTCTTCTAGGTTAAACCGTTCGTTGGCAATAACAGTTTTAATTTTTAGGTTTCACTCTGTTTTCTCCTATATGGATACATGTAGTTGGAACTCTAAATCAAACACGGTTTGTGCTAGCTCTTTGAAACTTGACACAATAAAGTAGCTCCAAGTTCTATCTCTATGGTTTGTTTCTTATTGATGTACACTAAGCAGAGACTGGCGCAAATCACTTTCAAGGAAAGGGGTTGCCAAGCTTCCAAAAAACTACGAGTTTCCTGAAATCTCAGCACACATTTTTTCACCCAATCTTGATGACACTTTCAGGTAATGATCAGTACCCCAATCCCACTTGGCTCACCAAATTTCATTCTTCTATGTTAAACCGTTCGTTGGCAGTAACAGTTTTAATTTTTAGGTTTCACTCTGTTTTCTCCTATATGGATACATGTAGTTGGAACTCTAAATCAAACACGGTTTGTGCTAGCTCTTTGAAACTTGACACAATAAAGTAGCTCCAAGTTCTATCTCTATGGTTTGTTTCCTATTGATGTAGCCCTAAGCAGAGACTGGCGCAAATCACTTTCATGGAAAGGGGTTGCCAAGCTTCCAAAAAACTACGAGTTTCCTGAAATCTCAGCACACATTTTATCACCCAATCTTGATGACACTTTCAGGTAATGATCACTACCCCAATCCCACTTGGCTCACCAAATTTCATTCTTCTAGGTTAAACCGTTCGTTGGCAGTAACAGTTTTAATTTTTAGGTTTCACTCTATTTTCTCCTATATGGATACATGTAGTTGGAACTCTAAATCAAACACGGTTTGTGCTAGCTCTTTGAAACTTGACACAATAAAGTAGCTCCAAGTTCTATCTCTATGGTTTGTTTCCTATTGATGTAGCCCTAAGCAGAGACGGCGCAAATCACTTTCATTTAAAGGGGTTGCCAAGCTTCCAAAAAACTACGAGTTTCCTGAAATCTCAGCACACATTTTATCACCCAATCTTGAGGACACTTTCAGGTAATGATCAGTACCCCAATCCCACTGGGCTCAGCAAATTACGTTCTTCTAGGTTAAACCGTTCGTCGGCAGTAACAGTTTTAATTTTTAGGTTTCACTCTGTTTTCTCCTATATGGATACATGTATTTGGATGTCTAAGTCAAAAACGGTTTGTGCTAGCTCTTTGAAACTTGACACAATAAAGTAGCTTCAAGTTCTATCTCTATGGTTTGTTTCCTATTGATGTAGCCCTAAGTAGAGACTGGCGCAAATCACTTTCATTTAAAGGGGTTGCCAAGCTTCCAAAAAACTACGAGTTTCCTGAAATCTCAGCACACATTTTTCACCCAATCTTGATGACACTTTCAGGTAATGATCAGTACCCCAATCCCACTTGGCTCACCAAATTTCGTTCTTCTAGGTTAAACCGTTCGTTGGCAGTAACAGTTTTAATTTTTAGGTTTCACTCTGTTTTCTCCTATATGGATACATGTTTTTGGAACTCTAAATCAAACACGGTTTGTGCTAGCTCTTTGAAACTTGACACAATAAAGTAGCTCCAAGTTCTATCTCTATGGTTTGTTTCCTATTGATGTAGCCCGAAGCAGAGACTGGCGCAAATCACTTTCATGGAAAGGGGTTGCCAAGGTTCCAAAAACTTACGAGTTTCCTGAAATCCCAGCACACATTTTTTCACACAATCTTGATGACACTTTCAGGTAATGATCAGTACAACAAATCCCACTTGGGTCACCAAGTTTCGTTCTTCTAGGTAAACCGTTCGTTGGCAGTAACAGTTTTAATTTTTAGGTTTCACTCTGTTTTCTCCTATATGGATACATGTAGTTGGAACTCTAAATCAAACACGGTTTGTGCTAGCTCTTTGAAACTTGACACAATAAATTAGCTCCAAGTTCTATCTCTATGGTTTGTTTCTTATTGATGTACCCCTAAGCAGAGACTGGCGCAAATCACTTTCATGGAAAGGGGTTGCCAAGCTTCCAAAAAACTACGAGTTTCCTGAAATCTCAGCACACATTTTTTCACCCAATCTTGATGACACTTTCAGGTAATGATCACTACCCCAATCCCACTTGGCTCACCAAATTTCATTCTTCTAGGTTAAACCGTTCGTTGGCAGTAACAGTTTTAATTTTTAGGTTTCACTCTGTTTTCTCCTATATGGATACATGTAGTTGGAACTCTAAATCAAACACGGTTTGTGCTAGCTCTTTGAAACTTGACACAATAAAGTAGCTCCAAGTTCTATCTCTATGGTTTGTTTCCTATTGATGTAGCCCTAAGCAGAGAAGGCGAAAATCACTTTCATGGAAAGGGGTTGCCAATCCTCCAAAAAACTACGAGTTTCCTGAAATCTCAGCACACATTTTTTCACCCAAACTTGATGACACTTTCAGGTAATGATCAGTACCCCAATCTCACTTGGCTCACCAAATTTCGTTCTTCTAGGTTAAACCGTTCGTTGGCAGTAACAGTTTTAATTTTTAGGTTTCACTCTGTTTTCTCCTATATGGATACATGCAGTTGGAAGTCTAAATCAAACACGGTTTGTGCTAGCTCTTTGAAACTTGACACAATAAAGTAGCTCCAAGTTCTATCTTTATGGTTTGTTTCCTATTGATGTAGCCCTAAGCAGGGACTGGCACAAATCACTTTCATGGAAAGCGGTTGCCAATCTTCCAAAAAACTACGAGTTTCCTGAAATCTCAGCACACATTTTTTCACCCAATCTTGACGACACTTTCAGGTAATGATCAGTACCCCAATCCCACTTGGCTCACTAAATTTCGTTCTTCTAGGTTAAACCGTTCGTTGGCAGTAACAGTTTTAATTTTTAGGTTTCACTCTGTTTTCTCCTATATGGATACATGTATTTGGAAGTCTAAATCAAACACGGTTTGTGCTAGCTCTTTGAAACTTGACACAATAAAGTAGCTCCAAGTTCTATCTCTATGGTTTGTTTCCTATTGATGTAGCCCTAAGCAGAGACTGGCGCAAATCACTTTCATGGAAAGGGGTTGCCAGTCTTCCAAAAAACTACGAGTTTCCTGAAATCTCAGCACACATTTTTTCTCCCAATCTTGATGACACTTTCAGGTAATGATCAGTACCCCAATCCCACTTGGCTCACCAAATTTCGTTCTTCTAGGTTAAACCGTTCGTTGGCAGTAACAGTTTTAATTTTTAGGTTTCACTCTGTTTTCTCCTATATGGATACATGTAGTTGGAACTCTAAATCAAACACGGTTTGTGCTAGCTCTTTGAAACTTGGCACAATAAAGTAGCTCCAAGTTCTATCTCTATGGTTTGTTTCCTATTGATGTAGACCTAAGCAGAGACTGGCGCAAATCACTTTCATGGAAAGGGGATGCCAATCCTCCAAAAAACTACGAGTTTCCTGAAATCTCAGCACACATTTTTTCACCCAAACTTGATGACACTTTCAGGTAATGATCAGTACCCCAATCCCACTTGGCTCACAAAATTTCGTTCTTCTAGGTTAAACCGTTCGTTGGCAGTAACAGTTTTAATTTTTAGGTTTCACTCTGTTTTCTCCTATATGGATAAATGCATTTGGAAGTCTAAATCAAACACGGTTTGTGCTAGCTCTTTGAAACGTGACACAATATTGTAGCTCCAAGATCTATCCCTATGGTTTGTTTCCTATTGATGTAGCCCTAACCAGAGACTGGTGTAAATCACTTTCATGGAAAGGGGTTGCCAATCTTCCAAAAAAACTACGAGTTTCCTGAAATCTCAGCACACATTTTTCACCCAATCTTGATGACACTTTCATTTAATGATCAGTACCCCAATCCCACATGGCTGACCAAGTTTCTTTCTTCTAGGTTAAACCGTTCGTTGGCAGTAACAGTTTAATTTTTTAGGTTTCACTCTGTTATCTCCTATATGGATACATGTAGTTGGAACTCTAAATCAAACACGGTTTGTGCTAGCTCTTTGAAACTTGACACAATAAAGAAGCTCCAAGTTCTATCTCTATGGTTTGTTTCCTATTGATGTAGCCCTAAGCAGAGACTGGCGCAAATCACTTTCATGGAAAGGGGTTGCCAAGCTTCCAAAAAACTACGAGTTTCCTGAAATCTCAGCACACATTTTTTCACCCAATCTTGATGACACTTTCAGGTAATGATCAGTACCCCATTCCCACTTGGCTCTCCAAATTTCGTTCTTCTAGGTTAAACCGTTCGTTGGAAGTAACAGTTTTAACTTTTAGGTTTCACTCAATTTTCTCCTATATGAATACATGTAGTTGGAACTCTAAATCAAACAGGGTTTGTGCTAGCTCTTTGAAACTTGACACAATAAAGTAGCTCCAAGTTCTATCTCTATGGTTTGTTTCCTATTGATGTAGCCCTAAGCAGAGACTGGCGCAAATCACTTTCATGGAAAGGGGTTGCCAATCTTCCAAAAAACTACGAGTTTCCTGAAATCTCAGCACACATTTTTCACCCAATCTTGATGACACTTTCAGATAATGATCAGTACCCCAATCCCACTTGGCTCACCAAATTTCGTTCTTCTAGGTTAAACCGTTCGTTGGCAGTAACAGTTTTAATTTTTAGGTTTCACTCTGTTTTCTCCTATATGGATACATGTAGTTGGAACTCTAAATCAAATACGGTTTGTGCTTGCTCTTTGAAACTTGACACAATAAAGTAGCTCCAAGTTCTATCTCTATGGTTTGTTTCCTATTGATGTAGCCCTAGGCAGAGACTGGCGCAAATCACTTTCATTTAAAGGGGTTGCCAAGCTTCCAAAAAACTACGAGTTTCCTGAAATCTCAGCACACATTTTTTCACCCAATCTTGATGACACTTTCTGGTAATGATCAGCACCCCAATCCCACTTGGCTCACCAAATTTCGTTCTTCTAGGTTAAACCGTTCGTTGGCAGTAACAGTTTTAATTTTTAGGTTTCACTCTGTTTTCTCCTATATGGATACATGTAGTTGGAACTCTAAATCAAACACGGTTTGTGCTAGCTCTTTGAAACTTGACACAATAAAGTAGCTCCAAGTTCTATCTCTATGGTTTGTTTCCTATTGATGTAGCCCTAAGCAGAGACTGGCGCAAATCACTTTCATGGAAAGGGGTTGCCAATCTTCCAAAAAACTACGAGTTTCCTGAAATCTCAGCACACATTTTTTCTCCCAATCTTGATGACACTTTCAGGTAATGATCAGTACCCCAATCCCACTTGGCTCACCAAATTTCGTTCTTCTAGGTTAAACCATTCGTTGGCAGTAACAGTTTTAATTTTTAGGTTTCACTCTGTTTTCTCCTATATGGATACATGTAGTTGGAACTCTAAATCAAACACGGTTTGTGCTAGCTCTTTGAAACTTGGCACAATAAAGTAGCTCCAAGTTCTATCTCTATGGTTTGTTTCCTATTGATGTAGACCTAAGCAGAGACTGGCGCAAATCACTTTCATGGAAAGGGGATGCTAATCCTCCAAAAAACTACGAGTTTCCTGAAATCTCAGCACACATTTTTTCACCCAAACTTGATGACACTTTCAGGTAATGATCAGTACCCCAATCCCACTTGGCTCACCAAATTTCGTTCTTCTAGGTTAAACCGTTCGTTGGCAGTAACAGTTTTAATTTTTAGGTTTCACTCTGTTTTCTCCTATATGGATAAATGCATTTGGAAGTCTAAATCAAACACGGTTTGTGCTAGCTCTTTGAAACGTGACACAATATTGTAGCTCAAGATCTATCCCTATGGTTTGTTTCCTATTGATGTAGCCCTAAGCAGGGACTGGACCAAATCACTTTCATGGAAAGCGGTTGCCAAACTTCCAAAAAACTACGAGTTTCCTGAAATCTCTCCACACATTTTTTCACCCAATCTTGACGACACTTTCAGGTAATGATCAGTACCCCAATCCCACTTGGCTCACTAAATTTCGTTCTTCTAGGTTAAACCGTTCGTTGGCAATAACAGTTTTAATTTTTAGGTTTCACTCTGTTTTCTCCTATATGGATACATGTAGTTGGAACTCTAAATCAAACACGGTTTGTGCTAGCTCTTTGAAACTTGACACAATAAAGTAGCTCCAAGTTCTATCTCTATGGTTTGTTTCTTATTGATGTAGCCCTAAGCAGAGACTGGCGCAAATCACTTTCATGGAAAGGGGTTGCCAAGCTTCCAAAAAACTACGAGTTTCCTGAAATCTCAGCACACATTTTTTCACCCAATCTTGATGACACTTTCAGGGAATGATCAGTACCCCAATCCCACTTGGCTCACCAAATTTCATTCTTCTAGGTTAAACCGTTCGTTGGCAGTAACAGTTTTAATTTTTAGGTTTCACTCTGTTTTCTCCTATATGGATACATGTAGTTGGAACTCTAAATCAAACACGGTTTGTGCTAGCTCTTTGAAACTTGACACAATAAAGTAGCTCCAAGTTCTATCTCTATGGTTTGTTTCCTATTGATGTAGCCCTAAGCAGAGACTGGCGCAAATCACTTTCATGGAAAGGGGTTGCCAAGCTTCCAAAAAACTACGAGTTTCCTGAAATCTCAGCACACATTTTATCACCCAATCTTGATGACACTTTCAGGTAATGATCACTACCCCAATCCCACTTGGCTCACCAAATTTCATTCTTCTAGGTTAAACCGTTCGTTGGCAGTAACAGTTTTAATTTTTAGGTTTCACTCTATTTTCTCCTATATGGATACATGTAGTTGGAACTCTAAATCAAACACGGTTTGTGCTAGCTCTTTGAAACTTGACACAATAAAGTAGCTCCAAGTTCTATCTCTATGGTTTGTTTCCTATTGATGTAGCCCTAAGCAGAGACGGCGCAAATCACTTTCATTTAAAGGGGTTGCCAAGCTTCCAAAAAACTACGAGTTTCCTGAAATCTCAGCACACATTTTATCACCCAATCTTGAGGACACTTTCAGGTAATGATCAGTACCCCAATCCCACTGGGCTCAGCAAATTACGTTCTTCTAGGTTAAACCGTTCGTCGGCAGTAACAGTTTTAATTTTTAGGTTTCACTCTGTTTTCTCCTATATGGATACATGTAGTTGGATGTCTAAGTCAAAAACGGTTTGTGATAGCTCTTTGAAACTTGACACAATAAAGTAGCTTCAAGTTCTATCTCTATGGTTTGTTTCCTATTGATGTAGCCCTAAGTAGAGACTGGCACAAATCACTTTCATTTAAAGGGGTTGCCAAGCTTCCAAAAAACTACGAGTTTCCTGAAATCTCAGCACACATTTTTCACCCAATCTTGATGACACTTTCAGGTAATGATCAGTACCCCAATCCCACTTGGCTCACCAAATTTCGTTCTTCTAGGTTAAACCGTTCGTTGGCAGTAACAGTTTAAATTTTTAGGTTTCACTCTGTTTTCTCCTATATGGATACATGTTTTTGGAACTCTAAATCAAACACGGTTTGTGCTAGCTCTTTGAAACTTGACACAATAAAGTAATTCCAAGTTCTATCTCTATGGTTTGTTTCCTATTGATGTAGCCCGAAGCAGAGACTGGCGCAAATCACTTTCATGGAAAGGGGTTGCCAAGGTTCCAAAAAACTACGAGTTTCCTGAAATCTCAGCACACATTTTTTCACACAATCTTGATGACACTTTCAAGTAATGATCAGTACAACAAATCCCACTTGGGTCACCAAGTTTCGTTCTTCTAGGTAAACCGTTCGTTGGCAGTAACAGTTTTAATTTTTAGGTTTCACTCTGTTTTCTCCTATATGGATACATGTAGTTGGAACTCTAAATCAAACACGGTTTGTGCTAGCTCTTTGAAACTTGACACAATAAATTAGCTCCAAGTTCTATCTCTATGGTTTGTTTCTTATTGATGTAGCCCTAAGCAGAGACTGGCGCAAATCACTTTCATGGAAAGGGGTTGCCAAGCTTCCAAAAAACTACGAGTTTCCTGAAATCTCAGCACACATTTTTTCACCCAATCTTGATGACACTTTCAGGTAATGATCACTACCCCAATCCCACTTGGCTCACCAAATTTCATTCTTCTAGGTTAAACCGTTCGTTGGCAGTAACAGTTTTAATTTTTAGGTTTCACTCTGTTTTCTCCTATATGGATACATGTAGTTGGAACTCTAAATCAAACACGGTTTGTGCTAGCTCTTTGAAACTTGACACAATAAAGTAGCTCCAAGTTCTATCTCTATGGTTTGTTTCCTATTGATGTAGCCCTAAGCAGAGAAGGCGCAAATCACTTTCATGGAAAGGGGTTGCCAATCCTCCAAAAAACTACGAGTTTCCTGAAATCTCAGCACACATTTTTTCACACAATCTTGATGACACTTTCAGGTAATGATCAGTACAACAAATCCCACTTGGGTCACCAAGTTTCGTTCTTCTAGGTAAACCGTTCGTTGGCAGTAACAGTTTTAATTTTTAGGTTTCACTCTGTTTTCTCCTATATGGATACATGTAGTTGGAACTCTAAATCAAACACGGTTTGTGCTAGCTCTTTGAAACTTGACACAATAAATTAGCTCCAAGTTCTATCTCTATGGTTTGTTTCTTATTGATGTAGCCCTAAGCAGAGACTGGCGCAAATCACTTTCATGGAAAGGGGTTGCCAAGCTTCCAAAAAACTACGAGTTTCCTGAAATCTCAGCACACATTTTTTCACCCAATCTTGATGACACTTTCAGGTAATGATCACTACCCCAATCCCACTTGGCTCACCAAATTTCATTCTTCTAGGTTAAACCGTTCGTTGGCAGTAACAGTTTTAATTTTTAGGTTTCACTCTGTTTTCTCCTATATGGATACATGTAGTTGGAACTCTAAATCAAACACGGTTTGTGCTAGCTCTTTGAAACTTGACACAATAAAGTAGCTCCAAGTTCTATCTCTATGGTTTGTTTCCTATTGATGTAGCCCTAAGCAGAGAAGGCGCAAATCACTTTCATGGAAAGGGGTTGCCAATCCTCCAAAAAACTACGAGTTTCCTGAAATCTCAGCACACATTTTTTCACCCAAACTTGATGACACTTTCAGGTAATGATCAGTACCCCAATCCCACTTGGCTCACCAAATTTCGTTCTTCTAGGTTAAACCGTTCGTTGGCAGTAACAGTTTTAATTTTTAGGTATCACTCTGTTTTCTCCTATATGGATACATGCAGTTGGAAGTCTAAATCAAACACGGTTTGTGCTAGCTCTTTGAAACTTGACACAATAAAGTAGCTCCAAGTTCTATCTTTATGGTTTGTTTCCTATTGATGTAGCCCTAAGCAGGGACTGGCGCAAATCACTTTCATGGAAAGCGGTTGCCAATCATCCAAAAAACTACGAGTTTCCTGAAATCTCAGCACACATTTTTTCACCCAATCTTGACGACACTTTCAGGTAATGATCAGTACCCCAATCCCACTTGGCTCACTAAATTTCGTTCTTCTAGGTTAAACCGTTCGTTGGCAGTAACAGTTTTAATTTTTAGGTTTCACTCTGTTTTCTCCTATATGGATACATGTATTTGGAAGTCTAAATCAAACACGGTTTGTGGTAGCTCTTTGAAACTTGACACAATAAAGTAGCTCCAAGTTCTATCTCTATGGTTTGTTTCCTATTGATGTAGCCCTAAGCAGGGACTGGAGCAAATCACTTTCATGGAAAGCGGTTGCCAAACTTCCAAAAAACTACTAGTTTCCTGAAATCTCTCCACACATTTTTTCACCCAATCTTGACGACACTTTCAGGTAATGATCAGTACCCCAATCCCACTTGGCTCACTAAATTTCGTTCTTCTAGGTTAAACCGTTCGTTGGCAATAACAGTTTTAATTTTTAGGTTTCACTCTGTTTTCTCCTATATGGATACATGTAGTTGGAAGTCTAAATCAAACACGGTTTGTGCTAGCTCTTTGAAACTTGACACAATAAAGTAGCTCCAAGTTCAATCTCTATGGTTTGTTTTCTATTGATGTAGGCCTAAGCAGAGACTGGCGCAAATCACTTTCATGGAAAGGGGTTGCCAATCTTCCAAAAAACTACGAGTTTCCTGAAATCTCAGCACACATTTTTTCTCCCAATCTTGATGACACTTTCAGGTAATGATCAGTACCCCAATCCCACCTGGCTCACCAAATTTTGTTCTTCTAGGTTAAACCGTTCGTTCGCAGTAACAGTTTTAATTCTTAGGTTTCACTCTGTTTTCTCCTATATGGATACATGTAGTTGGAAGTCTAAATCAAACACGGTTTGTGCTAGCTCTTTGAAACTTGACACAATAAAGTAGCTCCAAGTTCTATCTCTATGGTTTGTTTCCTATTGATGTAGCCCTAAACAGAGACTGGTGCAAATCACATTCATTTAAAGGGGTTGCCAAGCTTCCAAAAAACTACGAGTTTCCTGAAATCTCAGCACACATTTTATCAAGCAATCTTGATGACACTTTCAGGTAATGATCAGTACCCCAATCCCATTTGGCTCAGCAAATTTCTTTCTTCTAGGTTAAACCGTTCGTCGGCAGTAACAGTTTTAATTTTTAGGTTTCACTGTGTTTTCTCCTATATGGATACATGTAGTTGGAAGTCTAAATCAAAAACGGTTTGTGCTAGCTCTTTGAAATTGACACAATAATGTAGCTCCAAGTTCTATCTCTATGGTTTGTTTCCTATTGATGTAGCCCTAAGTAGAGACTGGCGCAAATCACTTTCATTTAAAGGGGTTGCCAAGCTTCCAAAAAACTACGAGTTTCCTGAAATCTCAGCACACATTTTTCACCCAATCTTGATGACACTTTCAGATAATGATCAGTACCCCAATACCACTTGGCTCACCAAATTTCGTTCTTCTAGGTTAAACCATTCATTGGCAGGAACAGTTTTAATTTTTAGGTTTCACTCTGTTTTCTCCTATATGGATACATGTAGTTGGAACTCTAAATCAAATACGGTTTGTGCTAGCTCTTTGAAACTTGACACAATAAAGTAGCTCCAAGTTCTATCTCTATGGTTTGTTTCCTATTGATGTAGCCCTAAGCAGAGACTGGCGCAAATCACTTTCATGGAAAGGGGTTGACAATCTTCCAAAAAACTAAGAGTTTCCTGAAATCTCAGCACACATTTTTTCACCCAATCTTGATGACACTTTCTGGTAATGATCAGTACCCCAATCCCACTTGGCTCACCAAATTTCGTTCTTCTAGGTTAAACCGTTCGTCGGCAGTAACAGTTTTAATTTTTAGGTTTCACTCTGTTTTCTCCTATATGGATACATGTAGTTGGAACTCTAAATCGAACACGGTTTGTGCTAGCTCTTTGAAACTTGACACTATAAAGTAGCTCCAATTCTATCTCTATGGTTTGTTTCCTATTGATGTAGCCCTAAGCAAAGACTGGCGCAAATCACTTTCATGGAAACGGGTTGCCAAGGTTCCAAAAAACTACGAGTTTCCTGAAATCTCAGCACACATTTTTTCACCCAATCTTGATGACACTTTCAGGTAATGATCACTACCCCAATCCCACTTGGCTCAAGAAATTTCGTTCTTCTAGGTTAAACCGTTCGTTGGCAGTAACAGTTTTAATTTTTCGGTTTCACTCTGTTTTCTCCTATATGGATACATGTATTTGGAACTCTAAATCAAACACGGTTTGTGCTAGCTCTTTGAAACTTGACACAATAAAGTAGCTCCAAGTTCTATCTCTATGGTTTGTTTCCTATTGATGTAGCCCTAAGCAGAGACGGCACAAATCACTTTCATGGAAAGGGGTTGCCAATCCTCCAAAAAACTACGAGTTTCCTGAAATCTCAGCACACATTTTTTCACCCAAACTTGATGACACTTTCAGGTAATGATCAGTACCCCAATCCCACTTGGCTCACCAAATTTCGTTCTTCTAGGTTAAACCGTTCATTGGCAGTAGCAGTTTTAATTTTTAGGTTTCACTCTGTTTTCTCCTATATGGATACATGCAGTTGGAAGTCTAAATCAAACACGGTTTGTGCTAGCTCTTTGAAACTTGACACAATAAAGTAGCTCCAAGTTCTATCTCTATGGTTTGTTTCCTATTGATGTAGCCCTAAGCAGAGACTGGCGCATATCACTTTCATGGAAAGGGGTTGCCAAGCTTCCAAAAAACTATGAGTTTCCTGAAATCTCAGCACACATTTTTTCACCCAAACTTGATGACACTTTCAGGTAATGATCAGTACAACAAATCCCACTTGGGTCACCAAGTTTCGTTCTTCTAGGTTAAACCGTTCGTTGGCAGTAACAGTTTTAATTTTTAGGTTTCACTCTGTTTACTCCTATATGGATACATGTAGTTGGAACTCTAAATCAAACAGGGTTTGTGCTAGCTCTTTGAAAATTGACACTATAAAGTAGCTCCAAGTTCTATCTCTATGGTTTGTTTCCTATTGATGTAGCCCTAAGCAAAGACTGGCGCAAATCACTTTCATGGAAAGGGGTTGCCAAACTTCCAAAAAACTATGAGTTTCCTGAAATCTCAGCACACATTTTTTCACCCAATCCTGATGACACTTTCAGATAATGATCACTACCCCAATCCCACTTGGCTCAATAAATTTCGTTCTTCTAGGTTAAACCGTTCGTTGGCAGTAACAGTTTTAATTTTTAGGTTTCACTCTGTTTTCTGCTATATGGATACATGTAGTTGGAACTCTAAATCAAACACGGTTTGTGCTAGCTCTTTGAAAATTGACACAATAAAGTAGCTCCAAGTTCTATCTCTATGGTTTGTTTCCTATTGATGTATCCCTAAGCAGAGACGGCGCAAATCACTTTCATGGAAAGGGGTTGCCAATCCTCCAAAAAACTACGAGTTTCCTGAAATCTCAGCACACATTTTTTCACCCAAACTTGATGACACTTTCAGGTAATGATCAGTACCCCAATCCCACTTGGCTCACCAAATTTCGTTCTTCTAGGTTAAACCGTTCATTGGCAGTAGCAGTTTTAATTTTTAGGTTTCACTCTGTTTTCTCCTATATGGATACATGCAGTTGGAAGTCTAAATCAAACACGGTTTGTGCTAGCTCTTTGAAACTTGACACAATAATGTAGCTCCATGTTCTATCTCTATGGTTTGTTTCCTATTGATGTAGCCCTAAGCAGAGACTGGCGCATATCACTTTCATGGAAAGGGGTTGCCAAACTTCCAAAAAACTATGAGTTTCCTGAAATCTCAGCACACATTTTTTCACCCAAACTTGATGACACTTTCAGGTAATGATCAGTACAACAAATCCCACTTGGGTCACCAAGTTTCGTTCTTCTAGGTTAAACCGTTCGTTGGCAGTAACAGTTTTAATTTTTAGGTTTCACTCTGTTTACTCCTATATGGATACATGTAGTTGGAACTCTAAATCAAACAGGGTTTGTGCTAGCTCTTTGAAACTTGACACTATAAAGTAGCTCCAAGTTCTATCTCTATGGTTTGTTTCCTATTGATGTAGCCCTAAGCAAAGACTGGCGCAAATCACTTTCATGGAAAGGGGTTGCCAAACTTCCAAAAAACTATGAGTTTCCTGAAATCTCAGCACACATTTTTTCACCCAATCCTGATGACACTTTCAGATAATGATCACTACCCCAATCCCACTTGGCTCAATAAATTTCGTTCTTCTAGGTTAAACCGTTCGTTGGCAGTAACAGTTTTAATTTTTAGGTTTCACTCTGTTTTCTCCTATATGGATACATGTAGTTGGAACTCTAAATCAAACACGGTTTGTGCTAGCTCTTTGAAACTTGACACAATAAAGTAGCTCCAAGTTCTATCTCTATGGTTTGTTTCCTATTGATGTAGCCCTAAGCAGAGACGGCGCAAATCACTTTCATGGAAAGGGGTTGCCAATCCTCCAAAAAACTACGAGTTTCCTGAAATCTCAGCACACATTTTTTCACCCAAACTTGATGACACTTTCAGGTAATGATCAGTACCCCAATCCCACTTGGCTCACCAAATTTCGTTCTTCTAGGTTAAACCGTTCGTTGGCAGTAACAGTTTTAATTTTTAGGTTTCACTCTGTTTTCTCCTAGATGGATACATGCATTTGGAAGTCTAAATCAAACACGGTTTGTGCTAGCTCTTTGAAACTTGACACAATAATGTAGCTCCAAGTTCTATCTCTATGGTTTGTTTCCTATTGATGTAGCCCTAAGCAGGGACTGGCGCAAATCACTTTCATGGAAAGCGGTTGCCAATCTTCCAAAAAACTACGAGTTTTTTGAAATCTCAGCACACATTTTTTCACCCAATCTTGACGACACTTTCAGGTAATGATCACTACCCCAATCCCACTTGGGTCACTAAATTTCGTTCTTCTAGGTTAAACCGTTCGTTGGCAGGAACAGTTTTAATTTTTAGGTTTCACTCTGTTTTCTCCTATATGGATACATGTAGTTGGAAGTCTAAATCAAACACGGTTTGTGCTAGCTCTTTGAAACTTGACACAATAATGTAGCTCCAAGTTCTATCTCTATGGTTTGTTTCCTATTGATGTAGCCCTACGTAGAGACTGGCGCAAATCACTTTCATTTAAAGGGGTTGCCAAGCTTCCAAAAAACTACGAGTTTCCTGAAATCTCAGCACACATTTTTCCCCCAATCTTGATGACACTTTCAGGTAATGATCAGTAGCCCAATCCCACTTGGCTCACCAAATTTCGTTCTTCTAGGTTAAACCATTCGTTGGCAGGAACAGTTTTAATTTTTAGGTTTCACTCTGTTTTCTCCTATATGGATACATGTATTTGGAACTCTAAATCAAATACGGTTTGTGCTAGCTCTTTGAAACTTGACACAATAAAGTAGCTCCAAGTTCTATCTCTATGGTTTGTTTCCTATTGATGTAGCCCTAAGCAGAGACTGGCGCAAATCACTTTCATGGAAAGGGGTTGCCAATCCTCCAAAAAACTAAGAGTTTCCTGAAATCTCAGCACACATTTTTTCACCCAATCTTGATGACACTTTCTGGTAATGATCAGTACCCCAATCCCACTTAGCTCACCAAATTTCGTTCTTCTAGGTTAAACCGTTCTTTGGCAGGAACAGTTTTAATTTTTAGGTTTCACTCTGTTTTCTCCTATATGGATACATGTATTTGGAACTCTAAATCAAACACGGTTTGTGCTAGCTCTTTGAAACTTGACACAATAAAGTAGCTCCAAGTTCTATCTCTATGGTTTGTTTCCTATTGATGTAGCCCTAAACAGTGACTGGTGCAAATCACTTTCATTTAAAGGGGTTGCCAAGCTTCCAAAAAACTACGAGTTTCCTGAAATCTCAGCACACATTTTTCCCCCAATCTTGATGACACTTTCAGGTAATGATCAGTACCCCAATCCCACTTGGCTCACCAAATTTCGTTCTTCTAGGTTAAACCGTTTGTTGGCAGTAACAGTTTTAATTTTTAGGTTTCACTCTGTTTTCTCCTATATGGATACATGTTGTTGGAACTCTAAATCAAACACGGTTTGTGCTAGCACTTTGAAACTTGACACAATAAAGTAGCTCCAGTTTCTATCACTATGGTTTGTTTCCTATTGATGTAGCCCTAAGCAGAGACTGGCGCAAATCACTTTCATGGAAAGGGGTTGCCAAGGTTCCAAAAAACTACGAGTTTCCTGAAATCTCAGCACACATTTTTTCACCCAATCTTGATGACACTTTCAGGTAATGATCAGTACAACAAATCCCACTTGGGTCACCAAGTTTCGTTCTTCTAGGTTAAACCGTTCGTTGGCAGTAACAGTTTTAATTTTTAGGTTTCACTCTGTTTTCTCCTATATGGATACATGCAGTTGGAAGTCTAAATCAAACACGGTTTGTGCTAGCTCTTTGAAACTTGACACAATAAAGTAGCTCCAAGTTCTATCTCTATGGTTTGTTTCCTATTGATGTAGCCCTAAGCAGGGACTGGCGCAAATCACTTTCATGGAAAGTGGTTGCCAATCTTCCAAAAAACTACGAGTTTCCTGAAATCTCAGCACACATTTTTTCACCCAATCTTGACGACACTTTCAGGTAATGATCAGTACCCCAATCCCACTTGGCTCACTAAATTTCGTTCTTCTAGGTTAAACCGTTCGTTGGCAGTAACAGTTTTAATTTTTAGGTTTCACTCTGTTTTCTCCTATATGGATACATGTAGTTGGAAATCTAAATCAAACACGGTTTGTGCTAGCTCTTTGAAACTTGACACAATAAAGTAGCTCCAAGTTCTATCTCTATGGTTTGTTTCCTATTGATGTAGCCCTAAGCAGAGACTGGCGCAAATCACTTTCATGGAAAGGGGTTGCCAATCTTCCAAAAAACTACGAGTTTCCTGAAATCTCAGCACACATTTTTTCTCCCAATCTTGATGACACTTTCAGGTAATGATCAGTACCCCAATCCCACTTGGCTCAGCAAATTTCGTTCTTCTAGGTTAAACCGTTCGTTGGCAGTAACAGTTTTTATTTTTAGGTTTCACTCTGTTTTCTCCTATATGGATACATGTAATTGGAAGTCTAAATAAAAAACGGTTTGTGCTAGCTCTTTGAAACTTGACACAATAAAGTAGCTCCAAGTTCTATCTCTATGGTTTGTTTCCTATTGATGTAGCCCTAAGCAGGGACTGGCGCAAATCACTTTCATGGAAAGCGGTTGCCAAACTTCCAAAAAACTACGAGTTTTTTGAAATCTCAGCACACATTTTTTCACCCAATCTTGACGACACTTTCAGGTAATGATCACTACCCCAGTCCCACTTGGGTCACTAAATTTCGTTCTTCTAGGTTAAACCGTTCGTTGGCAGTAACAGTTTTAATTTTTAGGTTTCACTCTGTTTTCTCCTATATGGATACATGTAGTTGGAAGTCTAAATCAAACACGGTTTGTGCTAGCTCTTTGAAACTTCACACAATAAAGTAGCTCCAAGTTCTATCTCTATGGTTTGTTTCCTATTGATGTAGCCCTAAGCAGAGACTGGCGCAAATCACTTTCATGGAAAGGGGTTGCCAATCTTCCAAAAAACTAGGAGTTTCCTGAAATCTCAGCACACATTTTTTCTCCCAATCTTGATGACACTTTCAGGTAATGATCAGTACCCCAATCCCACTTGGCTCAGCAAATTTCGTTCTTCTAGGTTAAACCGTTCGTTGGCAGTAACAGTTTTTATATTTAGGTTTCACTCTGTTTTCTCCTATATGGATACATGTAATTGGAAGTCTAAATAAAAAACGGTTTGTGCTAGCTCTTTGAAACTTGACACAATAAAGTAGCTCCAAGTTCTATCTCTAAGGTTTGTTTCCTATTGATGTAGCCCTAAGTAGAGACTGGCGCAAATCACTTTCATTTGAAGGGGTTGCCAAGCTTCCAAAAAACTACGAGTTTCCTGAAATCTCAGCACACATTTTTCCCCCAATCATGATGACACTTTCAGGTAATGATCAGTACCCCAGTCCCACTTGGCTCACCAAATTTCGTTCTTCTAGGTTAAACCGTTCGTTGGCAGTAACAGTTTTAATTTTTAGGTTTCACTCTGTTTTCTCCTATATGGATACATGTTGTTGGAACTCTAAATCAAACACGGTTTGTGCTAGCTCTTTGAAACTTGACACAATAAAGTAGCTCCAAGTTCTATCTCTATGGTTTGTTTCCTATTGATGTAGCCCTAAGCAGAGACTGGCGCAAATCACTTTCATGGAAAGGGGTTGCCAAGGTTCCAAAAAACTACGAGTTTCCTGAAATCTCAGCACACATTTTTTCACCCAATCTTGATGACACTTTCAGGTAATGATCAGTACAACAAATCCCACTTGGGTCACCAAGTTTCGTTCTTCTAGGTTAAACCGTTCTTTGGCAGTAACAGTTTTAATTTTTAGGTTTCACTCTGTTTTCTCCTACATGGATACATGTATTTGGAACTCTAAATCAAACAGGGTTTGTGCTAGCTCTTTGAAACTTGACACAATAAATAGCTCCAAGTTCTATCTCTATGGTTTGTTTCCTATTGATGTAGCCCTAAGCAGAGACTGGCGCAAATCACTTTCATGGAAAGGGGTTGCCAAGGTTCCAAAAAAACTACGAGTTTAGTGAAATCTCAGCACACATTTTTTCACCCAATCTTGATGACACTTTCAGGTAATGATCACTACCCCAATCCCACTTGGCTCAAGAAATTTCGTTCTTCTAGATTAAACCTTTCATTGGCAGTAACAGTTTTAATTTTTAGGTTTCACTCTGTTTTCTCCTATATGGATACATTTATTGGAACTCTAAATCAAACACGGTTTGTGCTAGCTCTTTGAAACTTGACACAATAAAGTAGCTCCACGTTCTATCTCTATGGTTTGTTTCCTATTGATGTAGCCCTAAGTAGAGACTGGCACAAATCACTTTCATGGAAAAAGGTTGCCAATCTTCCAAAAAACTACGAGTTTCCTGAAATCTCAGCACACATTTTTTCACCCAATCTTGATGACACTTTCAGGTAATGATCAGTACCCCAATCCCACTTGGCTCACCAAATTTCGTTCTTCTAGGTTAAACCGTTCGTTGGCAGTAACAGTTTTAATTTTTAGGTTTCACTCTGTTTTCTCCTATATGGATACATGTAGTTGGAACTCTAAATCAAACACGGTTTGTGCTAGCTCTTTGAAACTTGACACAATAAAGTAGCTCCAAGTTCCATCTCTATGGTTTGTTTCCTATTGATGTAGCCCGAAGCAGAGACTGGCGCAAATCACTTTCATGGAAAGGAGTTGCCAAGCTTCCAAAAAACTAAGAGTTTCCTGAAATCTCAGCACAATTTTTTCACCCAATCTTGATGACACTTTCTGGTAATGATCAGCACCCCAATCCCACTTGGCTCACCAAATTTCGTTCTTCTAGGTTAAACCGTTCGTTGGCAGTAACAGTTTTAATTTTTAGGTTTCACTCTGTTTTCTCCTATATGGATACATGTAGTTGGAACTCTAAATCAAACACGGTTTGTGCTAGCTCTTTGAAACTTGACACAATAAAGTAGCTCCAAGTTCTATCTCTATGGTTTGTTTCCTATTGATGTAGCCCTAAGCAGAGACTGGCGCAAATCACTTTCATGGAAAGGGGTTGCCAATCTTCCAAAAAACTATGAGTTTCCTGAAATCTCAGCACACATTTTTTCACCCAATCTTGATGACACTTTCAGGTAATGATCAGTACAACAAATCCCACTTGAGTCACCAAGTTTCGTTCTTTAGGTTAAACAAGTTCGTTGGCAGTAACAGTTTTAATTTTTAGGTTTCACTCTGTTTACTCCTATATGGATACATGTAGTTGGAACTCTAAATCAAACAGGGTTTGAGCTAGCTCTTTGAAACTTGACACTATAAAGTAGCTCCAAGTTCTATCTCTTTGGTTTGTTTCCTATTGAGTAGCCCTAAGCAAAGACTGGCGCAAATCACTTTCATGGAAAGGGGTTGCCAAGGTTCCAAAAAACTACGAGTTTCCTGAAATCTGAGCACACATTTTTTCACCCAATCTTGATGACACTTTCAGGTAATGATCAGTACCCCAATCCCACTTGGCTCAGCAAATTTCGTTCTTCTAGGTTAAACCGTTCGTTGGCAGTAACAGTTTTTATTTTTAGGTTTCACTCTGTTTTCTCCTATATGGATACATGTAATTGGAAGTCTAAATAAAAAACGGTTTGTGCTAGCTCTTTGAAACTTGACACAATAAAGTAGCTCCAAGTTCTATCTCTATGGTTTGTTTCCTATTGATGTAGCCCTAAGCAGGGACTGGCGCAAATCACTTTCATGGAAAGCGGTTGCCAAACTTCCAAAAAACTACGAGTTTTTTGAAATCTCAGCACACATTTTTTCACCCAATCTTGACGACACTTTCAGGTAATGATCACTACCCCAATCCCACTTGGGTCACTAAATTTCGTTCTTCTAGGTTAAACCGTTCGTTGGCAGGAACAGTTTTAATTTTTAGGTTTCACTCTGTTTTCTCCTATATGGATACATGTAGTTGGAAGTCTAAATCAAACACGGTTTGTGCTAGCTCTTTGAAACTTGACACAATAATGTAGCTCCAAGTTCTATCTCTATGGTTTGTTTCCTATTGATGTAGCCCTAAGTAGAAACTGGCGCAAATCACTTTAATTTAAAGGGGTTGCCAAGCTTCCAAAAAACTACGAGTTTCCTGAAATCTCAGCACACATTTTTCCCCTAAACTTGATGACACTTTCAGGTAATGATCAGTACCCCAATCCCACTAGGCTCACCAAATTTCGTTCTTCTAGGTTAAACCATTCGTTGGCAGGAACAGTTTTAATTTTTAGGTTTCACTCTGTTTTCTCCTATATGGATACATGTATTTGGAACTCTAAATCAAATACGGTTTGTGCTAGCTCTTTGAAACTTGACACAATAAAGTAGCTCCAAGTTCTATCTCTATGGTTTGTTTCCTATTGATGTAGCCCTAAGCAGAGACTGGCGCAAATCACTTTCATGGAAAGGGGTTGCCAATCCTCCAAAAAACTAAGAGTTTCCTGAAATCTCAGCACACATTTTTTCACCCAATCTTGATGACACTTTCTGGTAATGATCAGTACCCCAATCCCACTTGGCTCACCAAATTTCGTTCTTCTAGGTTAAACCGTTCTTTGGCAGGAACAGTTTTAATTTTTAGGTTTCACTCTGTTTTCTCCTATATGGATACATGTATTTGGAACTCTAAATCAAACACGGTTTGTGCTAGCTCTTTGAAACTTGACACAATAAAGTAGCTCCAAGTTCTATCTCTATGGTTTGTTTCCTATTGATGTAGCCCTAAACAGTGACTGGTGCAAATCACTTTCATTTAAAGGGGTTGCCAAGCTTCCAAAAAACTACGAGTTTCCTGAAATCTCAGCACACATTTTTCCCCCAATCTTGATGACACTTTCAGGTAATGATCAGTACCCCAATCCCACTTGGCTCACCAAATTTCGTTCTTCTAGGTTAAACCGTTCGTTGGCAGTAACAGTTTTAATTTTTAGGTTTCACTCTGTTTTCTCCTATATGGATACATGTTGTTGGAACTCTAAATCAAACACGGTTTGTGCTAGCACTTTGAAACTTGACACAATAATGTAGCTCCAGTTTCTATCACTATGGTTTGTTTCCTATTGATGTAGCCCTAAGCAGAGACTGGCGCAAATCACTTTCATGGAAAGGGGTTGCCAAGGTTCCAAAAAACTACGAGTTTCCTGAAATCTAGGCACACATTTTTTCACCCAATCTTGATGACACTTTCAGGTAATGATCAGTACCCCAATCCCACTTGGGTCACTAAATTTCGTTCTTCTAGGTTAAACCGTTCGTTGGCAGGAACAGTTTTAATTTTTAGGTTTCACTCTGTTTTCTCCTATATGGATACATGTAGTTGGAAGTCTAAATCAAACAGGGTTTGAGCTAGCTCTTTGAAACTTGACACAATAAAGTAGCTCCAAGTTCTATCTCTATGGTTTGTTTCCTATTGATGTAGCCCTAAGCAGAGACTGGCGCAAATCACTTTCATGGAAAGGGGTTGCCAATCTTCCAAAAAACTAGGAGTTTCCTGAAATCTCAGCACACATTTTTTCTCCCAATCTTGATGACACTTTCAGGTAATGATCAGTACCCCAATCCCACTTGGCTCACCAAATTTCGTTCTTCTAGGTTAAACCGTTCGTTGGCAGTAACAGTTTTTATTTTTAGGTTTCACTCTGTTTTCTCCTATATGGATACATGTAATTGGAAGTCTAAATAAAAAACGGTTTGTGCTAGCTCTTTGAAACTTGACACAATAAAGTAGCTCCAAGTTCTATCTCTATGGTTTGTTTCCTATTGATGTAGCCCTAAGTAGAGACTGGCGCAAATCACTTTCATTTGAAGGGGTTGCCAAGCTTCCAAAAAACTACGAGTTTCCTGAAATCTCAGCACACATTTTTCCCCCAATCATGATGACACTTTCAGGTAATGATCAGTACCCCAGTCCCACTTGGCTCACCAAATTTCGTTCTTCTAGGTTAAACCGTTCGTTGGCAGTAACAGTTTTAATTTTTAGGTTTCACTCTGTTTTCTCCTATATGGATACATGTTGTTGGAACTCTAAATCAAACACGGTTTGTGCTAGCTCTTTGAAACTTGACACAATAAAGTAGCTCCAAGTTCTATCTCTATGGTTTGTTTCCTATTGATGTAGCCCTAAGCAGAGACTGGCGCAAATCACTTTCATGGAAAGGGGTTGCCAAGGTTCCAAAAAACTACGAGTTTCCTGAAATCTCAGCACACATTTTTTCACCCAATCTTGATGACACTTTCAGGTAATGATCAGTACAACAAATCCCACTTGGGTCACCAAGTTTCGTTCTTCTAGGTTAAACCGTTCTTTGGCAGTAACAGTTTTAATTTTTAGGTTTCACTCTGTTTTCTCCTATATGGATACATGTATTTGGAACTCTAAATCAAACAGGGTTTGTGCTAGCTCTTTGAAACTTGACACAATAAATAGCTCCAAGTTCTATCTCTATGGTTTGTTTCCTATTGATGTAGCCCTAAGCAGAGACTGGCGCAAATCACTTTCATGGAAAGGGGTTGCCAAGGTTCCAAAAAAACTACGAGTTTAGTGAAATCTCAGCACACATTTTTTCACCCAATCTTGATGACACTTTCAGGTAATGATCACTACCCGAATCCCACTTGGCTCAAGAAATTTCGTTCTTCTAGATTAAACCTTTCGTTGGCAGTAACAGTTTTAATTGTTAGGTTTCACTCTGTTTTCTCCTATATGGATACATGTAGTTGGAACTCTAAATCAAACACGGTTTGTGCTAGCTCTTTGAAACTTGACACAATAAAGTAGCTCCACGTTCTATCTCTATGGTTTGTTTCCTATTGATGTAGCCCTAAGTAGAGACTGGCACAAATCACTTTCATGGAAAAAGGTTGCCAATCTTCCAAAAAACTACGAGTTTCCTGAAATCTCAGCACACATTTTTTCACCCAATCTTGATGACACTTTCAGGTAATGATCAGTACCCCAATCCCACTTGGCTCACCAAATTTCGTTCTTCTAGGTTAAACCGTTCGTTGGCAGTAACAGTTTTAATTTTTAGGTTTCACTCTGTTTTCTCCTATATGGATACATGTAGTTGGAACTCTAAATCAAACACGGTTTGTGCTAGCTCTTTGAAACTTGACACAATAAAGTAGCTCCAAGTTCCATCTCTATGGTTTGTTTCCTATTGATGTAGCCCGAAGCAGAGACTGGCGCAAATCACTTTCATGGAAAGGAGTTGCCAAGCTTCCAAAAAACTAAGAGTTTCCTGAAATCTCAGCACAATTTTTTCACCCAATCTTGATGACACTTTCTGGTAATGATCAGCACCCCAATCCCACTTGGCTCACCAAATTTCGTTCTTCTAGGTTAAACCGTTCGTTGGCAGTAACAGTTTTAATTTTTAGGTTTCACTCTGTTTTCTCCTATATGGATACATGTAGTTGGAACTCTAATACAAATACGGTTTGTGCTAGCTCTTTGAAACTTGACACAATAAAGTAGCTCCAAGTTCTATCTCTATGGTGTGTTTCCTATTGAAGTAGCCCTAAGCAGAGACTGGCGCAAATCACTTTCATGGAAAGGGGTTGCCAATCTTCCAAAAAACTATGAGTTTCCTGAAATCTCAGCACACATTTTTTCACCCAAACTTGATGACACTTTCAGGTAATGATCAGTACCCCAATCCCACTTGGCTCACCAAATTTCGTTCTTCTAGGTTAAACCGTTCGTTGGCAGTAACAGTTTTAATTTTTAGGTTTCACTCTGTTTTCTCCTATATGGATAAATGCATTTGGAAGTCTAAATCAAACACGGTTTGTGCTAGCTCTTTGAAACGTGACACAATATTGTAGCTCCAAGATCTATCCCTATGGTTTGTTTCCTATTGATGTAGCCCTAAGCAGGGACTGGAGCAAATCACTTTCATGGAAAGCGGTTGCCAAACTTCCAAAAAACTACGAGTTTCCTGAAATCTCTCCACACATTTTTTCACCCAATCTTGACGACACTTTCAGGTAATGATCAGTACCCCAATCCCACTTGGCTCACTAAATTTCGTTCTTCTAGGTTAAACCGTTCGTTGGCAATAACAGTTTTAATTTTTAGGTTTCACTCTGTTTTCTCCTATATGGATACATGTAGTTGGAACTCTAAATCAAACACGGTTTGTGCTAGCTCTTTGAAACTTGACACAATAAAGTAGCTCCAAGTTCTATCTCTATGGTTTGTTTCTTATTGATGTAGCCCTAAGCAGAGACTGGCGCAAATCACTTTCATGGAAAGGGGTTGCCAAGCTTCCAAAAAACTACGAGTTTCCTGAAATCTCAGCACACATTTTTTCACCCAATCTTGATGACACTTTCAGGGAATGATCAGTACCCCAATCCCACTTGGCTCACCAAATTTCATTCTTCTAGGTTAAACCGTTCGTTGGCAGTAACAGTTTTAATTTTTAGGTTTCACTCTGTTTTCTCCTATATGGATACATGTAGTTGGAACTCTAAATCAAACACGGTTTGTGCTAGCTCTTTGAAACTTGACACAATAAAGTAGCTCCAAGTTCTATCTCTATGGTTTGTTTCCTATTGATGTAGCCCTAAGCAGAGACTGGCGCAAATCACTTTCATGGAAAGGGGTTGCCAAGCTTCCAAAAAACTACGAGTTTCCTGAAATCTCAGCACACATTTTATCACCCAATCTTGATGACACTTTCAGGTAATGATCACTACCCCAATCCCACTTGGCTCACCAAATTTCATTCTTCTAGGTTAAACCGTTCGTTGGCAGTAACAGTTTTAATTTTTAGGTTTCACTCTATTTTCTCCTATATGGATACATGTAGTTGGAACTCTAAATCAAACACGGTTTGTGCTAGCTCTTTGAAACTTGACACAATAAAGTAGCTCCAAGTTCTATCTCTATGGTTTGTTTCCTATTGATGTAGCCCTAAGCAGAGACAGCGCAAATCACTTTCATTTAAAGGGGTTGCCAAGCTTCCAAAAAACTACGAGTTTCCTGAAATCTCAGCACACATTTTATCACCCAATCTTGAGGACACTTTCAGGTAATGATCAGTACCCCAATCCCACTGGGCTCAGCAAATTACGTTCTTCTAGGTTAAACCGTTCGTCGGCAGTAACAGTTTTAATTTTTAGGTTTCACTCTGTTTTCTCCTATATGGATACATGTAGTTGGATGTCTAAGTCAAAAACGGTTTGTGATAGCTCTTTGAAACTTGACACAATAAAGTAGCTTCAAGTTCTATCTCTATGGTTTGTTTCCTATTGATGTAGCCCTAAGTAGAGACTGGCGCAAATCACTTTCATTTAAAGGGGTTGCCAAGCTTCCAAAAAACTACGAGTTTCCTGAAATCTCAGCACACATTTTTCACCCAATCTTGATGACACTTTCAGGTAATGATCAGTACCCCAATCCCACTTGGCTCACCAAATTTCGTTCTTCTAGGTTAAACCGTTCGTTGGCAGTAACAGTTTAAATTTTTAGGTTTCACTCTGTTTTCTCCTATATGGATACATGTTTTTGGAACTCTAAATCAAACACGGTTTGTGCTAGCTCTTTGAAACTTGACACAATAAAGTAATTCCAAGTTCTATCTCTATGGTTTGTTTCCTATTGATGTAGCCCGAAGCAGAGACTGGCGCAAATCACTTTCATGGAAAGGGGTTGCCAAGGTTCCAAAAAACTACGAGTTTCCTGAAATCTCAGCACACATTTTTTCACACAATCTTGATGACACTTTCAGGTAATGATCAGTACAACAAATCCCACTTGGGTCACCAAGTTTCGTTCTTCTAGGTAAACCGTTCGTTGGCAGTAACAGTTTTAATTTTTAGGTTTCACTCTGTTTTCTCCTATATGGATACATGTAGTTGGAACTCTAAATCAAACACGGTTTGTGCTAGCTCTTTGAAACTTGACACAATAAATTAGCTCCAAGTTCTATCTCTATGGTTTGTTTCTTATTGATGTAGCCCTAAGCAGAGACTGGCGCAAATCACTTTCATGGAAAGGGGTTGCCAAGCTTCCAAAAAACTACGAGTTTCCTGAAATCTCAGCACACATTTTTTCACCCAATCTTGATGACACTTTCAGGTAATGATCACTACCCCAATCCCACTTGGCTCACCAAATTTCATTCTTCTAGGTTAAACCGTTCGTTGGCAGTAACAGTTTTAATTTTTAGGTTTCACTCTGTTTTCTCCTATATGGATACATGTAGTTGGAACTCTAAATCAAACACGGTTTGTGCTAGCTCTTTGAAACTTGACACAATAAAGTAGCTCCAAGTTCTATCTCTATGGTTTGTTTCCTATTGATGTAGCCCTAAGCAGAGAAGGCGCAAATCACTTTCATGGAAAGGGGTTGCCAATCCTCCAAAAAACTACGAGTTTCCTGAAATCTCAGCACACATTTTTTCACCCAAACTTGATGACACTTTCAGGTAATGATCAGTACCCCAATCCCACTTGGCTCACCAAATTTCGTTCTTCTAGGTTAAACCGTTCGTTGGCAGTAACAGTTTTAATTTTTAGGTTTCACTCTGTTTTCTCCTATATGGATACATGCAGTTGGAAGTCTAAATCAAACACGGTTTGTGCTAGCTCTTTGAAACTTGACACAATAAAGTAGCTCCAAGTTCTATCTTTATGGTTTGTTTCCTATTGATGTAGCCCTAAGCAGGGACTGGCGCAAATCACTTTCATGGAAAGCGGTTGCCAATCATCCAAAAAACTACGAGTTTCCTGAAATCTCAGCACACATTTTTTCACCCAATCTTGACGACACTTTCAGGTAATGATCAGTACCCCAATCCCACTTGGCTCACTAAATTTCGTTCTTCTAGGTTAAACCGTTCGTTGGCAGTAACAGTTTTAATTTTTAGGTTTCACTCTGTTTTCTCCTATATGGATACATGTATTTGGAAGTCTAAATCAAACACGGTTTGTGGTAGCTCTTTGAAACTTGACACAATAAAGTAGCTCCAAGTTCTATCTCTATGGTTTGTTTCCTATTGAT
The DNA here is from genome assembly GCF_964194105.1 of Spermophilus citellus. Lineage (NCBI taxonomy): Eukaryota > Metazoa > Chordata > Mammalia > Rodentia > Sciuridae > Spermophilus > Spermophilus citellus. Next base: position 17,303 of record NW_027673196.1, on the reverse strand, counting down.
GTAGCCCTAAGCAGGGACTGGAGCAAATCACTTTCATGGAAAGCGGTTGCCAAACTTCCAAAAAACTACTAGTTTCCTGAAATCTCTCCACACATTTTTTCACCCAATCTTGACGACACTTTCAGGTAATGATCAGTACCCCAATCCCACTTGGCTCACTAAATTTCGTTCTTCTAGGTTAAACCGTTCGTTGGCAATAACAGTTTTAATTTTTAGGTTTCACTCTGTTTTCTCCTATATGGATACATGTAGTTGGAAGTCTAAATCAAACACGGTTTGTGCTAGCTCTTTGAAACTTGACACAATAAAGTAGCTCCAAGTTCTATCTCTATGGTTTGTTTCCTATTGATGTAGCCCTAAACAGAGACTGGTGCAAATCACATTCATTTAAAGGGGTTGCCAAGCTTCCAAAAAACTACGAGTTTCCTGAAATCTCAGCACACATTTTATCAAGCAATCTTGATGACACTTTCAGGTAATGATCAGTACCCCAATCCCATTTGGCTCAGCAAATTTCTTTCTTCTAGGTTAAACCGTTCGTCGGCAGTAACAGTTTTAATTTTTAGGTTTCACTGTGTTTTCTCCTATATGGATACATGTAGTTGGAAGTCTAAATCAAAAACGGTTTGTGCTAGCTCTTTGAAATTGACACAATAATGTAGCTCCAAGTTCTATCTCTATGGTTTGTTTCCTATTGATGTAGCCCTAAGTAGAGACTGGCGCAAATCACTTTCATTTAAAGGGGTTGCCAAGCTTCCAAAAAACTACGAGTTTCCTGAAATCTCAGCACACATTTTTCACCCAATCTTGATGACACTTTCAGGTAATGATCAGTACCCCAATACCACTTGGCTCACCAAATTTCGTTCTTCTAGGTTAAACCATTCATTGGCAGGAACAGTTTTAATTTTTAGGTTTCACTCTGTTTTCTCCTATATGGATACATGTAGTTGGAAGTCTAAATCAAACACGGTTTGTGCTAGCTCTTTGAAACTTGACACAATAAAGTAGCTCCAAGTTCTATCTCTATGGTTTGTTTCCTATTGATGTAGCCCTAAACAGAGACTGGTTCAAATCACTTTCATTTAAAGGGGTTGCCAAGCTTCCAAAAAACTACGAGTTTCCTGAAATCTCAGCACACATTTTTCCCCCAATCTTGATGACACTTTCAGGTAATGATCAGTAACCCAATCCCACTTGGCTCACCAAATTTCATTCTTCTAGGTTAAACCGTTCGTTGGCAGTAACAGTTTTAATTTTTAGGTTTCACTGTGTTTTCTCCTATATGGATACATGTAGTTGGAACTCTAAATCAAACACGGTTTGTGCAAGCTCTTTGAAACTTGACACAATAAAGTAGCTCCAAGTTCTATCTCTATGGTTTGTTTCCTATTGATGTAGCCCTAAGCAGAGACTGGCGCAAATCACTTTCATGGAAAGGGGTTGCCAATCTTCCAAAAAACTACGAGTTTCCTGAAATCTCAGCACACATTTTTTCACCCAATCTTGATGACACTTTCAGGTAATGATCACTACCCCAATCCCACTTGGCTCACCAAATTTCATTCTTCTAGTTTAAACCATTCGTTGGCAGTAACAGTTTTAATTTTTAGGTTTCACTCTGTTTTCTCCTACATGGATACATGTAGTTGGAACTCTAAATCAAACACGGTTTGTGCTAGCTCTTTGAAACTTGACACAACAAAGTAGCTCCAAGTTCTATCTCTATGGTTTGTTTCCTATTGATGTAGCCCTAAGCAGAGACTGGCGCAAATCACTTTCATGGAAAGGGTTTGCCAAGCTTCCAAAAAACTATGAGTTTCCTGAAATCTCAGCACACATGTTTTCACCCAATCTTGATGACACTTTCAGGTAATGATCAGTACAACAAATCCCACTTGGGTCACCAAGTTTCGTTCTTCTAGGTTAAACCGTTCGTTGGCAGTAACAGTTTTAATTTTTAGGTTTCACTCTGTTTACTCCTATATGGATACATGTAGTTGGAACTCTAAATCGAACACGGTTTGTGCTAGCTCTTTGAAACTTGACACTATAAAGTAGCTCCAATTCTATCTCTATGGTTTGTTTCCTATTGATGTAGCCCTAAGCAAAGACTGGCGCAAATCACTTTCATGGAAACGGGTTGCCAAGGTTCCAAAAAACTACGAGTTTCCTGAAATCTCAGCACACATTTTTTCACCCAATCTTGATGACACTTTCAGGTAATGATCACTACCCCAATCCCACTTGGCTCAAGAAATTTCGTTCTTCTAGGTTAAACCGTTCGTTGGCAGTAACAGTTTTAATTTTTCGGTTTCACTCTGTTTTCTCCTATATGGAGACATGTATTTGGAACTCTAAATCAAACACGGTTTGTGCTAGCTCTTTGAAACTTGACACAATAAAGTAGCTCCAAGTTCTATCTCTATGGTTTGTTTCCTATTGATGTAGCCCTAAGCAGAGACGGCACAAATCACTTTCATGGAAAGGGGTTGCCAATCCTCCAAAAAACTACGAGTTTCCTGAAATCTCAGCACACATTTTTTCACCCAAACTTGATGACACTTTCAGGTAATGATCAGTACCCCAATCCCACTTGGCTCACCAAATTTCGTTCTTCTAGGTTAAACCGTTCATTGGCAGTAGCAGTTTTAATTTTTAGGTTTCACTCTGTTTTCTCCTATATGGATACATGCAGTTGGAAGTCTAAATCAAACACGGTTTGTGCTAGCTCTTTGAAACTTGACACAATAAAGTAGCTCCAAGTTCTATCTCTATGGTTTGTTTCCTATTGATGTAGCCCTAAGCAGAGACTGGCGCATATCACTTTCATGGAAAGGGGTTGCCAAGCTTCCAAAAAACTATGAGTTTCCTGAAATCTCAGCACACATTTTTTCACCCAAACTTGATGACACTTTCAGGTAATGATCAGTACAACAAATCCCACTTGGGTCACCAAGTTTCGTTCTTCTAGGTTAAACCGTTCGTTGGCAGTAACAGTTTTAATTTTTAGGTTTCACTCTGTTTACTCCTATATGGATACATGTAGTTGGAACTCTAAATCAAACAGGGTTTGTGCTAGCTCTTTGAAAATTGACACTATAAAGTAGCTCCAAGTTCTATCTCTATGGTTTGTTTCCTATTGATGTAGCCCTAAGCAAAGACTGGCGCAAATCACTTTCATGGAAAGGGGTTGCCAAGGTTCCAAAAAACTACGAGTTTCCTGAAATCTCAGCACACATTTTTTCACCCAATCTTGATGACACTTTCAGGTAATGATCACTACCCCAATCCCACTTGGCTCAAGAAATTTCGTTCTTCTAGGTTAAACCGTTCGTTGGCAGTAACAGTTTTAATTTTTAGGTTTCACTCTGTTTTCTGCTATATGGATACATGTAGTTGGAACTCTAAATCAAACACGGTTTGTGCTAGCTCTTTGAAAATTGACACAATAAAGTAGCTCCAAGTTCTATCTCTATGGTTTGTTTCCTATTGATGTATCCCTAAGCAGAGACGGCGCAAATCACTTTCATGGAAAGGGGTTGCCAATCCTCCAAAAAACTACGAGTTTCCTGAAATCTCAGCACACATTTTTTCACCCAAACTTGATGACACTTTCAGGTAATGATCAGTACCCCAATCCCACTTGGCTCACCAAATTTCGTTCTTCTAGGTTAAACCGTTCATTGGCAGTAGCAGTTTTAATTTTTAGGTTTCACTCTGTTTTCTCCTATATGGATACATGCAGTTGGAAGTCTAAATCAAACACGGTTTGTGCTAGCTCTTTGAAACTTGACACAATAATGTAGCTCCATGTTCTATCTCTATGGTTTGTTTCCTATTGATGTAGCCCTAAGCAGAGACTGGCGCATATCACTTTCATGGAAAGGGGTTGCCAAACTTCCAAAAAACTATGAGTTTCCTGAAATCTCAGCACACATTTTTTCACCCAAACTTGATGACACTTTCAGGTAATGATCAGTACAACAAATCCCACTTGGGTCACCAAGTTTCGTTCTTCTAGGTTAAACCGTTCGTTGGCAGTAACAGTTTTAATTTTTAGGTTTCACTCTGTTTACTCCTATATGGATACATGTAGTTGGAACTCTAAATCAAACAGGGTTTGTGCTAGCTCTTTGAAACTTGACACTATAAAGTAGCTCCAAGTTCTATCTCTATGGTTTGTTTCCTATTGATGTAGCCCTAAGCAAAGACTGGCGCAAATCACTTTCATGGAAAGGGGTTGCCAAGGTTCCAAAAAACTACGAGTTTCCTGAAATCTCAGCACACATTTTTTCACCCAATCCTGATGACACTTTCAGATAATGATCACTACCCCAATCCCACTTGGCTCAATAAATTTCGTTCTTCTAGGTTAAACCGTTCGTTGGCAGTAACAGTTTTAATTTTTAGGTTTCACTCTGTTTTCTCCTATATGGATACATGTAGTTGGAACTCTAAATCAAACACGGTTTGTGCTAGCTCTTTGAAACTTGACACAATAAAGTAGCTCCAAGTTCTATCTCTATGGTTTGTTTCCTATTGATGTAGCCCTAAGCAGAGACGGCGCAAATCACTTTCATGGAAAGGGGTTGCCAATCCTCCAAAAAACTACGAGTTTCCTGAAATCTCAGCACACATTTTTTCACCAAAACTTGATGACACTTTCAGGTAATGATCAGTACCCCAATCCCACTTGGCTCACCAAATTTCGTTCTTCTAGGTTAAACCGTTCGTTGGCAGTAACAGTTTTAATTTTTAGGTTTCACTGTGTTTTCTCCTATATGGATACATGTAGTTGGAACTCTAAATCAAACACGGTTTGTGCAAGCTCTTTGAAACTTGACACAATAAAGTAGCTCCAAGTTCTATCTCTATGGTTTGTTTCCTATTGATGTAGCCCTAAGCAGAGACTGGCGCAAATCACTTTCATGGAAAGGGGTTGCCAATCTTCCAAAAAACTACGAGTTTCCTGAAATCTCAGCACACATTTTTTCACCCAATCTTGATGACACTTTCAGGTAATGATCACTACCCCAATCCCACTTGGCTCACCAAATTTCATTCTTCTAGTTTAAACCATTCGTTGGCAGTAACAGTTTTAATTTTTAGGTTTCACTCTGTTTTCTCCTACATGGATACATGTAGTTGGAACTCTAAATCAAACACGGTTTGTGCTAGCTCTTTGAAACTTGACACAACAAAGTAGCTCCAAGTTCTATCTCTATGGTTTGTTTCCTATTGATGTAGCCCTAAGCAGAGACTGGCGCAAATCACTTTCATGGAAAGGGTTTGCCAAGCTTCCAAAAAACTATGAGTTTCCTGAAATCTCAGCACACATGTTTTCACCCAATCTTGATGACACTTTCAGGTAATGATCAGTACAACAAATCCCACTTGGGTCACCAAGTTTCGTTCTTCTAGGTTAAACCGTTCGTTGGCAGTAACAGTTTTAATTTTTAGGTTTCACTCTGTTTACTCCTATATGGATACATGTAGTTGGAACTCTAAATCGAACACGGTTTGTGCTAGCTCTTTGAAACTTGACACTATAAAGTAGCTCCAATTCTATCTCTATGGTTTGTTTCCTATTGATGTAGCCCTAAGCAAAGACTGGCGCAAATCACTTTCATGGAAACGGGTTGCCAAGGTTCCAAAAAACTACGAGTTTCCTGAAATCTCAGCACACATTTTTTCACCCAATCTTGATGACACTTTCAGGTAATGATCACTACCCCAATCCCACTTGGCTCAAGAAATTTCGTTCTTCTAGGTTAAACCGTTCGTTGGCAGTAACAGTTTTAATTTTTCGGTTTCACTCTGTTTTCTCCTATATGGATACATGTATTTGGAACTCTAAATCAAACACGGTTTGTGCTAGCTCTTTGAAACTTGACACAATAAAGTAGCTCCAAGTTCTATCTCTATGGTTTGTTTCCTATTGATGTAGCCCTAAGCAGAGACGGCACAAATCACTTTCATGGAAAGGGGTTGCCAATCCTCCAAAAAACTACGAGTTTCCTGAAATCTCAGCACACATTTTTTCACCCAAACTTGATGACACTTTCAGGTAATGATCAGTACCCCAATCCCACTTGGCTCACCAAATTTCGTTCTTCTAGGTTAAACCGTTCATTGGCAGTAGCAGTTTTAATTTTTAGGTTTCACTCTGTTTTCTCCTATATGGATACATGCAGTTGGAAGTCTAAATCAAACACGGTTTGTGCTAGCTCTTTGAAACTTGACACAATAAAGTAGCTCCAAGTTCTATCTCTATGGTTTGTTTCCTATTGATGTAGCCCTAAGCAGAGACTGGCGCATATCACTTTCATGGAAAGGGGTTGCCAAGCTTCCAAAAAACTATGAGTTTCCTGAAATCTCAGCACACATTTTTTCACCCAAACTTGATGACACTTTCAGGTAATGATCAGTACAACAAATCCCACTTGGGTCACCAAGTTTCGTTCTTCTAGGTTAAACCGTTCGTTGGCAGTAACAGTTTTAATTTTTAGGTTTCACTCTGTTTACTCCTATATGGATACATGTAGTTGGAACTCTAAATCAAACAGGGTTTGTGCTAGCTCTTTGAAAATTGACACTATAAAGTAGCTCCAAGTTCTATCTCTATGGTTTGTTTCCTATTGATGTAGCCCTAAGCAAAGACTGGCGCAAATCACTTTCATGGAAAGGGGTTGCCAAGGTTCCAAAAAACTACGAGTTTCCTGAAATCTCAGCACACATTTTTTCACCCAATCTTGATGACACTTTCAGGTAATGATCACTACCCCAATCCCACTTGGCTCAAGAAATTTCGTTCTTCTAGGTTAAACCGTTCGTTGGCAGTAACAGTTTTAATTTTTAGGTTTCACTCTGTTTTCTGCTATATGGATACATGTAGTTGGAACTCTAAATCAAACACGGTTTGTGCTAGCTCTTTGAAACTTGACACAATAAAGTAGCTCCAAGTTCTATCTCTATGGTTTGTTTCCTATTGATGTATCCCTAAGCAGAGACGGCGCAAATCACTTTCATGGAAAGGGGTTGCCAATCCTCCAAAAAACTACGAGTTTCCTGAAATCTCAGCACACATTTTTTCACCCAAACTTGATGACACTTTCAGGTAATGATCAGTACCCCAATCCCACTTGGCTCACCAAATTTCGTTCTTCTAGGTTAAACCGTTCATTGGCAGTAGCAGTTTTAATTTTTAGGTTTCACTCTGTTTTCTCCTATATGGATACATGCAGTTGGAAGTCTAAATCAAACACGGTTTGTGCTAGCTCTTTGAAACTTGACACAATAATGTAGCTCCATGTTCTATCTCTATGGTTTGTTTCCTATTGATGTAGCCCTAAGCAGAGACTGGCGCATATCACTTTCATGGAAAGGGGTTGCCAAACTTCCAAAAAACTATGAGTTTCCTGAAATCTCAGCACACATTTTTTCACCCAAACTTGATGACACTTTCAGGTAATGATCAGTACAACAAATCCCACTTGGGTCACCAAGTTTCGTTCTTCTAGGTTAAACCGTTCGTTGGCAGTAACAGTTTTAATTTTTAGGTTTCACTCTGTTTTCTCCTAGATGGATACATGCATTTGGAAGTCTAAATCAAACACGGTTTGTGCTAGCTCTTTGAAACTTGACACAATAAAGTAGCTCCAAGTTCTATCTCTATGGTTTGTTTCCTATTGATGTAGCCCTAAGCAGGGACTGGCGCAAATCACTTTCATGGAAAGCGGTTGCCAATCTTCCAAAAAACTACGAGTTTTTTGAAATCTCAGCACACATTTTTTCACCCAATCTTGACGACACTTTCAGGTAATGATCACTACCCCAATCCCACTTGGGTCACTAAATTTCGTTCTTCTAGGTTAAACCGTTCGTTGGCAGGAACAGTTTTAATTTTTAGGTTTCACTCTGTTTTCTCCTATATGGATACATGTAGTTGGAAGTCTAAATCAAACACGGTTTGTGCTAGCTCTTTGAAACTTGACACAATAATGTAGCTCCAAGTTCTATCTCTATGGTTTGTTTCCTATTGATGTAGCCCTACGTAGAGACTGGCGCAAATCACTTTCATTTAAAGGGGTTGCCAAGCTTCCAAAAAACTACGAGTTTCCTGAAATCTCAGCACACATTTTTCCCCCAATCTTGATGACACTTTCAGGTAATGATCAGTAGCCCAATCCCACTTGGCTCACCAAATTTCGTTCTTCTAGGTTAAACCATTCGTTGGCAGGAACAGTTTTAATTTTTAGGTTTCACTCTGTTTTCTCCTATATGGATACATGTATTTGGAACTCTAAATCAAATACGGTTTGTGCTAGCTCTTTGAAACTTGACACAATAAAGTAGCTCCAAGTTCTATCTCTATGGTTTGTTTCCTATTGATGTAGCCCTAAGCAGAGACTGGCGCAAATCACTTTCATGGAAAGGGGTTGCCAATCCTCCAAAAAACTAAGAGTTTCCTGAAATCTCAGCACACATTTTTTCACCCAATCTTGATGACACTTTCTGGTAATGATCAGTACCCCAATCCCACTTAGCTCACCAAATTTCGTTCTTCTAGGTTAAACCGTTCTTTGGCAGGAACAGTTTTAATTTTTAGGTTTCACTCTGTTTTCTCCTATATGGATACATGTATTTGGAACTCTAAATCAAACACTGTTTGTGCTAGCTCTTTGAAACTTGACACAATAAAGTAGCTCCAAGTTCTATCTCTATGGTTTGTTTCCTATTGATGTAGCCCTAAACAGTGACTGGTGCAAATCACTTTCATTTAAAGGGGTTGCCAAGCTTCCAAAAAACTACGAGTTTCCTGAAATCTCAGCACACATTTTTCCCCCAATCTTGATGACACTTTCAGGTAATGATCAGTACCCCAATCCCACTTGGCTCACCAAATTTCGTTCTTCTAGGTTAAACCGTTCGTTGGCAGTAACAGTTTTAATTTTTAGGTTTCACTCTGTTTTCTCCTATATGGATACATGTTGTTGGAACTCTAAATCAAACACGGTTTGTGCTAGCACTTTGAAACTTGACACAATAAAGTAGCTCCAGTTTCTATCACTATGGTTTGTTTCCTATTGATGTAGCCCTAAGCAGAGACTGGCGCAAATCACTTTCATGGAAAGGGGTTGCCAAGGTTCCAAAAAACTACGAGTTTCCTGAAATCTCAGCACACATTTTTTCACCCAATCTTGATGACACTTTCAGGTAATGATCAGTACAACAAATCCCACTTGGGTCACCAAGTTTCGTTCTTCTAGGTTAAACCGTTCGTTGGCAGTAACAGTTTTAATTTTTAGGTTTCACTCTGTTTTCTCCTATATGGATACATGCAGTTGGAAGTCTAAATCAAACACGGTTTGTGCTAGCTCTTTGAAACTTGACACAATAAAGTAGCTCCAAGTTCTATCTCTATGGTTTGTTTCCTATTGATGTAGCCCTAAGCAGGGACTGGCGCAAATCACTTTCATGGAAAGTGGTTGCCAATCTTCCAAAAAACTACGAGTTTCCTGAAATCTCAGCACACATTTTTTCACCCAATCTTGACGACACTTTCAGGTAATGATCAGTACCCCAATCCCACTTGGCTCACTAAATTTCGTTCTTCTAGGTTAAACCGTTCGTTGGCAGTAACAGTTTTAATTTTTAGGTTTCACTCTGTTTTCTCCTATATGGATACATGTAGTTGGAAATCTAAATCAAACACGGTTTGTGCTAGCTCTTTGAAACTTGACACAATAAAGTAGCTCCAAGTTCTATCTCTATGGTTTGTTTCCTATTGATGTAGCCCTAAGCAGAGACTGGCGCAAATCACTTTCATGGAAAGGGGTTGCCAATCTTCCAAAAAACTACGAGTTTCCTGAAATCTCAGCACACATTTTTTCTCCCAATCTTGATGACACTTTCAGGTAATGATCAGTACCCCAATCCCACTTGGCTCAGCAAATTTCGTTCTTCTAGGTTAAACCGTTCGTTGGCAGTAACAGTTTTTATTTTTAGGTTTCACTCTGTTTTCTCCTATATGGATACATGTAATTGGAAGTCTAAATAAAAAACGGTTTGTGCTAGCTCTTTGAAACTTGACACAATAAAGTAGCTCCAAGTTCTATCTCTATGGTTTGTTTCCTATTGATGTAGCCCTAAGCAGGGACTGGCGCAAATCACTTTCATGGAAAGCGGTTGCCAAACTTCCAAAAAACTACGAGTTTTTTGAAATCTCAGCACACATTTTTTCACCCAATCTTGACGACACTTTCAGGTAATGATCACTACCCCAGTCCCACTTGGGTCACTAAATTTCGTTCTTCTAGGTTAAACCGTTCGTTGGCAGTAACAGTTTTAATTTTTAGGTTTCACTCTGTTTTCTCCTATATGGATACATGTAGTTGGAAGTCTAAATCAAACACGGTTTGTGCTAGCTCTTTGAAACTTGACACAATAAAGTAGCTCCAAGTTCTATCTCTATGGTTTGTTTCCTATTGATGTAGCCCTAAGCAGATACTGGCGCAAATCACTTTCATGGAAAGGGGTTGCCAATCTTCCAAAAAACTAGGAGTTTCCTGAAATCTCAGCACACATTTTTTCTCCCAATCTTGATGACACTTTCAGGTAATGATCAGTACCCCAATCCCACTTGGCTCAGCAAATTTCGTTCTTCTAGGTTAAACCGTTCGTTGGCAGTAACAGTTTTTATATTTAGGTTTCACTCTGTTTTCTCCTATATGGATACATGTAATTGGAAGTCTAAATAAAAAACGGTTTGTGCTAGCTCTTTGAAACTTGACACAATAAAGTAGCTCCAAGTTCTATCTCTATGGTTTGTTTCCTATTGATGTAGCCCTAAGTAGAGACTGGTGCAAATCACTTTCATTTGAAGGGGTTGCCAAGCTTCCAAAAAACTACGAGTTTCCTGAAATCTCAGCACACATTTTTCCCCCAATCATGATGACACTTTCAGGTAATGATCAGTACCCCAGTCCCACTTGGCTCACCAAATTTCGTTCTTCTAGGTTAAACCGTTCGTTGGCAGTAACAGTTTTAATTTTTAGGTTTCACTCTGTTTTCTCCTATATGGATACATGTTGTTGGAACTCTAAATCAAACACGGTTTGTACTAGCTCTTTGAAACTTGACACAATAAAGTAGCTCCAAGTTCTATCTCTATGGTTTGTTTCCTATTGATGTAGCCCTAAGCAGAGACTGGCGCAAATCACTTTCATGGAAAGGGGTTGCCAAGGTTCCAAAAAACTACGAGTTTCCTGAAATCTCAGCACACATTTTTCACCCAATCTTGATGACACTTTCAGGTAATGATCAGTACAACAAATCCCACTTGGGTCACCAAGTTTCGTTCTTCTAGGTTAAACCGTTCTTTGGCAGTAACAGTTTTAATTTTTAGGTTTCACTCTGTTTTCTCCTACATGGATACATGTATTTGGAACTCTAAATCAAACAGGGTTTGTGCTAGCTCTTTGAAACTTGACACAATAAATAGCTCCAAGTTCTATCTCTATGGTTTGTTTCCTATTGATGTAGCCCTAAGCAGAGACTGGCGCAAATCACTTTCATGGAAAGGGGTTGCCAAGGTTCCAAAAAAACTACGAGTTTAGTGAAATCTCAGCACACATTTTTTCACCCAATCTTGATGACACTTTCAGGTAATGATCACTACCCCAATCCCACTTGGCTCAAGAAATTTCGTTCTTCTAGATTAAACCTTTCATTGGCAGTAACAGTTTTAATTTTTAGGTTTCACTCTGTTTTCTCCTATATGGATACATGTAGTTGGAACTCTAAATCAAACACGGTTTGTGCTAGCTCTTTGAAACTTGACACAATAAAGTAGCTCCACGTTCTATCTCTATGGTTTGTTTCCTATTGATGTAGCCCTAAGTAGAGACTGGCACAAATCACTTTCATGTAAAAAGGTTGCCAATCTTCCAAAAAACTACGAGTTTCCTGAAATCTCAGCACACATTTTTTCACCCAATCTTGATGACACTTTCAGGTAATGATCAGTACCCCAATCCCACTTGGCTCACCAAATTTCGTTCTTCTAGGTTAAACCGTTCGTTGGCAGTAACAGTTTTAATTTTTAGGTTTCACTCTGTTTTCTCCTATATGGATACATGTAGTTGGAACTCTAAATCAAACACGGTTTGTGCTAGCTCTTTGAAACTTGACACAATAAAGTAGCTCCAAGTTCCATCTCTATGGTTTGTTTCCTATTGATGTAGCCCGAAGCAGAGACTGGCGCAAATCACTTTCATGGAAAGGAGTTGCCAAGCTTCCAAAAAACTAAGAGTTTCCTGAAATCTCAGCACAATTTTTTCACCCAATCTTGATGACACTTTCTGGTAATGATCAGCACCCCAATCCCACTTGGCTCACCAAATTTCGTTCTTCTAGGTTAAACCGTTCGTTGGCAGTAACAGTTTTAATTTTTAGGTTTCACTCTGTTTTCTCCTATACGGATACATGTAGTTGGAACTCTAAATCAAACACGGTTTGTGCTAGCTCTTTGAAACTTGACACAATAAAGTAGCTCCAAGTTCTATCTCTATGGTTTGTTTCCTATTGATGTAGCCCTAAGCAGAGACTGGCGCAAATCACTTTCATGGAAAGGGGTTGCCAATCTTCCAAAAAACTATGAGTTTCCTGAAATCTCAGCACACATTTTTTCACCCAATCTTGATGACACTTTCAGGTAATGATCAGTACAACAAATCCCACTTGGGTCACCAAGTTTCGTTCTTTAGGTTAAACAAGTTCGTTGGCAGTAACAGTTTTAATTTTTAGGTTTCACTCTGTTTTCTCCTATATGGATACATGTAGTTGGAACTCTAAATCAAACAGGGTTTGAGCTAGCTCTTTGAAACTTGACACTATAAAGTAGCTCCAAGTTCTATCTCTTTGGTTTGTTTCCTATTGAGTAGCCCTAAGCAAAGACTGGCGCAAATCACTTTCATGGAAAGGGGTTGCCAAGGTTCCAAAAAACTACGAGTTTCCTGAAATCTGAGCACACATTTTTTCACCCAATCTTGATGACACTTTCAGGTAATGATCAGTACCCCAATCCCACTTGGCTCAGCAAATTTCGTTCTTCTAGGTTAAACCGTTCGTTGGCAGTAACAGTTTTTATTTTTAGGTTTCACTCTGTTTTCTCCTATATGGATACATGTAATTGGAAGTCTAAATAAAAAACGGTTTGTGCTAGCTCTTTGAAACTTGACACAATAAAGTAGCTCCAAGTTCTATCTCTATGGTTTGTTTCCTATTGATGTAGCCCTAAGCAGGGACTGGCGCAAATCACTTTCATGGAAAGCGGTTGCCAAACTTCCAAAAAACTACGAGTTTTTTGAAATCTCAGCACACATTTTTTCACCCAATCTTGACGACACTTTCAGGTAATGATCACTACCCCAATCCCACTTGGGTCACTAAATTTCGTTCTTCTAGGTTAAACCGTTCGTTGGCAGGAACAGTTTTAATTTTTAGGTTTCACTCTGTTTTCTCCTATATGGATACATGTAGTTGGAAGTCTAAATCAAACACGGTTTGTGCTAGCTCTTTGAAACTTGACACAATAATGTAGCTCCAAGTTCTATCTCTATGGTTTGTTTCCTATTGATGTAGCCCTAAGTAGAAACTGGCGCAAATCACTTTCATTTAAAGGGGTTGCCAAGCTTCCAAAAAACTACGAGTTTCCTGAAATCTCAGCACACATTTTTCCCCTAAACTTGATGACACTTTCAGGTAATGATCAGTACCCCAATCCCACTAGGCTCACCAAATTTCGTTCTTCTAGGTTAAACCATTCGTTGGCAGGAACAGTTTTAATTTTTAGGTTTCACTCTGTTTTCTCCTATATGGATACATGTATTTGGAACTCTAAATCAAATACGGTTTGTGCTAGCTCTTTGAAACTTGACACAATAAAGTAGCTCCAAGTTCTATCTCTATGGTTTGTTTCCTATTGATGTAGCCCTAAGCAGAGACTGGCGCAAATCACTTTCATGGAAAGGGGTTGCCAATCCTCCAAAAAACTAAGAGTTTCCTGAAATCTCAGCACACATTTTTTCACCCAATCTTGATGACACTTTCTGGTAATGATCAGTACCCCAATCCCACTTGGCTCACCAAATTTCGTTCTTCTAGGTTAAACCGATCTTTGGCAGGAACAGTTTTAATTTTTAGGTTTCACTCTGTTTTCTCCTATATGGATACATGTATTTGGAACTCTAAATCAAACACGGTTTGTGCTAGCTCTTTGAAACTTGACACAATAAAGTAGCTCCAAGTTCTATCTCTATGGTTTGTTTCCTATTGATGTAGCCCTAAACAGTGACTGGTGCAAATCACTTTCATTTAAAGGGGTTGCCAAGCTTCCAAAAAACTACGAGTTTCCTGAAATCTCAGCACACATTTTTCCCCCAATCTTGATGACACTTTCAGGTAATGATCAGTACCCCAATCCCACTTGGCTCACCAAATTTCGTTCTTCTAGGTTAAACCGTTCGTTGGCAGTAACAGTTTTAATTTTTAGGTTTCACTCTGTTTTCTCCTATATGGATACATGTTGTTGGAACTCTAAATCAAACACGGTTTGTGCTAGCACTTTGAAACTTGACACAATAATGTAGCTCCAGTTTCTATCACTATGGTTTGTTTCCTATTGATGTAGCCCTAAGCAGAGACTGGCGCAAATCACTTTCATGGAAAGGGGTTGCCAAGGTTCCAAAAAACTACGAGTTTCCTGAAATCTAGGCACACATTTTTTCACCCAATCTTGATGACACTCTCAGGTAATGATCAGTACAACAAATCCCACTTGGGTCACCAAGTTTCGTTCTTCTAGGTTAAACCGTTCGTTGGCAGTAACAGTTTTAATTTTTAGGTTTCACTCTGTTTTCTCCTATATGGATACATGCAGTTGGAAGTCTAAATCAAACACGGTTTGTGCTAGCTCTTTGAAACTTGACACAATAAAGTAGCTCCAAGTTCTATCTCTATGGTTTGTTTCCTATTGATGTAGCCCTAAGCAGGGACTGGCGCAAATCACTTTCATGGAAAGTGGTTGCCAATCTTCCAAAAAACTACGAGTTTCCTGAAATCTCAGCACACATTTTTTCACCCAATCTTGACGACACTTTCAGGTAATGATCAGTACCCCAATCCCACTTGGCTCACTAAATTTCATTCTTCTAGGTTAAACCGTTCGTTGGCAGTAACAGTTTTAATTTTTAGGTTTCACTCTGTTTTCTCCTATATGGATACATGTAGTTTTAAGTCTAAATCAAACACGGTTTGTGCTAGCTCTTTGAAACTTGACACAATAAAGTAGCTCCAAGGTCTATCTCTATGGTTTGTTTCCTATTGATGTAGCCCTAAGCAGAGACTGGCGCAAATCACTTTCATGGAAAGGGGTTGCCAATCTTCCAAAAAACTAGGAGTTTCCTGAAATCTCAGCACACATTTTTTCTCCCAATCTTGATGACACTTTCAGGTAATGATCAGTACCCCAATCCCACTTGGCTCACCAAATTTCGTTCTTCTAGGTTAAACCGTTCGTTGGCAGTAACAGTTTTTATTTTTAGGTTTCACTCTGTTTTCTCCTATATGGATACATGTAATTGGAAGTCTAAATAAAAAACGGTTTGTGCTAGCTCTTTGAAACTTGACACAATAAAGTAGCTCCAAGTTCTATCTCTATGGTTTGTTTCCTATTGATGTAGCCCTAAGTAGAGACTGGCGCAAATCACTTTCATTTGAAGGGGTTGCCAAGCTTCCAAAAAACTACGAGTTTCCTGAAATCTCAGCACACATTTTTCCCCCAATCATGATGACACTTTCAGGTAATGATCAGTACCCCAGTCCCACTTGGCTCACCAAATTTCGTTCTTCTAGGTTAAACCGTTCGTTGGCAGTAACAGTTTTAATTTTTAGGTTTCACTCTGTTTTCTCCTATATGGATACATGTTGTTGGAACTCTAAATCAAACACGGTTTGTGCTAGCTCTTTGAAACTTGACACAATAAAGTAGCTCCAAGTTCTATCTCTATGGTTTGTTTCCTATTGATGTAGCCCTAAGCAGAGACTGGCGCAAATCACTTTCATGGAAAGGGGTTGCCAAGGTTCCAAAAAACTACGAGTTTCCTGAAATCTCAGCACACATTTTTTCACCCAATCTTGATGACACTTTCAGGTAATGATCAGTACAACAAATCCCACTTGGGTCACCAAGTTTCGTTCTTCTAGGTTAAACCGTTCTTTGGCAGTAACAGTTTTAATTTTTAGGTTTCACTCTGTTTTCTCCTATATGGATACATGTATTTGGAACTCTAAATCAAACAGGGTTTGTGCTAGCTCTATGAAACTTGACACAATAAATAGCTCCAAGTTCTATCTCTATGGTTTGTTTCCTATTGATGTAGCCCTAAGCAGAGACTGGCGCAAATCACTTTCATGGAAAGGGGTTGCCAAGGTTCCAAAAAAACTACGAGTTTAGTGAAATCTCAGCACACATTTTTTCACCCAATCTTGATGACACTTTCAGGTAATGATCACTACCCGAATCCCACTTGGCTCAAGAAATTTCGTTCTTCTAGATTAAACCTTTCGTTGGCAGTAACAGTTTTAATTGTTAGGTTTCACTCTGTTTTCTCCTATATGGATACATGTAGTTGGAACTCTAAATCAAACACGGTTTGTGCTAGCTCTTTGAAACTTGACACAATAAAGTAGCTCCACGTTCTATCTCTATGGTTTGTTTCCTATTGATGTAGCCCTAAGTAGAGACTGGCACAAATCACTTTCATGGAAAAAGGTTGCCAATCTTCCAAAAAACTACGAGTTTCCTGAAATCTCAGCACACATTTTTTCACCCAATCTTGATGACACTTTCAGGTAATGATCAGTACCCCAATCCCACTTGGCTCACCAAATTACGTTCTTCTAGGTTAAACCGTTCGTTGGCAGTAACAGTTTTAATTTTTAGGTTTCACTCTGTTTTCTCCTATATGGATACATGTAGTTGGAACTCTAAATCAAACACGGTTTGTGCTAGCTCTTTGAAACTTGACACAATAAAGTAGCTCCAAGTTCCATCTCTATGGTTTGTTTCCTATTGATGTAGCCCGAAGCAGAGACTGGCGCAAATCACTTTCATGGAAAGGAGTTGCCAAGCTTCCAAAAAACTAAGAGTTTCCTGAAATCTCAGCACAATTTTTTCACCCAATCTTGATGACACTTTCTGGTAATGATCAGCACCCCAATCCCACTTGGCTCACCAA